>NC_133336.1:238006999-238320091 GCF_042186555.1 Aquarana catesbeiana
CAGTGTGTCATTGTTCTGGACCCCCAAGTGTCAGTGTTGTTCTGGGACCCCTAAGTGTCAGTGTGTCATTGTTCTGGGACCCACCAAGTGTCAGTGTTTGGGTGCTGACATTTTATGACTGTTCATATAAGAGAGAGCTAAAGTAGAAAATGAAAGGTGCAAACTGGCAGGACAAGCCAACATATGTACCACCAGTATTGGTCCATTGTTCTGCATATCATTGTTCTGGACCCCCAAGTGTCAGTGTGTCATTGTTCTGGATCCCCAAGTGTCAGTGTGTAATTGTTCTGGACCCCCAAGTGTCAGTGTGTCATTGTTCTGAGCCCCCCAAGTGTCAGTGTGTCATTGTTCCTTGAGCCCCAAGTGTCAGTGTGTCATTGTTCTGAGCCCCCAAGTGTCAGTGTGTCATTGTTCTGAGCCCCCAAGTGTCAGTGTGTCAGTGTTCTGAGCCCCCAAGTGTCAGTGTGTAATAGTTCTTGACCTCCAAGTGTCAGCGTGTCATTAAACAAAAATAATTACACCGCTCCAGGCTATTCAGGCTCCAATCTCCTGTCCTCCACTGTGTGAAAAGTGAGAGCTCCAGGTGCTGATGCAATTGTATACGTGCAGGAAAAGATCTGGCCAGCTGCACTCAGGAATAAGCAAATAAAATCTTCTTTATTCAAAACGTGCATAAGGTTAGTACATGACACCGCTGGAGCAATACAGCTTTAGCGCTAACGCGTTTCACGCCCTTGCGGAGCGCTTACTCATGGCGTTAGCGGCCCACTTTGTGGTGCCTTAGATATGATGGACTGATTTGGAGTGTTGAGATAGAATGGGCCACTTTGGTGTGATGTTGATAGTGTGGATTGCTATAGGTAGGATGGGCTACTTTGAACTGTCAGTGGACGGGCGCAGTGGATAGAAAGGATTGTTGTAAGGTAGGGTGGGTTTTAAATTTAGGCCCCTTCCACGGTTAACACAATGTGGCTACACCCTCTGTTCGCTACAACACCCCCTTTAAGCCAATATTTAGCGCAATTTAAGACATGTCCACTGTTCACCACAATCTTTTTTCATACACCCCTGCCCCAAAAATCAGCAGAAATACATAGAGCCAGATTTGACAGAACAACTGCCTGGGAGGACTGCACCGCCTGGAGTATCCAAGTCCTTTAGGACCACCATGACTAACCTGTGGGTGCCTCGCTGATTGTGCTGGGACTCATGGCAGGTAGGATTGTTTTGGGTGCTGACATTTTATGACTTTCATATAAGAGAGAGCTAAAGGTACAAAATGAAAGGTGCAAACTGGCAGGATAAGCCAACATATGTACCACCAGTATGGTCCATTGTTCTGCATATCATTGTGGAGCCCCGAGTGTCAGTGTATCATTGTTCTGGACCCCCAAGTGTCAGTGTGTCATTGTTCTGGGACCCCCAAGTGTCAGTGTGTCATTGTTCTGGACCCCCAAGTGTCAGTGTGTCATTGTTCTGGGACCCCCAAGTGTCAGTGTGTCATTGTTCTGGACCCCCAAGTGTCAGTGTTGTTCTGGACCCCCAAGTGTCAGTGTTGTTCTGGACCCCCAAGTGTCAGTGTGTCATTGTTCTGGGACCACAAGTGTCAGTGTTTTGGGTGCTGACATTTTATGACTTTCATATAAGAGAGAGCTAAAGGTAGAAAATGAAAGGTGCAAACTGGCAACATATGTACCACCAGTATTGGTCCATTGTTCTGCATATCATTGTCTGGACCCCCAAGTGTCAGTGTGTCATTGTTCTGGGACCCCAAGTGTCAGTGTGTCATTGTTCTGGGACTCCAAGTGTCAGTGTGTAATTGTTCTGAGCCCCCAAGTGTCAGTGTGTCATTGTTCTGAGCCCCCAAGTGTCAGTGTGTCATTGTCTGAGCCCCCAAGTGTCAGTGTGTCATTGTTCTGGACCCCCAAGTGTCAGTGTGTCATTGTTCTGGACCCCCAAGTGTCAGTGTGTCATTGTTCTGAGCCCCAAGTGTCAGTGTGTCATTGTTCTGGACCCCCAAGTGTCAGTGTGTAATTGTTCTGAGCCCCCAAGTGTCAGTGTTTATTGTTCTGGACCCCCAAGTGTCAGTGGTGTAATTGTTCTGGGACTCCAAGTGTCAGTGTGTCATTGTTCTGGGCCCCCAAGTGTCAGTGTTGTAATTGTTCTGAGCCCCCAAGTGTCAGTGTGTAATTGTTCTGAGCCCCCAAGTGTCAGTGTGTCAGTGTTCTGAGCCCCCCAAGTGTCAGTGTGTCAGTGTTCTGAGCCCCCAAGTGTCAGTTGTGTCATTGTTCTGAGCCCCCAAGTGTCAGTGTGTCATTGTTCTGGGACCCCCAAGTGTCAGTGTGTCATTGTTCTGGACCCCCAAGTGTCAGTGTGTCATTGTTCTGGACCCCCAAGTGTCAGTGTGTAATAGTTCACTTGACCTCCAAGTGTCAGCGTGTCAATAAACAAAAATAATTACATTGCTCCAGGCTATTCAGGCTCCAATCTCCTGTCCTCCACTGTGTGAAAAAAGTGAGAGCTCCAGGTGCTGGCAGTTGCTGATGCCAATTGTATATGTGCAGGAAAAGATCTGGACAGCCGCACTCAGGAAAAGCAAATAAAATCTTCTTTATTCAAAACGTGGCATAAGATTAGTACATGACACCGCTGGAGCAATACAGCTTTAGCCGCTAACGCGTTTCACGCACTTGCGGAGTGCTTACTCATATCGTTAGCGGCCCACTTTGTGGTGCCTTAGATATGATGGACTGATTTGGAGTGTTGAGATAGAATGGGCCACTTTGGTGTGATGTTGATAGTGTGGGTTGCTATATGTAGGATGGGCTACTTTGAACTGTCAGTGGACGGCGCAGTGGATAGAAAGGATTGTTGTAAGGTAGGGTGGGTTTTAATTTAGGCCCCTTCCACGGTTAACACAATGTGGCTACACCCTCTGTTCACTACACCCCTTTTAAGCCAATATTTAGCGCAATTTAAGACATGTCCACTGTTCACCACGATCTTTCTTCATACACCCCTTCCCCAAAAATCAGCAGAAAAAATGTCAAAAATAATCTTTTTTTTTGGGGGGGGGGGGGGGGGGTGTCCCTGAATGGCAGTTTAGAAATGTGGTCACCCTAAGGACAGGTATGTCGTGTATGTTCCATCACAACATAGAACCGGCAGCACAAGTTCTACAACTTCTGGATGGAGTGCAGGTTTCTCTAGGTGAGGTCTCATCACATACAGCCAGATTTGACAGAACAACTGCCTGGGAGGACTGCACCGCCTGGAGTATCCAAGTCCTTTAGGACCACCATGACTAACTTGTGGGTGGCCTCGCTGATTGTGCTGGGACTCATGGCAGGTAGGATTGTTTTGGGTGCTGACATTTTATGACTTTCATATAAGAGAGAGCTAAAGGTACAAAATGAAAGGTGCAAACTGGCAGGACAAGCCAACATATGTACCACCAGTATTGGTCCATTGTTCTGCATATCATTGTTGTGGAGCTCCGAGTGTCAGTGTGTCATTGTTCTGGACCCCACGTGTCAGTGTGTCATTGTTCTGGACCCCCAAGTGTCAGTGTGTCATTGTTCTGGACCCCTAAGTATCAGTGTGTCATTGTTCTGGGACCCCCAAGTATCAGTGTGTCATTGTTCTGGGACCCCCAAGTATCAGTGTGTCATTGTTCTGGACCCCCAAGTGTCAGTGTGTCATTGTTCTGGGACCACCAAGTGTCAGTGTTTTGGGTGCTGACATTTTATGACTTTCATATAAGAGAGAGCTAAAGGTAGAAAATGAAAGGTGCAAACTGGCAGGACAAGCCAACATATGTACCACCAGTATTGGTCCATTGTTCTGCATATCATTGTTCTGGACCCCCAAGTGTCAGTGTGTCATTGTTCTGGACCCCCAAGTATCAGTGTTGTTCTGGGACCCCCAAGTGTCAGTGTGTCATTGTTCTGGGACTCCAAGTGTCAGTGTGTCATTGTTCTGGGACCCCCAAGTGTCAGTGTGTCATTGTTCTGAGCCCCCAAGTGTCAGTGTGTCATTGTTCTGAGCCCCCAAGTGTCAGTGTGTCATTGTTCTGGGACCACCAAGTGTCAGTGTTTTGGGTGCTGACATTTTATGACTTTCATATAAGAGAGAGCTAAAGGTACAAAATGAAAGGTGCAAACTGGCAGGACAAGCCAACATATGTACCACCAGTATTGGTCCATTGTTCTGCATATCATTGTTCTGGACCCCCAAGTGTCAGTGTGTCATTGTTCTGGACCCCCAAGTGTCAGTGTGTCATTGTTCTGAGCCCCCAAGTGTCAGTGTGTCATTGTTCTGGGACCCCCAAGTGTCAGTGTGTCATTGTTCTGAGCCCCCAAGTGTCAGTGTGTCATTGTTCTGGACCCCCAAGTGTCAGTGTGTCATTGTTCTGGACCCCCAAGTGTCAGTGTGTCATTGTTCTGGACCCCCAAGTGTCAGTGTGTCATTGTTCTGAGCCCCCAAGTGTCAGTGTGTCATTGTTCTGGGACCCCCAAGTGTCAGTGTGTCATTGTTCTGAGCCCCCAAGTGTCAGTGTGTCATTGTTCTGGACCCCCAAGTGTCAGTGTGTCATTGTTCTGGGCCCCCAAGTGTCAGTGTGTCATTGTTCTGGGACCCCCAAGTGTCAGTGTGTCATTGTTCTGGGACCCCCAAGTGTCAGTGTGTCATTGTTCTGGGCCCCCAAGTGTCAGTGTGTCATTGTTTGTCATTGTTCTGAGCCCCCAAGTGTCAGTGTGTCATTGTTCTGGACCCCCAAGTGTCAGTGTGTCATTGTTCTGGACCCCCAAGTGTCAGTGTGTCATTGTTCTGGGACCCCCAAGTGTCAGTGTGTCATTGTTCTTGACCCCCAAGTGTCAGTGTGTCAGTGTTCTGAGCCCCCAAGTGTCAGTGTGTAATAGTTCTTGACCTCCAAGTGTCAGCGTGTCATTAAACAAAAATAATTACATTGCTCCAGGCTATTCAGGCTCCAATCTCCTGTCCTCCACTGTGTGAAAAAGTGAGAGCTCCAGGTGCTGGCAGTTGCTGATGCAATTGTATATGTGCAGGAAAAGATCTGGACAGCCGCACTCAGGAATAAGCAAATAAAATCTTCTTTATTCAAAACGTGGCATAAGATTAGTACATGACACCGCTGGAGCAATACAGCTTTAGCCGCTAACGCGTTTCACGCTCTTGCGGAGCGCTTACTCATAGCGTTAGCGGCCCACTTTGGGGTGCCTTAGATGCGATGGACTGATTTGGAGTGTTGAGATAGAATGGGCCACTTTGGTGTGGTGTTGATAGTGTGGGTTGCTATAGGTAGGATGGGCTACTTTGAACTGTCAGTGGACGGGCGCAGTGGATAGAAAGGATTGTTGTAAGGTAGGGTGGGTTTTAAATTTAGGCCCCTTCCACGGTTAACACAATGTGGCTACACCCTCTGTTCACTACACCCCTTTTAAGCCAATATTTAGCGCAATTTAAGACATGTCCACTGTTCACCACGATCTTTTTTCATACACCCCTTCCCCAAAAATCAGCAGAAAAAATGTCAAAAATAATCTTTTTTTTTTGGGGGGTGTCCCTGAATGGCAGTTTAGAAATGTGGTCACCCTAAGGACAGGTATGTCGTGTATGTTCCATCACAACATAGAACCGGCAGCACAAGTTCTACAACTTCTGGATGGAGTGCAGGTTTCTCTAGGTGAGGTCTCATCACATACAGCCAGATTTGACAGAACAACTGCCTGGGAGGACTGCACCGCCTGGAGTATCCAAGTCCTTTAGGACCACCATGACTAACTTGTGGGTGGCCTCGCTGATTGTGCTGGGACTCATGGCAGGTAGGATTGTTTTGGGTGCTGACATTTTATGACTTTCATATAAGAAAGAGCTAAAGGTAGAAAATGAAAGGTGCAAACTGGCAGGACAAGCCAACATATGTACCACCAGTATTGGTCCATTGTTCTGCATATCATTGTTCTGGACCCCCAAGTGTCAGTGTTGTTCTGGGACTCCCAAGTATCAGTGTGTCATTGTTCTGGACCCCCAAGTGTCAGTGTTGTTCTGGGACCCCTAAGTGTCAGTGTGTCATTGTTCTGGACCCCCAAGTGTCAGTGTGTCATTGTTCTGGGACCACCAAGTGTCAGTGTTTTGGGTGCTGACATTTTATGACTTTCATATAAGAGAGAGCTAAAGGTAGAAAATGAAAGGTGCAAACTGGCAGGACAAGCCAACATATGTACCACCAGTATTGGTCCATTGTTCTGCATATCATTGTTCTGGACCCCCAAGTGTCAGTGTGTAATTGTTCTGGATCCCCAAGTGTCAGTGTGTAATTGTTCTGAGCCCCCAAGTGTCAGTGTGTCATTGTTCTGGACCCCCAAGTGTCAGTGTGTCATTGTTCTGGATCCCCAAGTGTCAGTGTGTAATTGTTCTGAGCCCCCAAGTGTCAGTGTGTCATTGTTCTGGACCCCCAAGTGTCAGTGTGTCATTGTTCTGGGACCTCCAAGTGTCAGTGTGTCATTGTTCTGAGCCCCCAAGTGTCAGTGTGTCATTGTTCTGGGACCCCCAAGTGTCAGTGTGTCATTGTTCTGGGACCCCCAAGTGTCAGTGTGTCATTGTTCTGGGACCCCCAAGTGTCAGTGTGTAATAGTTCTTGACCTCCAAGTGTCAGCGTGTCATTAAACAAAAATAATTACACCGCTCCAGGCTATTCAGGCTCCAATCTCCTGTCCTCCACTGTGTGAAAAAGTGAGAGCTCCAGGTGCTGGCAATTGTATATGTGCAGGAAAAGATCTGGACAGCCGCACTCAGGAATAAGCAAATAAAATCTTCTTTATTCAAAACGTGGCATAAGGTTAGTACATGACACCGCTGGAGCAATACAGCTTTAGCCGCTAACGCGTTTCACGCTCTTGCGGAGCGCTTACTCATATCGTTAGCGGCCCACTTTGGGGTGCCTTAGATATGATGGACTGATTTGGAGTGTTGAGATAGAATGGGCCACTTTGGTGTGGTGTTGATAGTGCGGGTTGCTATAGGTAGGATGGGCTACTTTGAACTGTCAGTGGACGGGCGCAGTGGATAGAAAGGATTGTTGTAAGGTAGGGTGGGTTTTAAATTTAGGCCCCTTCCACGGTTAACACAATGTGGCTACACCCTCTGTTCACTACACCCCCTTTAAGCCAATATTTAGCGCAATTTAAGACATGTCCACTGTTCACCACGATCTTTTTTCATACACCCCTTCCCCAAAAATCAGCAGAAAAAATGTCAAAAATAATCTTTTTTTTTTGGGGGGTGTCCCTGAATGGCAGTTTAGAAATGTGGTCACCCTAAGGACAGGTATGTCGTGTATGTTCCATCACAACATAGAACCGGCAGCACAAGTTCTACAACTTCTGGATGGAGTGCAGGTTTCTCTAGGTGAGGTCTCATCACATACAGCCAGATTTGACAGAACAACTGCCTGGGAGGACTGCACCGCCTGGAGTATCCAAGTCCTTTAGGACCACCATGACTAACCTGTGGGTGGCCTCGCTGATTGTGCTGGGACTCATGCCAGGTAGGATTGTTTTGGGTGCTGACATTTTATGACTTTCATATAAGAGAGAGCTAAAGGTACAAAATGAAAGGTGCAAACTGGCAGGATAAGCCAACATATGTACCACCAGTATTGGTCCATTGTTCTGCATATCATTGTGGAGCCCCGAGTGTCAGTGTGTCATTGTTCTGGACCCCCCAAGTGTCAGTGTGTCATTGTTCTGGACCCCCAAGTGTCAGTGTGTCATTGTTCTGGACCCCCAAGTGTCAGTGTGTCATTGTTCTGGGACCCCCAAGTATCAGTGTGTCATTGTTCTTGGTATAACAACTTGCAGTGTCTTTGGTCATCATGGATATCTGAATTCTATATTATTCATTCCTGACATCTTCACAGCACCCAGTTGTCAGGACTCCCAATTGAAATCTCTTATATTTATTGCACATTCCCCTTAAATACATCTAGAAGTATGGTATAACAAATCCACACAAGTCATGTCATAGTGTACAGGTATCGATGTCTGTAACAGTTCCTATTTGTGTCCCCAGTACTTCCCGTCTTTATAGAACAGTAGTTACTGATTAACTGCACTACCTTTTGATTCAGTGCCACACAATGCTGAACTTGCAGATACCAGTTGTGTATGGAAAGTGATAACAGCTTTTTACACTATATTGTCAAAAGTATTGGGACGCTTGCCTTTACACACACATGAAATTTAATGGCCTCCCAGTCTTAGTCTGTAGGGTTCAATATTGAGTTGGCCCACCCTTTGCAGCTATAACAGCTTCAACTCTTCTGGGAAGGCTGTCCACAAGGTTTAGTTGAGTGTGTCTATGGGAATGTTTGACTATTCTTCCAGAAGTGCATTTGTGAAGTCAGGTACTGATGTTGGACGAGAAGGTCTGGCTCACAGGTCTCCGCTTTAATTCACCCCGAAGGTGTTCTATCGGATTGAAGTCAGGACTCTGTGCAGGCCAGACAAGTTCCTCCACCCCAAACTCACTCATCCATGTCTTTATGGACCTTGCTTTGTGCACTGGTCCAAATCATTTGGTGGAGGGGGGATTATGATGTGGGGTTGTTTTTCAGGGGTTGGGCTCGGCCCCTTAGTTCCACTGAAGGGAACTCTTAAGGCGTCAACATACCAAGACATTTTGGATAATTTCATGCTCCCAACTTTGTGGGAACAGTTTGGGGATGGCCCCTTCCTGTTCCAACATGACTGCATACCAGTGTACAAAGCAAAGTCCATAAAGACATGGATGAGCGAGTTTGGGGTGGAGGAACTAGAAAAAATTAGGCTAACTTTGCTGTTTTTTTTTAAAAAAATTTTTATTCATGAAAGTGTTTTTTTTTTCCAAAAAATTTCATTTGAAAGACCGCTGCGCAAATACCGTGTGACATAAAATATTGCAACGATCGCCATTTTATTCTCTAGGGCCTTTGCTAAAAATATATATTTAATGTTTGGGGATTATAAGCGTAGCACCCTGGGGTTTAGTCAGGGAGCTCCTCATAAATTTACTTGCCAAGAGTAGCCATCTCGGTTGATAGAGATCTATTGATTTCTCCTTAAAGCGGAGCTCCACCCGATTTTATGACAATAGCTCAAGAGGACTACCGCAATGTCCTAATGAAAAAACTGAACTTTTTTTTTTTTTCACTGTACCTTTGTTGTTCAGATCATCTTGTTTAGTTCCTGTACAGCCTGCAGATATGGGCGGGTTTAGTGCGGCTAACTAGTCATTTCCTATTGGCCGCACTGGCTCCTGGGAGCTTGTGTCATTGTTCCCAGGAGTCAGTGCGGCGTTATCGCGTGATTTAAATCCTGGAAGTGACGTTGCTTATCTCAGTTGCCATCGCAACAGGGCGGGATTTCCGCCGCCCGTTGTGATGGCAACCTGAGCTGTTTACGGCGATCCGATCTAAGGTTACTGCGCATGCGCGAAATTGGGAATACAACAGGCGGTGCATGCTGGTCGATCAGCGGCACAATATCCCGGAAGAGGATGCCTGTGGGCTTCACATGCCCACAGGCAAGATGAGAACCGTCAGCAGAAATTTTTAAAAGTTCATTTTTTGGGAGAAAACTGACATCCGAAATTAACAAAAAACGGAACAAGTGAGTAACATATTTCAAAGAAATAATCTTTGTCATTTTCCAAAAATAAAAAAAACGTTATAGACAGTGGAACCCCGCTTTAACCCCGCTTGTTGCACTTTTCTCTTCTATCACTAGGTGGCCGGGAACTTGGTGGTACTAGATATGAGAAGGGCAACCCATGGTCAGGTTATGGGTATATTGGGTATCTCAGCCAATGGGCAGGGGTTTTCTTAAATCCCTTGGCCTGCTGGGAGAACCTATATATTAGAGTATGATCCGTGTTCTGTGCCACCTGGACACAGCTGTCTTTCTTGTTCTTTCTCTTATTCTTTCTCTCCCTTTTTCTTTGTTCCTCCCCCTCTTTTCCTCTCCCTTCCATTTATTCTCTATTTTTTTTCCTTCTCTTACTCCTTGGTGGGGGGGAATGGGATGAGTGGCAGTGCTGGTGGGGGGGTGGGCAGGGCTGGACTGGGACAAATATTTGGCCCTGGACTTAATCCAGACCGGCCCACTTTAATTTTGAGTGTCCCCATCAGCACCCCTCTTACATCAGAGTGTCCCCAACAGTGTCCCCTTTACATCAGAGTGTCCCCAACAGCACCCCCCTTCACATCAGAGTGTCCCCATCAGCACATCCCCTACATCAGAGTGTCCCCATCAGCACCTCCTTACATCAGAGTGTCCCCATCAGCATCCCCTGACATCAGCGTGTCCCCCTTCTCCTCCCCCTCCCACGTCTACTCACAGTTCTGAAGGCAGCTTCTCGTTCCTCTCATGTAATAAGTGACATGACAAGGGGAGAGAGGAAGAAAAGTCTGCTGGCTGTCTATCTCCCCCTGCTGGCTGGAGGCAGCAGAAAGCCTAATCTCTCCAGCAAGTGTCGGCAGCTGCTCCTTGGTGACAGGAGTGAAATTGCGATCACTCACTGTCAGTAAGGAGCGGCTCCAGGACTGCTCCTGACCGGCCCACTGAGCCATCAGCCCACCGGGAAACTCCCGGTAGTCCCAATGGCCAGTACATGCTTGAGGGTGGGATCAGTGGTAGTGCTGGGAGGAGTTCTGATCAGTCAACTTAGGTGCTCTTGATCGAGGTCATCTGCTGATCTGAGAACTGTTGTGTGGACTTTTAATGGCAACTATAATCACAGGTAGTGTTATTCAGTGTGTCTCCGACTTTGTGGTGTCTCGTAGCAGTGACACCTATGCCAAAATCAGGAGATAGGGTCTCCTCCAGCCCCTCCCACTTCACATTCCTCACAAGTCAGCTGACCTCTAGTCTCTGCCCCCCCAGCAATGCCATGAACTGAATGGGCGGCTGCGAAGAGGCTGAGTGGGTGGCCGCGGGCTCCAGGAGCAGCCCAGCTGGGCAGCCGCGAAAAGGCTGGGAGAGCAGCGTGGGCTTCAGGAACAGCTCAGGATTAGGTGACCCCTGGCAAATCATCATTTGACCCCTGAGGGGGTCCCGACCCCCATGTTGAGAACCACTGCACTAGATGAAGCGGGGGAACAATACTGCATTATGGCCACAAGATGGAGCTGGGGAACTATACTGTATTATGGCCACTAGATGGAGCCCGAAAACTATACTGCATTATGGCCACTAGATGGAGCCGAGAACTATACTGCATTATGGGCACTAGTTGGAGTCGGGAAACTACTGCATTATGGCCACTAGATGGCGCTGAGGAATTATACTGCATTCAGGCCACTGGATAAAGCTGAGGAACTATACTTCATGATGGCCACTGGGTGGAGCCGAGGAACATACTTTATTCCTATGATATCAAACGCATAATAGTTATTACTCGAACAGTTATTGAGTCACTGCAGATCAAATGTTTGAATGAGGAAAAATACCTAATTATGGCCACTAGAAGGCCGTATATTATAGGACAGAAGAATGCTCCTCCGCTCCATCTAGTGGCCATAATGTGGTATTTTATCCACTTACATTTGATCCTCAAAGAACATAGTCTGAGAACATTCGACTTTGCCCTATTTGCACAGAACAAATGTTACATACAGTTTCAATGGGGAAGCAGCTATGTTAATTGTTTTTTTTGTTTTTTTTTTCTTTTTTAAATACTCCTAATTGTCCAATTGATCTCATCTCAGCAGTCATTTAACAAGCTTGATAGGCAGAGACATCTTATTTGTATTAAAAATGTAAAAAGCAAAAAGCATTTTTCAGTGCGTAGGGCACATCAAATATAATTTTAAGTATAAAAACATACAAGATAAAAAAGTTACAATACAATACTATACAATACAATAAAATACAATAAAACACGACACAAAAAATAAATAAAATAAAATACGATAAAGTACAATAAAATAAAATATACAATACATTTGATAAAGTAAAATACAAGAAGATAAAATATAATAACATAAAATACGATAATATAAAATACAATGCAATAAAATAAAATCTGATACAATAAAATATGACACAATAAAAAAAAAATACAATAAAATAAAATACATTACAATAAAATAGGATAAAATAAAATATGATAAAATAAAATACGATAAAATACAATAACATAGAATACAATAACATAAAATACAATAAGATAAAATATGAAATCATGTACTCATTGAATGTTGTAAACTCCCTGAGGAAGAATAGGACAGTGCCCCCATCTCTGTGGTCACAATGTCCCTCCCTGTTCCCCAGCGTGTAGGCCAGGGAGCGCCCCTCCACAGCTGTGCTAACATAAGAAATATCACACAATCCGCGCCTCGCGTCCTAGCGACAAATGTACCCCGGGGGCTGTTTTCGGAAAAACTCCTTTGTTTGTAGGATGTAAAAAATATATATATAATGAGCAACATCTACTCCACAATCTATATATGGTCATGCTGTAAGAACACACACAAGACTAAAAAAGAACCAGTTACTTGATTTCAAGAACTAAAGTAGGCATAAACCCACTAAAATAGTAAATACCTTATAAATTTTAACATGTTCATGTTACTTCCAAAAAAAGTAATTTTCAATATTTTTTAAAATTTTCAACTTTCATTCAAATAAATCCCTGGTGATCCCGCCTCGCTCAGGCACTTCCTGTTACAGGGTGACAACGCTTTGTCATAGTCTCCCAGCTGTGCTCCTGGGTTGTCACCCGGGCTTCCAACGGGTACCACAATTGACCATTTCAATACACATTACACCAACTTGATCCACTGTTGTCAGGAAAGCCACTCTGAGAAACACCATGCAGCCATCATCACTGGAGTACATGTAGCCGGGAAGTGGCTGCAAAGAAGCTGCAAGGGATCAGCAACACAGATGTAAAAAAAAATAAAAATAAAAATATGTTAAAGCTCTCCCCTATTTTTGTTATACAGTAGATGGGTGTTCTGGGAATGGTTTGTCACTGAAGGGTTAAGTAGATCAAAGGCATGCCCTTGGGGCGCCCAGGCCTGGTGCTCTGTATCTGAGAATACCCACTTCCTCTAAAACACAAATAGGACGTGGCAAGCTCCTGCGGGCGCCCGGTTTCCGGGTCCCTCAGAGATGAAGCTTCAAAAAGGTAAAAAAGAGGTCATACGACAGCGAGCTTTAAATAGGGTGAGCTTAGGGAAGACGATCTGAAAGCGGAATTGAGCAAGAAATATAGGAATATAGGGGGGGAATTTGTGATTTAAAGGGGAACGATCGTCTTATTGAGGTCTTTGTGATAAACACGTGAAAGAGTTCATTATGCTGTAAAATTGTGGTATCAGCGTATTTAAAGCCTAGTTTCCATGTACAGTGTGTAAATTATATGTAGGCAAAAGAGCAGCCATATTTGTTCATTACATATTATGGCTCTGCTTCCTTCCTTAGCAGTGCCGTACAATGGTTGCGCCTTGTTGGTCCTCTGATCTCATTGCAAGTCAACCAGTTAGGGTCTGGTTGAAAACAAAAAGACTCTTTCCAGTCTTCTATGACATTATTAAAGCTCCTTTCACACGAGTCACCACCAGGGGGCAGTAGCGCCACATATTTACTGCCCTCAATCGCCCATAAGCAATGAACATTGGACTGCTTGGATGAACACACACATACTTGCCAACTGTACCGGATTTGCCGGGATGGTCACGCTTTTTAGTAAGCTGTCCCGCTATGGCTCAGTCCCGGGATCCTGTTTCCTGGTAGTTGAGTGTGAGCAGTCCATGACAGCTTGGTCACAGTACTGGGGATGCCAATGGGGTGCACCCCAGAATAAAAAAAAAGAGACGCTTATTTGTGGCAGTTTATCATTAGGGTCATCTGATCTGTGCCCAGGAATTAGGTCATGTGGGGGAGCTCAAAACATAAGAAAAGAAGGGGCATCTCTAGGAGTATCAGGAAAACATACTTTGGACCTGAAGTCTTCTGACTCTTGGGTGGGATCAACATGGTGGCTTCCTTGAAGGCTTATCAGGCACTATAGTCCCAGGACCGAATAACTATGCTTCCCTCTATTTTCAGGGGTTTGAATGTGCGGGGGAGCAGAATTTTTTTTGCACTTTTTTACTTAAAATAATGGGATTTTATAAGGAGGACATTGTTCCTGCTGGCTTGTGGAAGCATAGAAAAGTCTACTTTAAGAAGCCTGTTATGTGATCATCGAACTGTAGTAATATTTGCTTCAATGTTTTTTCTTGCAAAAACCCCAACTACCAACACTTACAAAATGGCAAACAAAGGACCATCCTATGGACTGAGCAGAGAAGACCAGTTGAAGATTGACCAGAAGTACGACCCGGAGCTGGAGAACATCCTGGTGCAATGGATTAGTGCTCAGTGCAACAATAAGGTTGGCGAACCGGAGGAGGCTGGGCAAATTGGCTTTCAGAAGTGGTTGAAGGATGGCGTGGTGAGTAGACTAGATCGATGATGGGTCACTTACCTGTCTTTGTGTAGGGAGGTCGTTGGAAGTTTGATAGAACCAAAAGTAATCAGCAGTATTCTTTTGGTGGGACAGAAGGTAGACCATGCCTCCACAACTATTGTAGTGGGAGGACCTGCCTTTCCAACGTGAAATAGGTATTATGGGTATAAAATTAATAGCGGATTAAAGTTTTCTATTGTGGTGAACTTCTAAAGCCAAATCACGCATTGTTGCCATAGACCAGTGGTCTCCAAACTACAGCCTGCGGGCTGGATGTGGCTCTTTGCTTGCCTTTATCTGGCACTGGAGGGAACATTCCTCCCACTGACATCAATGATGGGGCACCATTCCTCCTACTAACACCAATGATGGGGCATCATTCTTCTCAAAGGGGATAAGACAGGCTTTCCCAACTTGACGATCCAGATTTCCCCTTCCTGGCCAGACTTGGCTGGTGGTCTCCTTCAGTGCCCCATAACCATTAGATCATCTCATGATCTGCTGGAAATTGGCTGAATTAGGATACTATCATCTAAGGTCTATAGTCATAATTGAAATAGTTGCTTGACCGACCTTCCATTGCTTTAAAAACTCAATCTGGTTGGAGCTTACTCGGGTCTAATGTCTAACCCAACCCCCAATTGACTGCAGTTGGGTGTAGTGATTGGCTATTCAGTTATTCAGGGCTATAACATGGAAGATAGGGGAAAAAGTTATATGCTTCTTCCATACTGGGTATTTCTGTATGTTCTGGGGCAACTGAAGATGTTGCCTTGCCTTTCATGGGCAAAGCACAGGTTAACAGCAATGTAAGTTTGTATTTAGCTATACCATTATTTATGCCCAGATCACCCCATTTGAAGCCCTGAATCTCCAGAACTTATCCACCCAAGCAAGGCCTTTGCTTTTTGTGACTTCCAGAAGCCTTGGTCCAAACCTGCCACTCCTTTTCCAGTGGGGCAAATCTCATAAATGGCCTTTAAGGTCTCTAATTGGATAACGGGACTGTGGGGGAATGTCAGAACTTGAAGCTGTACATTCAATGGTAAGGGTAGTCTTGACAAAAGGTACATGACAAGTTTACTTTATCGAATCCATTGTTATTAGAGGTTTACCTATTACAAAGAAGACCAAAATCCCAACCATGATATTCATTAAAATCACAGCAGGTCAGTGATGAGATTTATAAAGAGTAGAAAGTTTAACAGGTGATTGGGTGAACTTGCACCTTGAGAAATGCAGTTGTTAGGCAGGTCAGCAGAAAAGAAGAGGCCTGTACAGCCTGTACAGAGTGTTGGTGAACCTCACCAAGTTCCCTTCTTCTTCCTCTACAGATCTTGTGTTATCTGATTAACTCCCTTGCTCCGGGTTCAGTGAGCAAAATCCAGTCCTCCAATCTGCCCTTTAAACAGATCGAGCAGGTGTCCCAGTTCCTGAAGGCCTGCGAGAAATATGGAATAGCGGCTGCTGACCAATTCCAGACCGCCGATTTGTGGGAAGGTGAGAACCATAAAATAATGTCCATGTTTGAAGGACTACAACACTTTTCAGCACCTGTAGTTCTGCAGAATCTGCGTCCCCTCCCCCCATCCCCACCCAATCACCACACACACACCTTTCGACTACTTTTGAGCCCATTCTCACCTTTCTCTCTTCTGTAAGCCCACTAGACATGTGCAAAAACCAAAAAATGTGTTTTTTTGTTGCGGGTCGATTTGTTAAGTTACTAATTTTGTTTTGTTGCATTCGTAATGAAATTCGTGTCATTTCATTTTGTTTTGTTTTTGACTGGATTCAAATTTTTTAGATGGATTTGAAGTATTCAAATCAAATTGGAATAGAAAATATTGAATCCATCCAAATGCATTGTGAAGAATAACTGGTTCCATTCTATTTGAAATTCGAAATTTCATTCTATTTAAATGTCAAACTTCAAAATTCAAATTTCAGAAGACGGTTATATTTTATTTTTTTCCTGATCTATTCCTTTATTTTCTATTCTATTCTAATGTTTTAATCTAGTCTTTTCTATTCTGTTTTATTCTACTTTATTCTTTTCAAAATCCAAATTTTGGAAGACGGCTATATTCTATTTTGTTCTATTTTTTCTGATCTATTCCTTTATTTTCTATTCTATTCTGTTGTTTTACTCTATTCTTTTCTATTTGATTCTGTTTTTTATTTTCTAATTTCGGAAGAGGGCTATATTCTTTTTTATTCTATTTTTTTCTGATCTATTCCTTTATTTTCTATTCTTTTCTACTTTATTCTTTTCAGAATTCAAATTTTGGAAGACGGCTACATTCTATTTTATTCTATTCGAAAAATGGCTATATTCTATTATATTCTATATTTCTTTCTCGAACATCACGGGACACAGAGCCACAGTAATTACTGATGGGTTATATAGGGTATCACTGGTGATTGGACACTGGCACACCCTATCAGAAAGTTCAACCCCCTATATAATCCCTCCCCTTGCAGGGATACCTCAGTTTTTACGCCAGTGTCTTAGGTGATGGACGTGTAAAGATGTCCTGTGCTGAGCTCCAAAGGGGAATATCCTATATCCTATACTGGGGCAAACCAGGCGAACTGGATCCATTCAGTGTCCTTTCGTGGCCGAATTGGATGGTACCCGGGCCTCGTGTCTGAAGAAACGAGGTTTTACCTGTAACGCTTCTCTTTTTAGAGAGCTGGACCCCGCATATTAGAAAATGGTTTTTCTAGCCTAATTTCTAGCCGGGTGTTTTACAGGGCCAGAACTGCAGGATCCCCCTATTCGTAGGGGGCCCCAGTCTCTGACGGTTTTTTCAAACGGAGCCCACCGTGAGAGGTGAAGATTGGGTCTGTATAACAGAACCCAGCGACTGGATAAGGTAAGAGGAGATTCCACAGAATTTTTTAATTCTAGTAGGTTTTCTCCTTTAAGGTATATGCATGCTATGCCTATTGTGACCACCGGGGGCTGCCAAGAGCACATACCTTGTCATGCTGATGTCGGTCTCAGTGTTCTCACGCTGCACATCGTCTCCGGCCGGCTCCAGGTAGGATGGGATGGGGGAATATCTCCTGCATGAATGTTCCCCCAGGCTAGGGGGAGGCCACAGGGGTCTCAAAAAGCGGTAGTACACCGCTCGAGCACCGCCGCCGCTATTGCCGCCATTGCTGCCATTACAGGGGCCCCATCACTACCGGCCTCTCTCCTTCCTCCCCCTCCCCCAGCCTTCCTCCATGTTATTTCCGGAGGGTCGGCCAGCGCGGGAAGCGCTCGTTTTTTGGAAATTCGAGGAGGTGCTTAGACGTCCACTCAGGCCAGCTGCAGGCTATTAAAGCACTCTGTACAGGTGCACACAGCCTTTGGAGGGACACAGAGCTGACAGGTCTCATGTAAGGTGGGACACAGGCATTCTCCTAGGCAGCATTTACTAAGGTAACACCAGACTGAGCATTTGGTAGCAGGGCTTTTAGCCGGACTACATCGCTCAGCAGTCAGTGTTCATTTTGTGATACCTCCACCTTGTTGCTTTGCACTATGGGTAGAAGAGGTTCAAACACCCCAAGAACCAGAGACTCTAGGGGATCTCGGTCAGGTTCTGAGGACCCCCTTTCTGCAGCATCCTCCCCCCCTGAGGGGCCAGGGACGGCTAGTCAGAGGGAGCCATTGGTGTCAGGGGCTATACCTGCCTCCGGCACTTCAGCCCCTGTATACATTACACAGGAGGTTTTTTCCTCAACCATTAGTGGTTTAGAGGAGAGATTAATGGCCGTGATTACATCTTCACTCAGTGGAAGAAAACGCACTAGGCCTTCCTCTGTTTCCCTAGACCCTCAGGAAGAGGAGCTCTGGGATAAAGGAGACAAATCCCTTTCAGAGGATCGGGATGGGGCGGATGATTCCTCTTTGGAGGAATCAGGTGGAGAGGGACCCTCTGCGACTTCCCAGGAGGAGAAAGTCTTAGTGTCGATCCTTACTGGATTGGTCCACTCCACATTTAAGTTGCCTGTACCTGAATCAGTTAAAGAACCCTCTTCTTCTTTGGGGTCACTGAAGCCTCCTCAAACAGCACATGCTTTTCCTGTTCATAGTTTACTTGAAAAGCTCATTTATTCTGAGTGGGATCACCCAGACAAACGTTTTTTTCCACCGAAAAAGTTTTCAACACTTTATCCGATGGAAGAAAAGTTTATTAAAATGTGGGGAATACCGGCCATTGATGCCGCCATTTCCTCCGTAAATAATAGTCTGACTTGTCCTGTAGACAGTGCTCAGATGCTCAGGGATCCTGTAGATAAAAAGATGGAATCCCTATTGAAGGATGTTTTCTCCTTGGCAGGTTTAGTGGCTCAACCTGCAGTTGCAGCGATTGGGGTCTGTCAATACCTAAGAGACCATGTTAAGCAGGTTATCAAGGTATTACCTGAACAGCAGGCCCAGGGGTTGGCTAACCTTCCTGCGGCCTTATGTTACGTTGTTGACGCCATCAGAGATTCTATCGTGCAAACCTCTCGGCTTTCACTGGGGTTGGTGCATATACGTAGAATCCTATGGTTGAAAAATTGGTCAGCCGAAGCACCATGTAAGAAGCTGCTGGCTGGGTTTCCGTTTCGTGGTGCAAGGTTGTTTGGAGAAGACTTGGATGACTATATCAAGAAGATCTCTGGTGGGAAAAGTACTCTCTTACCTGTCAAGAAGAAGAGTAAGCATCCCTCTTTCAAACGGACTCTTTCCCCAGCGCCAGGGGCTTCAGCCTCCAGGCAGTCTCGTCAGTCTCCTCCGTCTGGGTTCAGAAACAAGAGTCAGCCCCAGGATAAAAAGAAGTCCTGGGGGAAGAAGCCTACTATGCAAAACACTAAGACCTCTTCATGAAGGGGCGCCCCCGCTCGCTCTAGTGGGGGGAAGACTGCGACAGTTCTCAGAGCTCTGGCAGGAGGACTTCCAGGACAGATGGGTAATCTCCACAGTAACCTTAGGGTACAAGCTGGAGTTTCAGGAATTTCCCTCTCCTCGGTTCCTCAGATCAAGTGTTCCCAGAGACCCAGAGAAGAAGCAGTCGCTCCTTCTAGCGTTAGATCGACTTTTGTCGCAGGAGGTCATTATGATGGTTCCCGCTGCAAGTATCTCTTCCGGTTCTGCCTGCGCTAGCTTTGTTGGGAGTGTTTGATGATGAACAAAGGCCCTATCATCTCAAACTCCTAATTTCCTATCTTCTTTTTTATGCAAAAAAGGAAATCCTTATGAAGTGGATTGATTCTTCCCCTCCGTCGGTTACGGCCTGGGAGGCAGAGATTGAAGCAGCCATCCCCATGTACAGAATGACGTATATAAACCGTGGATGTCCATGGAAGTTTGAAAAAGTTTGGGCTCCGTGGATGGCCTCTTAGGGATATACACTCTATCCTGTTTCCTAATACATTTGGTGGGTTGGGGTGGATCTAGTGGACGGAAAGTCAGAAGTACTTGGTTACTGGTATTGAAATTTCTTTTTACAATGCTATCTTGTTATACATGCTGAATTGATCATATTGTGTTAAAGCATGTGTACCTACTATGCAGAGCTGTGTATTGTGTCAATTGGTATTCTGTAATTTTGCCTTCTTTGACAATAAAGCACCTTTGTTTTGTTAAAAAAAATGATGGTTCCTGCAAAAGACCAGGGATTGGGCTTCTATTCCAACCTTTTTACGGTCCAAAAATCAAATGGGGTTGTCAGACCCATTCTGGATTTAAGGGATCTGAATCGATTCCTAAGGATTCAGGTCTTCCGCATGGAATCAATTCGGACAGTAGTCTCCACCCTGCAGGGAGGAGATTTCTGGCATCGATAGACATCAGAGATGCATATCTGCATGTGCCCATTTTTCCTGCTCATCAGAAGTTTCTGCGCTTCGAGATAGGAGGGCGCCATTTCCAGTTTGTGGCTCTTCCTTTTGGGATAGCCACTGCACCTCGGGTGTTCACAAAGGTCTTGGCCCCTCCTCTGGTCCGATTAAGGGCTCAGGGTATAGCTGTCATAGCATACCTAGACGACCTGCTACTGATAGACCGGTCGGTAGCCTCCTTGAAGCGGAACTTGAGAACCACAGTCAAGTATCTGGAACACCTAGGTTGGATCCTCAACCTAGAAAAGTCTTTCTTAAAACCAGTAAGAAGACTGGAGTATTTAGGTCTGATCATAGATACAAGCCAGGAGAAAGTATTTCTACTCAGAAAAATCACTGCTTTACGGGAGTTGATTCTGGCAGTCAGGACCAAGAGGGATCCTTCTGTCCGCCTTTGTATGAGGCTGCTAGGGAAGATGGTGTCTTCATTCGAAGCAGTGCCTTATGCTCAGTTCCAAGCAAGACTACTGCAACACAGTATTCTGTCGGCCTGGAACAAGAAGGTTCAGGCGTTAGATTTTCCGATGCACCTGTCGCATGCGGTGCGTCAGAGCCTCAATTGGTGGCTCATACCCGAAAACCTGCAGAAGGGGAAATCCTCCCCAGACGACGCCATCTGTGGTGAAACGCACGTCAGGAGGTTGACGCTCTGACGTCATCGCCATTTTCAGTGTGGACGGGTGCTCGCTATGCTGGCCGGCTGTTTGCTGTATTTTTACATACTCATGTGAGTTTTCTACCTTTATCTATTAAATCGTTTTTATCAGTATTACACTATGGCCAGTTCCTTTTTATTTACATGCTTGTGAGATGTCATTTTGGAGTCTCTGCTGTATCCCCCGGTTCCTGCCGCAAGCAGTCCAGAACGCCATTGGATCTCTCATACTGCTATTGAACACAAGCTGTTGTTGGCTTGCCTTGTGGTAAGCGCAATATTTGCACGGAGTGTGGGGTCTCATCTTCACTACTGAGTTTGCTAGTGTTCACTCTAAGTTCCCTTTTTTTTCCTGCTGTATCTTTATGCACTAGTGTAAGTTTTCTACCTTTTCTAAACTTTAATTAGTTTGGCAGTATTACACTATGGCCAGTTTCCTTTTATTTACATGTCCATGAGATGGAAGTTTGGTGTCCTCATTACATCCTTTCAGCTACGATGTATACAGTCTAAGAGCACCATCTGGATTCTCCACACCAAGACGTGATACAGGCTGGTCTTGCCTTGCGGTAAGCGCAATTATTGGGTATTTGCGGATACTGTATGGGTTGTCACTCATATTTTTTACACCATTGACTCTGGTTGGATTCATCCAAGGGGTCTTTCTTGGACTGTTTTCAGATCATCACTTCACATTTTTATTTTCTGTTACTCAATATGGACACTTATTTTTATTCGCAAATATTACATATGGACACTCATGTTTGATTCATACATACATGTGTTGACCCATGTACTTTTCATAATTTAATTTTTAATATTTTTCAACATTTTTGTATTTATATATGTACTTCCTCACGGAAGTCTTTGAGATTGCTTCACGTGTTTCACTTATATTTAGCGCGGTTATTTCTTTTTTATTAGTTATTTTAGTGCACCTTTCTACCGGTTACCTGGACGGTGGTAACAACAGATGCCAGTCTGTCAGGTTGGGGAGCAGTTCTGGAACAGTCTGCGGTTCAGGGGGTATGGTCCAAGACAGAGAGGACCTTACCCATCAACATTCTGGAAATCCGTGCGGTAGGTCTAGCCCTAAAGGCCTGGACTATCAGGCTACAGGGTTGCCCGGTCAGGATCCAGTCCGACAATGCCACAGCAGTGGCTTATGTCAATCATCAGGGAGGCACCAGGAGCCGAGCCGCTCAAAAAGAGGTGAACCAGATCTTAGTCTGGGCAGAGAAGCATGTGCCATGTATATCGGCAGTCTTCATTCCGGGGATAGAGAACTGGCAGGCGGACTATTTGAGTCGCCAGCAGTTACTTCCAGGGGAATGGTCTCTGCATCCCGACGTCTTTTGGGCCATATGCCAAAAATGGGGAGTTCCAGATGTAGATCTCTTTGCATCCCGATTCAACAAAAAGATAGACAGATTTGTGGCAAGGACGAAAGATCCTCTTGCATGCGGGATGGATGCGTTGGTGACTCCGTGGCATCGGTTCTCACTGATTTATGCATTCCCGCCTATTCTGCTACTGCTGCGACTTTTTCGCAGGATCAAACTGGAAAGGAAGTCAATACTTCTGGTGGCCCCCGCTTGGCCCAGAAGGACATGGTATGCGGAAATAGTAAGGATGACGGTGGGTTCCCCGTGGACACTACCGGTACGCCCAGACCTGTTATCTCAAGGTCCAGTGTTCCATCCTGCCTTACAAACGCTAAATTTGACGGTTTGGCTATTGAGACCCACGTTCTGAAGAGTCGTGGGCTTTCAGGTTCTGTGATATCTACCTTGATCAATGCAAGGAAGCCAACTTCCAGAATGATTTATCATAGAGTCTGGAAAGCTTATGTAGCCTGGTGTGAATCCAGGGGTCGGCATCCCAGAAAATATGTCATAGGTAGAATTCTTGATTTTCTACAATTGGGTTTAGAGATGAAGCTGGCCTTGAGTACCATCAAGGGCCAGGTCTCGGCCTTATCAGTATTATTTCAACGGCCACTTGCTTCGCATTCTTTGGTCCGAAACTTTATACAGGGGGTGACGCGTCTTAATCCTCCGGTTAGAGCGCCCCTAAACCCCTGGGACTTGAACTTGGTCCTGGCTGTGTTACAGAAACAGCCTTTTGAACCAATAAGTCAGATTCCTTTGGTCTTGTTGACAAGGAAGTTAATTTTTCTGGTGGCCATCTCTTCTGCTAGAAGAGTATCAGAATTAGCAGCCCTTTCCTGTAAGGATCCTTATTTGATTATACACAAGGATAGAGTGGTACTGCGCCCTCATCCTAGTTTTTTTACCGAAGGTGGTTTCTGATTTTCATTTAAACCAAGACATTGTTCTGCCTTCCTTTTTTCCAGATCCCTGTTCTCCGGAAGAGAGATCTCTACATTCCTTGGATGTAGTAAGAGCAGTTAAGGCCTATCTCGAGGCAACTGCTCAGATTTGCAAAACGGATGTTTTGTTCGTGTTGCCGGAAGGTCCCAATAGAGGACAGGCAGCGTCAAAAGTTACCATTTCTAAATGGATTCGTCAGTTGATTATTCAGGCTTATGGTTTGAAACAGAAGATTCCTCCGTTTCAGATCAGGGCACATTCCACAAGGGCTATTGGTGCTTCTTGGGCAGTGCATCACCAGGCCTCTATGGCTCAAATCTGCAAGGCCGCAACCTGGTCTTCACTCCATACATTCACCAGATTCTATCAGGTGGATGTGAGAAGGCATGAGGATATCGCCTTTGGGCGTAGTGTGCTGCAGGCAGCAGTACAGGGTCCTCAGGTCTGATTGCACCCTAATTGATCGTGGTCCCCCCCCCCCTCAGATAGCATTTCTCTGGGACATCCCATCAGTAATTACTGTGGCTCTGTGTCCCGTGATGTTCGAGAAAGAAAATAGGATTTTTTAAGACAGCTTACCTGTAAAATCCTTTTCTTTCGATGGACATCATGGGACACAGAGGTCCCGCCCCTCTTCTAATACACTATATTTCTTGGCTACAAAACTGAGGTATCCCTGCAAGGGGAGGGATTATATAGGGGGTTGAACTTTCTAGGTATAGGGTGTGCCCAGTGTCCAATCACCAGTGATACCCTATATAACCCATCAGTAATTACTGTGGCTCTGTGTCCCGTGATGTCCATCGAAAGAAAAGGATTTTACAGATAAGCTGTTTTTAAAAAATCCTATTTTTTTTTTTTCTATTCTGTTCTAATTCTGTTTTACTCTATTCTTTTCGAATTTCAAAAGACAGATATATTCTATTTTATTCTATCCTAAATTCAAATTATGATTTTTTTCTATTCTATTCTTTTATTTTCTGTTTTATTGTATTCTTTTCGAAATGCGAATTTCGGAAGAGGGCTGCATTCTAACACTAATACACAGAGTCTTTGAAAGAAATCAGCAATATTCTTTACAATTTCTAATTTCGAATTTGAATCTAATTTGAAACCAATTCAGATAATTCGTTCTTCTTCGGGCGAAATTTTGTTTCATTATTTTGCATTTGTTTAAATTCATTACTAATGTAATCTGGAAATTCGGATACATCCGAATCTCCGAAAAGAAAATTTTGTTTGATTTTTGATTGGGAACAAAACCAACTGCACATGTCTTCTTTATAAAAAAAGAAATCTGCTGTGCTAATATCTCAAGCATTCACACAGCTTTCACCAATCTCCATATTTTGCCTAATATGATTATTTCCTCTTAAGATCATCAGCTCCATCTAGTGGCCATAGTGCTGCATTTTATTGCAAAATCTCAAATCAGGAAAATACCATATGGCCACTAGATGGAGCTGACACTCATAGGTTATAAACATATTAGTCCGTTTATGAGAATTATTTGTGATTTTTTTTTATAAAGACCCCTTTAGTTGGGCCTACAAAACAGATATTTAAAAGGGATTTTTTTTAAAGACAGACACCAAAGAATATGTATAGCCAAAACTTTTTGTTTAGTTTGGATGGCGTAGTGAAGGTTTAGAGCCCATGAGAGGTTATTTTTTGCTGCGGGGGGGCCCTTTTGGGAGATTTATCCTCACTTTTTACCCCATACATGCAACTGGAAGTGAGGAGAAAAAAAAAATTGAGGGAAATGAACAAGGAAGGTTTAGAACTTCTGTCAGTTTTTGGTACCCACTGGGGAATTTTCCCGCCACTCCCTGTTCCAATCAGACCCCGCGTGTGAAGGTGGGACAGGGCAAAACAGGAAACGAGGGAGAAAATCTCCCCTATAGGGACCCAGAAAAACAGCAACAGGTTCCAACTCTTCCTCACTCCATCAAAAACTTAAAGAAAGAAAAAAACATTAATATCACTTTTTAGTAGTCTTATCGAGTGAAGATTTTTTTTTTTGTTTGTTTTTTTGACAGTCAAATGCAACAAGTCGATTGATAAAATTACAATGAAACTGAACATTTATTTATTTCACAGGAAAAGACATGACCAGGGTCCAGCAAACTTTGAAGAACTTGGGTAGTTTAGCCGTTACAAAGGGCGACGGACATTTCAAAGGAGACCCCAACTGGTTCCCCAAGTAAGTTATTCTTACCTTTCACAAGTAAAACCAAAGGAGGTTCAAATAATACATTTTCAAAACAAGTTTCTTTATTCCTACCATGTGACTGAAATTTTGACTTGACGATTTAATGTTTGAGGAATTCTTGGAGAGTTAAAGTCCCTGATAGCTTCTTCTATTTCTTGGGGATTATAGATCCCTTAACTGAGTTCTCAGGTCTGTACACCTGCTGAGCCCATTATGAGGGGTTCCCACCAGCCCTGTGCTGAGTTCCTCAGTCTGTGCACCTGCTGTGCCCATTATGAGGGTTCCCACCATCCCTGTGCTGAGTTCCTGGGTCTGTACAACTGCTGTGCCCATTATGAGGGATTCCCACCAGCCCTGTGCTGAGTTCCTAGGTCTGTACACCTGCTGTGCCCATTGTAACAGGATCCCACCATTACTGTGCTGAGTTCTAGGGTCTGTACACCTGCTGTGCCCATTATGAGGGGTTCCCACCATCCCTGTGCTGAGTTCCCGGGTCTGTACACCTGCTGTGCCCATTTTAAGGGGATCCTACCTTTCTTGTGCCGAATCCCACGTCTGTACACCTGCTGTGCCCATTATGAGGGGCTCCCACCATCCCTGCGCAGAGTTCCCAGGTTTGTACATCTGCTGTGCCCGATATGAGGAGTTTTCACAAAACCCTATGCTGAGTCCCCAGTCTTGCACACCTGCTGTGTCCATTATGGTTGGGTTCCACTAGCCCTGTGCTAAGTTCCTGGATGTGCACACTTGCTGTGCCCATTGTAACGAATTCCCACCATTTGTATGTGCCCGGGTCTGTACACCTGCCATGTCCATTATGAGGGGCTCTCACCATCCTTGTGCGGAGTTCCCGGGTTTGCACATCTGCTGTGCCAGTTATGAGAAATGTAACAGGGGTAACTGGGGCATACAAAAAAGGTGAGTAAAAAAGGACGCAGCTAAAAAATAATTTTTTTTTCTACCACTTTAGGAAATCCATGGAGATCAAGCGTGGATTCACTCAAGACAAACTAAAAGAAGGGCAAAGCGTCATCGGTCTGTAGATTGGCACCAACAAGGGCGCCTCCCAGTCCGGAATGACCGGTTACGGCATGCCCAGGCAAATCCTCTGAACGCCAAAACCACTAGAACCCCCGTGGCCAGAATCGGGACACGTCAAGCACTCATCTCCTAGCTGTCTCCTTTTTCTGCTCTCTTCTCTTATCCTCCCTGGTCCTCGGTACCCAGAAATCATCAAGGACAGCGTCTAGGCCCCTGCTCAAAGTGATCGGCAAGAAGGAAGAGTCCAATACTTTCTCATCGGTTGTCCTCCAATGCATGTGATTGTTTAGACCAGGATCAAAAAGAAGCCTGTGTTTTTTTGTTTTTGTTATGTCCATCAGGGGGAAAATTATTTTTTAAGTTTTTTTGGGTGTTCGGCAATGCCTTAACATTCCACATGTGCCTGCTACTTTTTTTATAGTCTTGTGACCAAATTAAGCCTTGAGATAAAGTTGTGTTTTTTTTTTTGTTTTTATTTTTTTTACGATTTTGTTTGGTTTCTGATTCTGTGGCTGGTGATATTTCCCATGCTGCTTTACAAGCTTATTGCAGTTGCTGGTGATTAAACCATTATTGGCGTAAATAAAAGAAAAAAAGAAGGGAACAAGAGTTTTAGCTGTAGATTCATTCTTAATAAAAGGACTGGGGTGGGACCTTTGCATCTTTTTGGCTCTGCTGTCTGATCTTCAGATCCGATACTGAAAAATATATTTCTGACCTGAATAAAGACCAATCTATGTTTATAAAGTATGAGTGTTGCCATGGACGGGTTTTCTTTTTTGGGTCCTTGCAGCCGTTGAATTTCAAAGAGATGGTGACGGCCTCCTCATATGATAATCCTGATGACCAGCCACTCATGTTAGAACACCTATCATGGAAGGAGGTTTTACTTCATCCTCAACCCACTCATACTCAACTCCTTCCATACTCCTCATACACTCCATCTGTCAAAATTTGTGTAAGCATTTGTTTGTTGGCATTGGAGCTTACACAAGGTTACTGACATCCTCCTCACATGGCGATTGGCTGCTCATTGTATCACGGAAGGTGTTTTTTGGTCACACGTGGCCCTTTTGCCCCCCCCCTCCTTGTGGCCTTCGGTGGCTTAAAGAGACTCTGTTGCTTTGTCCTAATAGCTAGTCCACCCTCAACCTACACATACTCACCCCCCCCCCCCCCCATGCTCCCCAGACCCCAGTCACTCCATTCCTCCAACTGTCAAACCTTGTGTAAGCTTCATGTTGGATTGAGTGGCAAATCGCCATATGAGGAAAATGTGATCCACCTTGTGTATGGTCTGACATCATCCAACATGAAGCTTACACAAGGTTTGACAGTCTGAGGAATGGATTGACTGGGGGGGATGGGGAAAGGCAAGTTTGAGTGGGTTGAGGGTGTACTAGCATTCAGGGCTAAACTACACAATCACTTTAAATTCTGAAGCCACTGAAGGGTGCAAGAATGGGGGCAAAAGGGCCACAGGTGACTCAAAAACACCTTACCTGCTCCCATGTTCCTCAGTTGCTGCATTTCT
The DNA here is from genome assembly GCF_042186555.1 of Aquarana catesbeiana. NCBI lineage: Eukaryota > Metazoa > Chordata > Amphibia > Anura > Ranidae > Aquarana > Aquarana catesbeiana. The sequence goes on from NC_133336.1 coordinate 238,035,172, forward strand.
TCAGTTGTTTAACCTTGGGTAAGCTCTATGTTGGATGGTGATGGAGCTTACACAAGGTTAATACATCCTCACATGGCGATTGGCTGCTCATGCTAGAGCATTGTATCATGGAAGATGTTTTTTTGGGTCATGCATGGCCCTTTTGTCATCTTTCTTGTGGCCTTCGGTGGTTTAACAAGCTAAAGATACTTTGTTGCTTTGTCCTAATAGCTAGTCCACCCTCAACCTACCCAGACTCATTTTTCCCCCCATGCTCCCCAGTCACTCCTATCCTCCAGCTGTCAAACAAGCTCCATGTTGGATGGGGTGGCTAATCACCAGGATCGTCACATGAGGAAAAGGTCATTTTTTTTTGCAAGGTTTGACAATCTGAGGAATGGATCGACCCAGCATAAGCTTCTTATTGGATGGCGTTGGAGCTTAGACAAGGTTGAGGACGTCCACTTCACATGGCGATCTTGGACATTGGCCACTTGCTCTCAAGCACTGTATCACGGAAGGTATTTTTTTGGTCATGTGTGGCCCTTTTGCCCCATCCTTGCAACCTTCTGTGGTTTGAAAAGCAAAACTGACTCTGTAGCTTTGCCCTGAATGCTAGCCCCCCCTCAACCCACTCATACTGACCTTCCCCCATGCTCTCCAGCCAATCCATTCCTCAGATTGTCAAACTAGTGTAAGCTCCATGTTGGATGGTGTCAGACTTTACATAAGGTTGGGAACATTCTCCTCATGCCACTAGCCACTCCATCCAACATGGAGCCTATACAAGGTTTGACAGTTGGAGTAATGGAATGACTGGGGAGCATGGGGAGGAGGTGTAGGTTGAGGGTGGACTAGCTATTAGGACAAAGCAATGGAGTCTCTTTAAATTCTCAAGCCACTGATGGCCATAAGAAGGGGGTAAAAGGCCACACTTGACCCAAAAAACACCTTCCATGAGACAATGCTTTAGCATGACCAGCCAATTACCATGTAAGGAGGACATCATTAACCTTCCATAAGCTCCGGAGCTTACATGAAGTTAGATAATTGGAGGAATGGAGCCACTGAGGAGCATGGGAGGAGGCAAATATGAGTGGGTTCAGGGTGGACTAAATCAGAGCACTGTAATATGAAAGGAAGTTTAGGGAGACTCTGAAGCTTTGCCCTGAATTCTAATCCACCCTTGACTCACCCATACACCCCTCCCCCAATTCTTCCCAGTTGGACTATTCCTCTGAATGTCAAACCTCTATAAGCTACACCTTACACGAAGTCCCTGTGGGAAAAATTAAATATTTATGAATAAACACATGGAGAGAGCGAGGAAGAGGATTCTAATCCCAGGAAAATTCCAGCTCAATCCCAGATATTTATAATTGTTTTTACATTTTACCATAGAGACAAATACAAGCAGAATAATTGGCGAGCCAGCCGGAGGACTGCACAGAGGCCAGAGGTGTTGGGGGGGGGGGCGGGGTCTGGGACAGATGGAGGCAGCTGGTTACTGTTACTGGGGGGTTACTAGGCACAGCTGGGGTTTGAGAGGAAAAGAAAAAAAAAAGAAAGAGGAACTACGCTCCAAACAGAACCTTATAGTCTGTAATGGAAACATTGATTAACCCTAAAGTGGAACTCCGGCCTTCCCTTCATCGTGCACAGTTGTACTGGATCCTCCCCTGGACTCTGATGCCACCGCATACTGTAAGCTTCTCACCATGTGCATTAGAAGCTGCAGCAAGTCAGATGGAGCCCCGTCTTATTTCCTGGCTGAAGGACGTCCAGCATCATCTAGTGCCTTCCTCCTCAGCCTGACTGTGCCTAGCCCGCCCCTTCCCAGCCTGACTGTGCCTGGACCGCCCCTTCCCAGCCTGACTGTCCCTGGCCCTCCTCTTCCTAGCCTGACTGTCCCTGGACCACCCCTTCTCAACCTGACTGTCCCTGGTCCGCCCCATCTCAGCCTGACTGTCCCTGGACCACCCCTTCTTAGCCTGACTGTCCCTGGTCCGCCCCATCTCAGCCTGACTGTCCCTGGACCGTCCCTTCTCAGCCTGACTGTCCCTGGCCTGACTGTCCCTGGTCCGCCCCTTCCCAGCCTGACTGTCCCTGGACCACCCCTTCTTAGCCTGACTGTCCCTGGTCCGCCCCATCTCAGCCTGACTGTCCCTGGACCGTCCCTTCCCAGCCTGACTGTCCCTGGTCCGCCCCTTCCCAGCCTGACTGTCCCTGGACCGCCCCTTCTCAGCCTGACTGTCCCTGGCCTGACTGTCCCTGGTCCGCCCCTTCCCAGCCTGACTGTCCCTGGACCGCCCCTTCTCAGCCTGACTGTCCCTGGCCTGACTGTCCCTGGCCCGCCCCTTCCCAGCCTGACTGTCCCTGGACCGCCCCTTCCCAGCCTGACTGTCCCTGGACCGCCCCTTCCCAGCCTGACAATCCTTAGCCCTCCCCTTCCTAGCCTATCGGTTCTTGGTACGCCCCTTCCTAGCCTGATGGTCCTTGGTCTGCCACTTCCTAGTCTGGCTGTCCTTGGCTGTCCCCTTCCTAGCCTGACTGTCCCTTCTCCGCCCCTTCCCAGCCTGGCTATCCCTGGCCCGCCCCTTCCCAGCCTGATTGTCCCTGGCTCGCCCCTTCCCAACCTGACTGTCCCTGGCCCGCCCCTTCCCAGCTTGGCTGTCCCTGGCCCGCCCCTTCCCAGCTTGGCTGTCCCTGGCCCGCCCCTTTCCAGCCTGGCTGTCCCTGGCCCGCCCCTTCCCAGCCTGACGGTCCTTGGCCCGCCCCTTCCTAGCCTGACTGTCCCTGGCCCTGTATCCAGATACAGCCAGCCTGGGATCGCCCACTCCTTCAGACTGACACCCACCCATCCAGGTATTTTGATATTTGCATAACTCCTCCCACTGCTTGCATCAGAGCCGATGGGTCAGCTATTTACAGCACCCTGCCGGCCCCTCCCACCAGCCATGATCTGCCTGCACTGCATAGAGAAGCGCAGAGGCCCAGTGATGACATCACTCAAATGTAAAATAAAGTATGTATGAACACAATTTTTTTTTTTATAATTAAAAGGCATGGGGGGGGGGGGGGGGGTTGGGGACGACCAGGGAAGGGAAAAATAGAAGATTTCCTTTACTGGAAATTAGAAGAATCTTCCCAATGGGGACAAAGACAGCAATTAAAACCTGACAGAGGTTCTAATCAGCCCGTATTCCTACCAAAATAAAAATGTTTTGCCTGGAGTTCTGCCTTTGTCTCTAACATTGCCCTCTATTATGCAAATGAGTGCCTCCTTTGAACCCACCCCTAAATAGTCAGTGCCCACACAGGTTTAAAGATCACTGGGAGTCACTAAGACCCATGTTTGTGCTTAAAGTGTATGACCAGCCAAAACTGTTTTTCTACAAGTTGTAAAGAATGGTGAAGGGTTAGAACCCCTGCAAGGTTTTTACTTGCATCCAGAGCTCCATTAGAGAGATTTCTCTGCACTTCCTGTCCTGGTGACAACATTTTACCAGATAGGAAGTGAGGAAAACTCTCCAACAGCAACACGTGAGCTTTAAAACATAGGATGGTTCCTATGAACTTTATTTGGTGACAATTTTCCCTTTTGTGGTACTTTGTCTCCCTCTGCTGGAGAAATGTCATAACTGCAGGGTTCACAAACTCGCTTCATCCAACAGTTTGTGTTTTCCAGAGGACCAAATAGAAGCCGAGCTGTGGGGATCTGCAGGTAGGACATAAATCACAGGTGGGTGCGGGGGTGGTGGTACAACGTCTCTGGGGTCCCTGGAGGTCAGAGGGCCTGACCACAATTGACCCACATGTACGCTACTGCTACGTTCTGCGGAAAACACTCCGGCCAAAAGGAACTTTTCCATTTTAGTGGCGGGTCGCAGAAGTCGCACTTGCGACCGCAGCCTATTGCTCCAGAATGCAGTCAGATGCCATGATGTCGGGAGGAAACTGGAGCAGAAAGTCAGCTGACGGCCAATAGAGTGAAGGGGGGAGGAGCTCTCCGCTCTGCAAGGAGCCCCCATGTCAGGAGAGGCGTCAGTGGGGGCATGTGTAGGGAGCAGAGACAAACAGAGCAGGTGAGTGCCACTGATCCCACCCCTCTTCCCATCAGTGTCATCCCGATCCCCACCACTGCCACCAATGTCATCCCGATCCCCACCACTGCCACCAATGTCATCCCACCAATGTCATCCCTATCCCCACCACCGATGTTATCCCTATCCTCACCAATGCCACTAATGTCATTCCTAACTTCACCACTGTCACTGATGTCATCTCGATTCACCACCACTGCGACTAATGTAATCCCTATCCCACCACCGATGTCATCCCTATCTTTACCACTGCCACTAATATCATTCCTATCCCACCACCGATGTCATCCCTATCTTTACCACTGCCACTAATATCATTCCTATTCCACCACCGATGTCATCCCTATCCTCACCACTGCCACCGTTGTCATCCCGGTCCCCACCATCGCCTCCACTGATGTCATCTTTATACCTCCATTACCACCCCCACTGATGTCATCCCTATCCCTGCCACTGATGTCATCCCTATCCCTGCCACTGATGTCATCCCTATGCCCACCACTGCCACCTCCACTGATGTCATCCCCATCCGATCACCACCGCTGCCACCAATTACCCTCCCTTCCCCCCCAACACCCTGCCCCTGATCTCATCCCCTCCACCATCAGTGGACTGATCCCACCCCCCTCACCACCACTGCTGCCACTGATCCAATTACCCCCACCACCCTCAGTTGACTTATCCCATCCCCATCACCACCGCTTTCGCTGATCCAATTCCCCACCCCCCTCATAGGGTTGCCACATCGGGAGGGGGGGGCCTTTATAGTTTTTTGCAGTAGGGCCCTGAAGGTTCTAGTTACGCCTCAGGGTGGAGTCCTGAGGATTTGCCCATTGAAGAGAACCGGTTGCGGGCAGGAATATACAACGTTTTAGACGCCGCGTATAGGCTATGGCTGCCCATGGTTGGAGAGGTGGTCCTGCCTGCTGTTGGACCTCTTTCCTGGCTGAGAGGGGCCCCTGGGTGGAGCATTACAAATAGGCAGCTGCAACCTCAATGTGGCCTACAATACTCCAGCCTCTGGGCTGCAAGACACTACTTGCCCACACACTTACTGGGCCCTTTTAGATCTATGTGTGTGCATAAAGGTGCGTTTTTATTTTTTTTGTAACCTAAAGTAGATCATAGATGAGCCTGTTTTTGGACGTTCAACCAGAAAGTAGAATGAAAAAACTGACTGGATTTCCCCATTCACACATTTGATGCAGATGGGGGAATCCTCACCGCAAGTTAAGATTGCCATCGTCCCCGCTGGAGACTTTCAGCTGTCAGAATACAAAGATCAGCTACAGTGCCTACACAGTGTAAAATTCCAATCTCTCCCTGCTCTGCACATGCTCAGTTGCTCTCTATTTCAGGCACTGTGCCTAAAATCAAAGACATCAGAGGCTGATCTGCTGACAGCTTTAAGATTTACCATTGCTGAAGGGGGAGGAGAGCAGCAGGAATGACACAGACTGGGTGGAGGGAACACAGATTGGGGAGAGAGAGGGGGCAGGAGAAACTGCAAAGCTTCTGTCCACATTCCTCGCCAGCTGAGCCAATACATACAATCAAACGCTCTGGAAATGCACAAATTTTGATTACAGAAAACAGAAAATTGAATACTTACCTTTCCCTAGTTTTCCTTTCCTGGTGCCTATCCATGGCAGCATACGCTTGAGCGGGGGCGGAGCAACCAACCATGCATATGCATGGCACCAGGAAAGTGACAAATAGGCACCAGGAACGTGACAAAATTTAATACTTACCTTTCTGTAATGTTCCTTTGCTGGTGCCTATTCATGGCAGCATACGCTTGGTCTGAGGCGGAGCAACCAACAATGAGTATGCTTGGGGCGGAGCAACCAACCAGCTTGAGGCGACAACCAACCATGCGTATGCTGCCATCCAGGAAAGTGACATATAGCGACATATGAGCACCAGGAAAGTGACATATAGGCACCAGGAACGTGACAAAATTGAATACTTACCTTTCTGTAATTTTTCTTTCCTGGTGCCTATCCAGGGCAGCATACGCTTGGTTGGGGGCGAAGCAACCAGCTATGCGTATGCTTGGGGCGAAGCAACCAACCAGCTTGGGGCGGAGCAACCAACCAGCTTGAGGCGGAGCAAAGAACCATGCGTATGCTGCCATGAAGGCACCAGGAAGGTGACATATAGTGACATATAAGCACCAGGAAAGTGACAAAATTGAATACTTACCTTTCCATAATTTTCGTTTGCTGTTGCCTATCCATGGTAGCATACGCTTGGTCAGGGGCGGAGCAACCAACCATGCATATACTGCCATGAAGGCACCAGGAAAGTGACATATAGGCACCAGGAACGGGGGCGGAGCAACCAACTATGCGTATGCTTGGGGCGAAGCATCCAACCAGCTTGAGGCGGAGCAACCAACCATGCGTATGCTGCCATGAAGGCACCAGGAAAGTGACATATAAGCACCAGGAAAGTGACAAAATTGAATACTTACCTTTCCGTAATTTTCCTTTCCTGGTGCCTATCCATGGCAGCATACTCTTGGTCGGGGGTGGAGCAACCAACCATGCGTATGCTGCCATGAAGGCACCAGGAAATTGACATATAGGCACCAGGAAAGTTACAAAATTGAATACTTACCTTTCCGTAATTTTCCAGCATACACTTGAGCGGGGCGGAGCAACCAACCATGCGAATGTTTGGAGCGAAGCAACCAACCAGCTTGGGGCGAAGCAACCAACCAGCTTGGGGTGGAGCAACCAACCAGCTTGAGGCGAGGCAACCAACCATGCGTATGCTGCCATGAAGGCACCAGGAAAGTGACATATAGTGACATATAGGCACCAGGAAAGTGACAAAATTGAATACTTACCTTTCCGTAATTTTCCTTTGCTGTTGCCTATCCATGGCAGCATACGCTTGACCTGAGGCGGAGCAACCACCCATGTGTATACTGGCATGAAGGTACCAGGAAAGTGACAGTTTTTGAGACCAAGGAGAGGGGAAGAGTTTCCAAGAAGGAAGTGACTGTTTTGGGCTTCAACAAAATGGCGGCCTCCAGCAAGAAGAAACAGGAAATTTACAGCACATGCTAATTTTGGAACAATTATTAATCATGCTCTTTTCTTAGAGGACATTAATTGTTATCAAACTGTTATGGGTAAAGTTCTGCTTCTCAGTCCTCCTCTCCCATATTTGGACACTTTTTTTTTGAAGGGGGGCACCTAGTTTTGACAGGTACCCGCTCAGTTTGCCTAGTACCACCCCCCCCATCTTTGCCCACAGCCTTCTGGGACACGTAAAAGGGTCCCAGCCTCCAGGAGGTGCACATGCACAGTGGGGAGCCAGCTGTGAAGTCACAGCCGGCTTTCCACACTAAACATGGCGGCCCGAGTGAGGACAGCGCTGGATCCCTGGACAGGTAAGTGTCTGGGGCGGGGGGATCCTTTTTAGGTTAAAGAAAAAATTAGGCACGTGTTGCCTGCATATTAATGCGTTGCCATTGATTTCTAGGAGCCTCCCAACACACTAGAAAAAAAAAAAAAGAACACTGCTAGACATGTGCCCTGCCGAAAAATGTGTTCGTTTCATTCGTTTTATTTATTTTTTTCGTTTTCCAGGTCATTTTTATGATCGCAATTCGTAAATTCGAAAATGTGAAAATTCATAAAATTGTAAATTTGAAAATTTGAAAATTAGAAAATTAGAGAATTCGTAAATTCGAAAATTTGAAAATTCCAAAATTCGTAAATTCGAAAATGTGAAAATTCGTAAATTTGTAAATTTGAAAATTTGAACATTCGGAAATTCGAAAATCTGAAAATAAGAAAGAAAATCTAAAAAATCGAAAGAATAACTAACTAATTAACTAATAATAACTAACAATTAAATTATATGTATTGGAATTTCCTTTCAAATTTGGCTGTTAGTGAACGTAACGAATACAAATTTATCCAAAGTTACGAATTATCCGAAATAACGAATGCCGTATCTAAACAAATGTAACGTAACAAATTAATAATAAATAATAATAAAAAGTTTAAATTTTTACTATTGTTATTTATTATTATTAATTCATTACGTTCCATTCATTTTAGATACAGCATTCGTTATTTTCGGATAATTCGCACGGGCGAGCCAGAGAAGTAATCCGGCAGCGGCAGAAGTTCACCATAGAGAATACCGTGGACCAGATGGTCCCCGCCAGTCTCCATGACCTTCGTAGGACGGGCGCGACGTTATGACGTCACGTCAGGCCTCGGCAGTTTTAAACACTGCTGTGTAGTCAGCTGAAAAGGCTGAGATGTTTTTTTTTCCCAGCCTAGAGGAGAGATGTGGGATCTTATAGACCCCACACCTCTCCATAAAGAGGACCTCTCCTGCCCTATTCCTATTACAAAGGATGTTTACAGGCTAATTTTAGTGTTTGTTTTTTTTTTAAATTAATGAAACACATTTGAAAAATTGCTGCGCAAATACCGTGTGACATAAAAAGTTGGAATGACCGACATTTTATTCTCTAGGGTCTCTGCTTAAAAAATAAAAATAAACAAATATCGTGTTTGGGAGGTTCTAAATCATTTTCTAGCAAAAAAAAATTATATAATTTTTACCCGTAGGAGAGGAGTGCCAGAATTGGCCCGGTATGGAAGTGGTTAACATTGGGTCTCGTTCATATCTATGCAGTTTCCCTGCAGTGCGTTTTTTTTTTTTGGAAAGGCGCAGGGACTTTTTTTGTATACGCAGCACAGTGCGTTTTTGGCTCTGTAGACTTTAATGGAATCGCATCAAAAACACATGAACGTGCATTTTTGGTGCATTTTCCTGCATGGCAACAGACATCTCCTCCTAGCAACATCAACACTTCCCAAAAATGCAAAATGCATTAAAAACACGCATAAAAAAAAAACGCGCATGAAAAAAAAGCAGGATGTGCTGAAAAACGCATCATCCACACATGCATAGGTGTGAACCTAGCCTAAGAGAGGGTTATAACCCCTGTCAGGTTTTTTTTGTGTGATCTGTGACACATTGAGGAGCTTTCACTTCACTTCCTGCCCCATAGCCAAACAGGAAGTGAGAGGAAATCTCTCCAAAGTGAAGGAATCCCCTGGTTGTCACCAGAACTAGTGTGCCCCATTGGAAGATTTCCCCTCTATTACAATTCTGGGGACAACCCAAAATGTGGTATTTTCTTTCCCTTTTGGTGACACCAGGACAAATAGAGAGGGTGAATCTTCCTAACGGGGGGCACAGACAGCAATAAAAACCCGACAGGGGTTCTAATTCCTCTACACTGTGTCAACAAAAAAAAAGTATTGTCTTTAGTTCTACTTTAAAGTGTAACCTCAGCCAAGATGATGCGTTTTAGTGAAGAATTAGAACTCTCTGTCAGGCTTTTTTGGGTTTCTGTGACCCCATTGGGAAGATATTCTCCACTTCCTGCCCCTGTGACACCAGCACAAGCATTAGGGGGAAAGGTTTTTACTGGGACAAGAAAGTTCTCATTTTTCTCTGCTCTACTAACAATGTGTTCTTGTCAGCTGTAAAAGTAATGGTGGGAAGTGCTTTGAAACCCAGTCAGGGTTATGTTGCAGTCTGTGTCCACTTTAAAGTGATTTCTCAACTTCCTGTGCTTTCACAGGCACAGGAAGTCACAGAAAACCGCCCCCACAGAGGGCCAATAAGCACCCAGACAGGGGCTCCAACCCTTCCCCATTTGAATATATAACACTTTGGCTGGAGTTGGGCTTTATGCGTTTACGATTTTTAAGGGTAAAAGATTGTCGCCATTCCACAAGCGGGCTCAATTTTGAAGCATGACATGTTGGGTATCAATTTACTCGGCGTAACATCTATCAATATCTATCACAATATAATAAAAAAAATTGGGCTAATTTACTGTTGTCTTATTTTTTAATTCAAAAAAAGTGTATTTCCCCCCCCCAAAAAAAGTGCGCTTGTAAGACCGCTGCGCAAATACGGTGTGACAGAATGTATTGCAACGACCGCCATTGTATTCTCTAGGATGTTAGGGAAAAAAATATATAATGTTTGGGGATTCTAAGTAATTTACTAGCAAAAAAACCTGATTTTAACTTGTAAAAAACACATCTCAAAAAGACACTTGTTATAATTATATGTTAATTATATGTTATTACTTTTATTGTAATCATTATTATTATGTTTTTATTTTTATTATCATTATTGTTATTATTACTTAATTCATTTTTATCATTTATAATTATTTTAATGTTAAAATTCATGATCACTTGGTCACCATGGAGACAGTGCAGCCTAACCAGGAAGTTACCAACAAAAAGGACCTCACAGCACCGCCCATTCCCTCTATACTACATTCCTATTGGCTCCTCTGCAGCACCTTACGTGGATGATTAGACTACAACAAAATGGCGCTCTGAGGACTCTGAGAAAATGGAGGAGATGGAATTTCCTGTTGAAGTCAGGTCTCCATGGAGAGAAAGGAAGTTTGCAGTTGCTGTGACAAACGGTAAACAAGAGAAGTCTGCTCAGACTGGAGCCTGGAACACAGCTGATATGGTGAGAGAGAGGACACCCTTGTATACATTATATATACCCCCCCCCCATCATCATCCCTCTGTACATGGAGCTAGGACACAGCTGTATTACATTATCCTCATTATACTCATTATCCTCATTCTGATCCCTGTACATCCATTTTCTCCTTAAACTCTATCTTCCTTCTCTTTTTCCTTCCTATGTTTCCTTCCTTCTCTTCTTTCATCTCTGTCATTTTCCTTATCCTTCCTTTCTTCTTTTCATTCAACATTCTCCTTCCCTTTATCTTTATCTACTTCCTTCCCTCCCTCCTTCCCTCCCTTCATTCCTTCCCTTCCTCCCTCCTTCCTTCCCCTTCCTTCCTTCCTTCCCTTGCTCCCTCCTTCCCTTCCTCCTTTCATTCCCTCCCTTCCTTCCTTCATTCCCTTCCTCCCTCCCCTTCCTCCTTCCTTCCCTTCCTCCTTTCATTCCCTCCCTTCCTCCCTTCCTTCCTTCCCTTCCTCCCGCCTTCCTTCCCTTCCTCCCTCCTTCCTTCCCTTCCTCCTTCTTTCCCTTCCCCCTTCCTTCCCTTCCTCCTTATTTCCCTTCCCCCTTCTTTCCCTTCCCCCTTCTTTCCCTTCCCCCTTCTTTCCCTTCCTCCTTCTTCCCCTTCCTCCTCCTTTCCCTTCCTCCTTCCTCCTTTCCCTTCCTCCTTCCTTCTTTCACTTCCTCCTTCCTTCTTTCCCTTCCTCCTTCCTTCTTTCCCTTCCCTTCCTCATTCCTTCTTTCCCTCCCTTCCTCATTCCTTCTTTCCCTCCCTTCCTTCTTCTGTCCCTTCCCTTCCTCCTTCCTTCTCTCCCTTCCTCCTTCCTTCTTTCCCTTCCTCCTTCCTTCTTTCCCTTCCTCCTTTCTTCTTTCCCTTCCTCCTTCCTTCTTTCCCTTCCTCCTTCCTTCTTCCCCTTCCTCCCTCCTTCTCTCCCTCTCTCCCTCCTTCCTTCTTTCCCTTCCTCCTTCCTTCTTTCCCTTCCCTTCCTCATTCCTTCTTTCCATCCCTTCCTTCTTTCCCTCACTTCCTTCCCTTCCTCCTTCCTTCCCCTCCTCCTTCCTTCCCTTCCTCCTTCCTTCCCTTCCTCCTTCCTTCCCCTCTTCCTTCCTTCCTTCCTTCTTCCCTTCCTTCCCTTCCTCCTTCCCTTCCTTCCTTCCCTTCCTCCTTCCCTTCCTTCCCTCCCTTCCTCCTTCCCTTCCTTCCCTCCCTTCTTCCTTCCTTTCCTTCCTTACCTTGCTCCTTCCTTCTCTTCCTCTTTCCCTTCCTTCATTCTTCACCGTTGTCTTTTCCTTTACCTTCTTTGTTTCTTTCTTTTCTTCTTCAACTTTATCTTTCTTCTCTTCTTCCTTCTGTTTCCCTCCCTCTCATCTATCTATCTATCTATCTATCTATCTATCTATCTATCTATCTATCTATCTATCTATCTATCTATCTATCTATCTATCTATCTATCTATCTATCTTTGATGGTGGATCTGCAGGAGATTGTACAATCAGATTGTATGGTGTGTGGTCACCTCACTTTTGCCCATACATGGGGTGGGGTGGGGGGGTGACTCTAGAGATGATGGTCAGTAGAAGACCTCCTTGTCCTCCCAGTTGGTGTCATCACCTCCATGTTGTCCTTCCTCCTCAGCCTGGAAGCGTTGTGGGCTCCGTCAGTTCCGGTTCCCATGCATCCCACCGATCGAAGGCCCGGAAGTACCGGATAAAGGCGCTGAGCTCGGAAATCGATGAGAGTTTGTTTGGCACAAAGGTGAGCCTAGAAATGGTCCTCCTCTCTGGTCTGGAGATCTCAGGTGGGGAGGAGTTTGGGGTCACGGTGATTTTCTCCTCCAGACTGACGCTCAACCAATAAGGTGTTTTTTTCTTTTTTTTTTTACATTTGCATAACTCCTCCCCCCTGCTTGCATCAGGGCTGGGGGCTCTTGAGAGGAGTACTGAGGCTCTGTACAAGCCCCTCCCACCAGCCATGATCTGCCTGCATTGCATAGGGAAGTGCAGAGACCCAGTGATTGGTTCTAAATCAGGGTATGGGATGAAAGGTTTTAATGTACAATGCATCTGTTTTTATTTAAGCAACAGCCTGCCAAAGACGACACCCCGATTGTGCAGACGGCAGAGAACCGACAGCGCAAAACCGTGTCAGCGCCGACGAGGGGCCGCAAGCCCGAGACCATCCAAATCATCACCAGCGACCTGATCCGAGATCTGGTGTAAGTGCCACAACCGGCGTTCAGCTCCAGTCAGTGACTTTGTCTAGGCTTAAATTTACATCATCAGTCTGCTGCGGTAAAAAGGAACCATTTCCTCAGTCTCCTCCCCCCCAGTGATCACTCAGACTGTTCATTGTAACTTTGCAGCAAGTCACAAGGTGGGAGGCGGCAGCAGGGGGCTGATCTGTGTTTCAGATGTTTGTGAACACAAAACAAGAACTGCACAGACCAATCAGGACTTATAGAATTGTGTCGTCTCTGAGTCCAGGACCCTGGATGAGGCCTGAACAGAGATGGTGCCGCTTTTCTGAACAGAAAAAGCTGATTGGGGTCAATGTGATCTCTACGGGAGGAAATAAACATCTGGACTCATTATGTAGCAGGCTGGACTTGGGCTGCATTCACACCTGAGCGCAGAGCTTTCCCGGCATTTTTTCACGCTTTTTTAGGGAGTTTTTGGCGCGTTTTTATGAAGCATTTTTGGACTTTGGAGTTTTTTTTTTTAGACAATACAGAAAACTATTTTCTGTTGCATCAGTTGTTGCTAGGTATTTCAGCTTTTTTAGCTTTTCCATTTAGCTATTATTTCTTCTTTTATTATTATTCATTTATTATAATGTTTTTTCGTTAGGGTAAGGGGTTTGAGTTCAGTTTAGGTTAGGGTTAGGAGTTGGGGTTAGGGTTATTTATTATTATTTTATTTATTTTTATTTTATTTTATTTATTATTAATAGTATAGGAATAATAATAAATAAATAAAAAATAAATACATTTAATAAATCAATACTAAGTAACAATAAATAGATAATTAACCCTTAACTTTAACCCTTACCCCTTAAAAAAATAATAATAAATAATACCCTAACACACAAAAAAAATATTATTAATATATTAATATATGTTTTTTTTTGTTTGTGTTTGGGTGTTGTTGTATTATTATTATTATTAATAAAAATAATAATAATAATAATAATAATAATAATAATAATAATGTATTTAATATTTTTTTTAGGTTAGAGATTAATTATTATTTATTAATGTATTATTACATATTATTCACATATTGTTCAGTTTAGGTTAGGATTAGGAGTTGGGGTTAGGGTTATTTATTATTATTTTATTCATTATTATTATTTTATACGATTAATACTAAATGAATATATAAATGTAAAATATATACACAAATAAAAATCATAAATAAAAAATAAATACATTCAATAAATCAATAAGAAGTAGCAATAAATAAATTAACCCTTAACGTTAACCCTTACCCCTTAAAAAATAATAATAAATAACACCCTAACACAAAAAAATATATATTATTATTAATAATGTATTCTTTTGTTCGTGTTTGGGTGTTGTTATATTATTAATAATGTATTAAATATTTTTTAAGGTTAGAGGTTAATTATTATATATTAATGTATTATTACATATTATTCACATATTATTCAGTTTAGGTTAGGGTTAGGATTAGGAGTTAGAGTTATTTATTATTATAATTTTTTAAAATTATTATTATTATTATACAAATAATAAATGAATAAATAAATGTCAAATACAAAAATAAAAAAAATAAATAAATTCAATTAATTAATACTAAGTAGCAATAAATAAATAATTAACCCTTAATTGTAACCCTTACCCCTTAAAAAATTAAATAATAATAAATAACTAAACACCCTAACCCAAAAAAAAACATTATTAATGTACTTTTTTGTTTGCGTTTGGGTGTTGTTATATTATTATTTATATTATTATTATTATTATTATTATTATTAATAATAATAATAATAATAATGTATTTTTTTTTTTTTTAGGTTAGAGGTTAACTATTATTAATTAATGTATTATTACATATTATTTATTTTTTTTACTTATGTATGATAATTTTTAGTTATTTGTGTATTTATTTTACATTTATTTATTCATATAATATTACTATTTTATTTTAAATTTTTTTTTTTCATTTGAGCAAAAGAATCGCGCAAAAAACGAGTGCAGAAATGCGAATGGCACGGTTCCATTCATTTCTATGGGAAAATAAATGTGCCAAAATCGCTCAAATCTGTCCGATTTGAGCGACGAAAGAAACCCCAGAACTTGTTTGGCTTCAGGCGACTCGGAGTGGAGATATGAACCATCTCCATAGAGAATAATTGATCTTTTTTTTCTCTCCTCCAGCGTTTTTGAGCTTCAAGCAGATAATCGCTCAGGTGTGAATGGGGCCTTAAGGTGACAAATCTGATGACAGGTCTCCACTTTAATCTTTGCAGAGTTCCCTCTGAGGACCCCTCTGGGTTATCCATCATCATGTCCCCTTATGACTTCCATCGCATCAAGTCTGCATCTCGAGTCCTCACCAAGGCGGAACGAGAGATGGCGGTACAAGCCTACAAGGAGGAGAAGGAGGCAGCCATCGTAAGGACCTCTTATCAGTATGATATTTGCATAACTCTTCCCACTGCTTGCATCAGGGCCCCTGAGAGGAGTACTGAGGCCAGGGGGGCTGCAATGTTTTCAGGAAGCTATGTACTGCCCCCTGCTGGCCCCTCCCACTAGCCATGATCTGCCTACATGGCATAGCCGTTTGCCTACCGCAGATATACTGCAGCAGGTCGGCTCTATTGCGCGAAATAACGTGCCTGTAGACAGCAGGGGGGCACCCGCGCGCCCCTGAAGGTGCGCACGCTAATTGGCCAGAGGGGGGAGCCAATCAGCGGGTCCAGCGAATGCGATGTCCGCTGGGACCCGCCCATCGTTCCCCAGAGAGGCATAACGGTGATCTGTAAACAAGGCAGATCGCCGTTCTGACGGGGGGGAGAACACAGTGGTCTTGTGTTCCTGGCTAAGCAGGAACACGGATCTCTGTGTCCCCCCCCCAGTCAGTCCATCCACACACAATTAGCAAGCACCTCCCAGGGCAACACTTAACCCTTTGATCGCCCCCTGGTGTTAACCCTTTCCCTGCCAGTGTTATTAGTACAGTGACAGTGCATATTTTTAGCACTGATCACTGTATTTGTGTCACTGGTTCCCCAAAAAAGTGTCAGGTGTCTGATTTGCTGAGGTGTCTGATTTGCTTGCCGCAATGTTGCAGTCCCCCTAAAAATCGCTGATTGCCGCCATTACTAGAAAAAAAATAAATAAAAATGCCATAAATCTATCCCCTATTTTTATATATTATTTTATTTTATTATTTTATTATATTTTATTTATATTAATAAAACTATCCCATATTTTTAGAGGAGATAACTTTTGCGCAAACCAATGAATACACGCTTATTGTGATTTTTTTTTTTTAACCAAAAATATGTAGCAGAATACATATTGGCCTAAACTGATTAAGAAATTCGATTTAAAAAAAAATTAAAAAATTTATTGAATATGTTTTATAGCAGAAAGTAAAAAATGTAGTTATTTTCTCAAAATTGTTGGTATTTTTTTGTTTATAGTGCAAAAAATGAAAACCGCAGAGGTGATCAAATACCAACTTTGTGGGAAAAAAAGGACATTCATTTTATTTGGGTAGAGCGTCGCACAACCGCGCAATTGTCAGTTAAAGTAACGCAGTGCCGTTTTGCAAAAAATGGCCTGGTCATGAAGGGGCAGGGGGTAAATCGTCCGAGGTTGAAGTGCTTAAACCTGACGGAGGTTCTGCCACCACTTATTCTTGCCCAAATATGTTTTGGCTGGAGTTCTCACAGTGAACCTATACCAAAGATACAGGTGCTTCCCATGATTAAAGCCTGTGGGTGGGACGAAACACGTTGGGGGTGTGGCCTGGGGCAGAGGCTGTTTTCACTTTCCACACATAGGGTTTTTGTTGTGATGTGCAGCATTTGGGACCCTTCATCTTTCGCATTGGCTGGGGTTCTACTGCTATCTCTAATATGCAAATTAGCTCATCCCCTAAACCCAACCCCCGAAGGGGCGGGAGGGGTAGAAGACAGTAAATGTAGATCCTAACTGACATTTATTTTTTTTTAGGTTTTTTCATAGTTGGGCCAGTGACACCAGGACAAATAAAGAGGGTGACTCTCCCCAGGGGGACACAAACAGCAATAAAAACCCAACAGGGGATCTAACCCCCACCCCCTATATCCAACACCAACATAAAAATCTCTGGCTGGAGATACACTGAATGCGTTGATGGGTGTATGTGTTACCTTTTTGCAGGAGGCTGTTAATGAGCGCAAGAACTATATGAAGCAGAAGGAGATGCTTCGCAGGAAGAACGAGAAGCTGAGCGACCTGGAGGAGGAGGCCCAGCAGAGGGCGCAGTATCTCCTGCAGAGAGCCAACACCATGCGCATGGAGCAAGAAGACGAGATCAAAAAGCTCAACGAGGTGGGAGGAGCTATAATATACTGAAAGGCCCATTCTACCAATGACTTAGTGGAGTTTTAATTTTGTGGCAATTTAGTTAAATTCATGTTATTGACTTTTATTTATTAGTCACAAATGACTCTCCATATAAATTATAGTGTCTGGACCGCCGAAACGCGTTGGCTGTTTTATTTCATGACTCCATATAAATTAACGATTACTTTTATTGTAATTGTTTAAACGCAGCATTGCATACAGATTGTGTTGATATATTCTAAAGAGACCACTCCTTGACCTTATAACTCCCAATGAAGTGGAAAATTTTCAGACCCCCGAAACGTGTTGTTTTATTTAATGACTCCACATAAATTAAAGACTGCTATAATTATTTAAACATAGCATTGGATATTATTGTGTTGACATATTCTAAAGAGACTGCTCTTTGACCAAAGCCCCAATGAAACGGGAGTGTTCAGACCCCCGAAACATGTTGGTTGTTTTATTTAATTGCTCCATATAAATTATAGAGTGTTCAGACTGCCGAAGAGCTGCATCAGTTGTTTTAATGACTCCATATAAATGAAAGATTGCTTTATTGTAATTATTTAAACACAGCATTGCATACAAATTGTGCTGACATGTTCTAAAGAGAGCCCTTAATGACCTTATAACCCCAATGAAGGGGGAGTTTTCAGAACCCTGAAACACGTTGGTTGTTTTATTTAATGACTTCCCATTAATTAAAGATTGCTTTATTGTAATTATTTAAACATAGCATTGCATATAAATTATGTTGACATATTCAAAAAAATAGAGCGCTTCTTGACCTTGTAACCCCAATGAAGTTGGAGTTTTCAGATCCCCGAAACGCGTCAGTTGTTTTAGTGAATGACTCCATATAAATTAATAGAACCTATAAATTCCATATAAATTAAGGATTGCTTTATTGTAATTATTTAAACATAGCATTGCATACAAATTGTGCTGACATATTCTAAAGAGAGCACTCCTTGACCCTGTAGCCTCAATGATGTGGGAGTATTAAGACACCCAAAACGCGTATGTTGTTTTAGTTAATGACTCCATATAATGATTGCTTTATTGTAATTATTTAAACATACCATTGCATATGAATTGTATTGGCATATTCTAAAGAGACCCCTCCTTACCTTGTAACCCCAATGTAGGGGGAGTGTTCAGACCCCCAAAAAGGCGTCACTTTATTTATTGGACACAAATGACTCCATATAAATCATAGAGTATTCAGAACGCCAAAACGTGTCGGTTGTTTAATTTAATGATTCCATATAAATTAAAGATTGCTTTATTGTAATTATTTAAACATTGCATTACATTTGTTTTGACCTATTCTAAAGAGAGCACTCCATGACCTTGTAGCCCCAGTGAGGTGGAGTGTTCAGATATCCGAAACGAGTTGACTTTTTTGAATGTATGCTGAACGATGAAAGTTTTTTTTTTTTTTGTTCTAGACTCATTTGTGGTTTGGTGGTCTCCATGCCATCTTTCTCTTTTTGGAGTCTGATTGTAGATACTCTGATTGTGGGTCTGACCAGAGCAGCCTCACCAGGGCCATTGGGCCTCAGAATTTTTTTTTGACATTCAGCGATCTTGCACTACAGGTTATCTCTCTGATTCTGGACTTGGCAAATAAAAGCCAGACAGGGGTTCCAACCCTTCCCTGCTGAATCCAAGGTGAAAAGATATACTTTATAGTGTATCTAAACCCTAAATTATAAAGATATGGAGGCTTTCCCTACGATCGTGGTCTCCATACTTCAGCCCATGGGCCCCTGCTTGCCTATATCTAACCCTTGCGGGGGTGCTACCCTGATGTTGTTGGATGAATCCAGTGCATCCATGAATTCTTCAGAAATATACCTTCGACACCTCTTTTGTTCCTCAACAGATGATCCTGAACGCCAAGTGCCATGCCATCCGCGATGCTCAGACGGTAGAGAGGAAAGTGATCACCAAAGAGCTGGAGGAGGAGTCCAAGCGTCTGGACCAGATGATGGAGGTGGAACGCCAGAAGGCAATTAAGATGCAGGAGGAGATCGATGAGTTGAGGAAACAGGAAAGGATCAGGTAGGCCACATCATTTATTGAACCCTAAATACTAAACGCCTCCATTCTGCTTTTGAGGAACTCTGCATTAAACTGTTATTGGCTCATTTTAAGGCCATCTTGGGGGGGGGGGGGGGGAGCAAAAATGCTCTGTATCATTAACTCAGAGAGTACTGAATGCAAACCCATACAAAGATGATGGGTCATGGAGTTCCCTGAATAAGTCGTGTGGGCGGGTGGAAATGCATCAAGGTGTGTGTGTGACCTAAATGGAGTCTGGGCCGGGGGAAAGCCAAAAATGCACTGCATCAGTAACCCAGAGAGTACTGAATGGAAACCCATAGAAAGATGATGGGTCATGGTGTTCCATGACTAAGTCTTGTCGATGGGTGGAAAAATGATGGAGGTGTGTGGCCTGGACGGAGTCTGGGCCGGGGGAAAGCAAAAATGCACCGCATTCCGAAACTTAGAGAGTACTAAATGCAAGCTCCTAGAAAGATGATGGGTCATGGAGCTCCATGACTAAGTCTCGAGGGTGAGTCGAAACACGTTGAAGGGGCATGACCTGGACAGGGTCTTGGCTGAGGCTGCTCTTACCATTCACACAGGCTTTTGCGAGAATGTGTGGCACTTGGGACCACTTTTTCCCCCTCGCTTGCATCAGAGAGTACTGAAGTTAGAGAGAGTCGGGCAATTTCTACACCTTTAGACGGAGGTCAACATGGGTCATGGAGTTCCATGACTAAGTCTCGTGGGCGGGTTGAAACGTGTCGAAGGGGTGTGTGTGTGTCCTGGATGGAGTCTGGGCCAGTGGTCTTGTGGGTGGGTCGAAAAGCGTGGGGGTGGGGTGTGGCCTGGACAGAGTCTGGGCTGGGGAAAAGCAAAAATGCACCACATCAGTAACTCAGAGTACTGAATGCAAACCCATACAAAGATGATGGGTTATGCAGTTCCATGACTAAGTCTCACTACAGTGCTCTGAGGAAGAGGGGGTGTTCCCCTCGAAACGCGTCAGCCAGCAGTGATTCTTGTGAGCTCTTCCGGCATCTCTGGTGGGCTCTGCTGCTCTTTCACCACATGCTGTGATTTGAAGATTATTTTACACTTCTGAGATCTTCTACTACTGTTTGTAAGTAGTTCCTTTTTATCAATATTATAATAAATTTTACCTAAGGATAATGCACATGGCTGGTGCGCCCTTTCTTTCTTGTTTCTCGCACTAAGTCTCGTGAGTCTGGGCCAGGGGAAAGCAAAAATGCTCTGCATCAATAACTCGGAGAGTACTCAGTGCACAACACAGAAAAAAACATTTTGCCCACGGAACATTTAAAGAGTCACACCTCAGACAGTAGATGTAAAAATATGAAAAATGTATTATCATAAATTTAAAAACGTGTACCACAATAATAAAGAAGACATAACTGATGAACATGAATGGTGCTGCATAAAGTTCATTTGAAAAAATTAGATATGCAGGACCTGAAGGCACCATACAGATACCCCAGTCTATCTAGAGCTGCTGCGCGACTGATCTCTACGCGTTTCACAAGGTAATTCTCGCTTCCTCAGGAGAGGCGCAGGTAGGCATCTGGAGATAAAAATGGATCAATGAATGATAATAATAACAAAAAATAAATAAATAAATTGAAAATGAAAAGGGAGGAAGGGGGTGGTAGGGGGAAGGGGAAAGGGCACAAGGAGAGCCATATATGTATGAGTATATCACAATATCTAACTTACAAGTAGTGCCAAATGCCGGTCAACTCTCGCCGGAAAAGTAATCCGGTTGGATAAAGAAGGCAAGCTTATGTGTAGCAATAATATACGGTAACATACAGAGGGTCTTCCCCGGGCATGTCCAGAAGTCAGCTCCTTTTCCCCATGGGAGTTGTGAAGGGGCGGGGAGATGGTAACATGGAACTTCACAATATAACTTACCCCTAGGGGAAAAAAAAACCCAACACAGGACAGCCAAGTTCTGTACTGCTGGAAGCACAGCACTGAACCCATGTTAGAGCCTGGACTAAATAGTCCTGGTTTCCAAATGGCCCTTTTAGCGTCATCATGGTTGAAATCAACCAATGGGCTTGCAAAGTGTGAGGGGATGGGGCACGCCCCTAGATCCCCTCCCGATGAAAATCCATCTCACCACGTAACCACAGCTGAGAGTATCAGCTGTGCATAACGTGGTGGACCCGGCCCAGTACTGCGTACCCTCACCGCCGGAGGGGGGGGCGGCAACGTGATGACGCAGGACATGAGGGAGCCGGAGGCGTCAGGAGACGCTGAAGATGATGCCAATTCCTCTTGGCTCCAGGGCCATCTTAAGAGCATTATAGGCCCCCGGGCAGTACAGTGCACAGGGCCCTGTCTAGAGAATCACGCATAAGATTCCTATACTGTCCCCTACACTGACCTTCATGATTCCTACACTGTCCCCTACACTGGCCTTCATGATTCCTACACTGTCCGCTACACTGACCCTTACACTGACCTACATGATTCCTAGACTGATCACTACACTGACCTACCTGTCCACTACACTGATTAACCTGATTCCTATACTGACCAGTACATTGACCTTCCTGTCCACTACATTGACCATTACACTACATTGTCCACTACAACACACACTACACTACACTGACCACTACAACACACACTACACTGACCACTGCAATACACACATTACACTGACCACTGCAACACACACATTACACTGACCACTGCAACACACACATTACACTGACCACTGCAATATACACATTACACTGACCACTGCAACACACACATTACACTGACCACTGCAATATACACATTACACTGACTGACCACTGCAGTACACACATTACACTGACCACTGCAACAAACATTACACTGACCACTGCAACAAACATTACACTGACCACTGCAACACACACATTACACTGACCACTGCAATACATACATTACACTGACCACTGCAATACACACATTACACTGACCACTGCAATACACACATTACACTGACCACTGCAATACACACATTACACTGACCACTGCAATACACACATTACACTGACCACTGCAATACATACATTACACTGACCACTGCAATACACACATTACACTGACCACTGCAATACACATATTACACTGACCACTGCAATACACACATTACACTGACTGACTACTGCAATACATACATTACACTGACCACTGCAACACACACATTACACTGACCACTGCAACACACACATTACACTGACCACTGCAATACACACATTACACTGACCACTGCAATACACACATTACACTGACCACTGCAATACACACATTACACTGACTACTGCAACACACACATTACACTGACCACTGCAATACACATATTACACTGACTGACCACTGCAATACACTACACTGACAACTGGAAGCCTACAGGCATGGAGACGTAACCAACAACCAGAAGGTTTGCTGGTGGATCATGGAAGGGCACCAGCGACCATGCTGGGGAGGCTGGAATCCCTGTCTGGAAGTGTAGCGGGCTATGGGCAAAAACGCGGCGGTACCTGCAGTGTGGGAGGACGTGGGGCCGGCCAAGGCTGGGGTCCGAGGGGTCTACCAAACGGAGCCGTGTCTCTTGAAAGCGGAGAGCCAAAGGCCAGGGGAGCCGAGCTGAGCTGAAGGTGTCCGGTGCGCGACAATGACGTCAGCGCCAAGCGGTAGGTGGAAGAGGAAAGCCGCACATGACCCCATTCGCCCCAATCACAGGGGCAGCCGGAAACTAAAGATGGCAGCTGGAGCGCAGGCCGCGGGGACATAGGAAATAGAAAGTTTGGGGGACAGAGCCGGGATTTCAACGCCACTGGTCGCTGGGCAGGTGGGGCCCCCCAGGCAAGTGGGGCCCCCGGGCAACTGCCCAGCGTGCCCAGTCGAAAAAACGGCCCTGCTTGGCTCTAAGGGTGGAAGGGGAAGGAGGCATGAACCACTCCATCCGGCGATGGGGACACCGCTGCCATGGGGAACAGGATGAATTCCCACAGACGGGTGTCACCCAACAAGAGTTGTGGCGGGTGGAAAGTGGAAGAGGGATTGCAGCTCCCATGGGAAAAATGACGTGAGACCTGCTGGGACACGAATAAATACATAAGCAAATGAAAGGGGTGGTAGGGGAAAAAAAAAAGTTGAATAAAAAAAAGAATTGCATTGGAGCATAATCCGTTCCAGGAGAATGCTTGTAATCCAAAGCACTCGCATATCAAAGCGAGTTTCCCCATAGAAGTCAATGGAAACAAAGATAATTTGTTCCGCATTGACTTCTTTTGCATGCAATACAGCATGTGGCCAGAGGTGGGGGGGCACCGGAGAACCTCGGAAATACTCAGGGACAGAGTATTTCCGAGTGCTTCCGAGTTTTTCCGAACGGCTCTCATTGTCTGTCTTTAGTACTCAATGCACACCCATACAAAGATGATAAGTCATGGAGCTCCATGACTAAGTCTTTAGGTGGGTCGAAACGCATTGGGGTGGGGTTGGGGTGTGGCCTGGACAGAGTCTGGGATAGGGAAAAGCAAAAAATGCACTGCGTCAGTAACTCAGAGAGTACTGAATGCAAACCCATAGAAAGATGATGGGTTCTGGAGCTCCATGACTAAGTCCCATGGGTCTGTTGAAATGCGTCGAGAAGGGGCGTGGCCTGGACCGAGTCTGGGCTGAGGCTGCTGTTACCTATCACACTTGTTTTTGTGAGAATGTGTGGCACTTGGGACCACTTTTTCTTTTTGCGTGCATGACCTTAGGGAGAGTCAGGCAATTTACGCCTTCAGAAGGTCAACATTGGCAGCATTTATACAGTATATAGTTTATGGCAGGCTTCCTTTTTAATTGGCCCAAAACATTTTGTCCCGTTCTGTCCAGTAAACACAGCTGACTTATCTTTCTCCACAGAGGGAAGCTCCACATCGTTGAGCAGATGACCCATAACGAGGAGGCCAGACTTCTCCAGGAGGAGCAAAGGGAACAAGAAGCCCAGCAGATGCTTCAGTACCTGGAAGAGCTTCAGATGGAAGATTATAAGGTGAGTGAATGGAGAAGAGAGACAGTTTTAGGCTTACTTATTACACCAGTCTCCTCAGTATGAGGATTTCCCTGTACTTCTTGTTGTCACCAGGAAAGGAAGTAGTGGGAAATTCCCCAAACGGGGGTATAAATGTCAGGAATCCATATACTGTATGTTCTACCTTTTTATAGATGTTCTTCCTACTTTATATATGTTCTGCCTTTTTATAGATGTTCTACCCACCATATACGACTATATTACCAAAAGTATTAGGACACCTGCCTTTACACGCACATGAACCTTAATGGCATCCCAGTCTTAGTCCGTAGGGTTCAATATTGAGTTGGCCCATCCTTTGCCACTATAACAGCTTCAACTGGCTGTCCACAAGGTTTAGGAGTGTGTCTATGGGAATGTTTGACCATTCTTCCAAAAGCACATTTGTGAGGTCAGGCATTGATGTGGATGAGAAGGCCTGGCTCGCAGTCTCTGCTGTAATTCATCCCAAAAGTGTTCTATAGAGTTGAGGTCAGGACTCTGAGCAGGCCAGTCAAGTTCCTCCACCCCAGACACGCTCATCCATGTCTTTATGGACCTTGCTTTGTACACTGGTCCAAATCATTTGGTGGAGGGGGGATTTTGATGTGGGGTTGTTTTTCAGGGGTTGGAAACTCTTAAGGTGTCAGCGTACCAAGAAATTTTGGACAATTTCATGAACAGTTTGGGGATGGTTCCTTCCTGTTCCAACATGACTGTGCACCAAGCAAGGTCCATAAAGACATGGATGAGCGAGCTTGGGGTGGAGGAACTTGACTGGCCTGCACAAAGTCCTGACTTTAAGCCGATAGAACACCTTTGGGATGAATTAGAGGGGAGAATGCGAGCCAGGCCTTCTCGTCCACATCAGTGCCTGACCTCACAAATGCGCTTCTGGAAGAATGGTAAAACATTCCCATAGACACACTCCTAAACCCTGTGGACAGCCTTCCCAGAAGAGTTGAAGCCGTTATAGCTGCAAAGTGTGGACCAACTCATTATTGAACCTTACGGACTAAGACTGGGATGCCATTAAAGTTCATGTGTGTAAAGGCAGGTGTCCCAATACTTTTGGTAATATAGTGTAAATGTTCCACCTTTTTATAGATGTTCTACCTACCATATGGATGTTCCATCTATCATAGCTAAATCTAAAGGAAATTGTACACAGATCATACAGTCAAACTATAATGTGTGTGGCCAGCTTTAGCCCCTGTATTACTCTCGTAATAGGGTTACTTAAAATAGTCCTGAACTAATGAGCTTGTTTGTTAGGATATCCCTCTGATGGTAGACAACAAGACTTGGCTTGCAGTCAGATTTCTAGTTCATCCCAAAGGCGTTCAGTAGGATTGAACAAAAAAGAGGCTTCCATCATGACAAATATAGAGTGTGGTGGTCCCATCCCTTACGTATTAGACCACAGAAGAGAGTACCCCCCTTAAACTGCGACTTTAATAGACCACCAACTCTTAAGATAAAAAATATATTTTATTTTAATTGTATACTTTAAAAAGACGTAGAGACGTTTATGACATACAAAGGTACAAAAATTGTATGGAATGCATTTTTTTGTACCTTTGTATGTTATAGACGTCTCTACGTCTTTTTAAAGTATACTATAAAATAAAATATATTTTTTATCTTAAGAGTTGGTGGTCTATTAAAGTCCCAGTTTAAGGGGGGTACTCTCTTCTGTGGTCTTCAGTAGGATTGACGTCAGGGCTCTGTGCGGGACACTCAACTTCTTCCCCACCAAACTGGTCAAACCATGCCTTTTATGTAGTTGGCCACCATTTACAGTGGCTTGCGAAAGTATTCGGCCCCCTTGAACTTTTTAACCTTTTGCCACATTTCAGGCTTCAAACATAAAGATATAAAATTTTAATTTTTTGTGAAGAATCACCAACAAGTGGGACACAATTGTGCAGTGGAACGAAATCTATTGGATATTTTAAATTTTTTTAGCAATTAAAAAACTGAAAAGTGGTGCGTGCAAAATTATTTGGCCCCTTTACTTTCAGTGCAGCAAACTCACTCCAGAAGTTCAGCGAGGATCTCTGAATGATCCAATGTTGTCCTAAATGACCGATGGTGATAAATAGAATCCACCTGTGTGTAATCAAGTCTCTGTATAAATGCACCTGCTCTGTGATAGTCTCAGGGTTCTGTTGAAAGCGCAGAGAGCATCATGAAGACCAAGGAACACACCAGGTAGGTCCGTAATACTGTTGTGGAGAAGTTTAAAGCCGGATTTGGATACAAAAAGATTTCCCAAGCTTTAAACATCTCAAGGAGCACTGTGCAAGCGATCATTTTGAAATGGAAGGAGTATCAGACCACTGCAAATCTACCAAGACCTGGCTGTCCCTCTAAACTTTCAGCTCAGATAAGGAGAAGACTGATCAGAGATGCAGCCAAGAGGCCCATGATCACTCTGGATGAACTGCAGAGAACTACAGCTGAGGTGGGAGAGTCTGTCCATAGGACAACAATCAGTCGTACACTGCACAAATCTGCCCTTTATGGAAGAGTGGCAAGAAGAAAGCCATTTCTCAAAGATATCCATAAAAAGTCTCATCTAAAGTTTGCCACAAGCCACCTGGGAGACACACCAAACATGTGGAAGAAGGTGCTCTGGTCCGATGAAACCAAAATCGAACTTTTTGGCCACAATGCAAAACGATATGTTTGGCGTAAAAGCAACACAGCTCATCACACTCAACACACCATCCCCACTGTCAAACATGGTGGTGGCAGCATCATGGTTTGGGCCTGCTTTTCTTCAGCAGGGACAGGGAAGATGGTTAAAATTGAGGGGAAGATGGATGCAGCCAAATACAGGACCATTCTGGATGAAAACCTGTTGGAGTCTGCAAAAGACCTGAAACTGGGACGGAGATTTATCTTCCAACAAGACAATGATCCCAAACATACAGCAAAATCTACAAAGGAATGGTTCACAAATAAACGTATCCAGGTGTTAGAATGGCCAAGTCAAAGTCCAGACCTGAATCCAATCGAGAATCTGTGGAAAACTGCTGTTCACAAACACTCTCCATCCAACCTCACTGAGCTCGAGCTGTTTTGCAAGGAAGAATGGGCAAGAATTTCAGTCTCTCGATGTGCAAAACTGATAGAGACATACCCCAAGCGACTTGCAGCTGTAATCGCAGCAAAAGGTGGCTCTACAAAGTATTAACGCAAGGGGGCCGAATAATTTTGCACGCCCCACTTTTCATTTTTTTATTAGTTAAAAAAGTTTCAAAAATCCAAAAGATTTCGTTCCACTTCACAATTGTGTCCCACTTGTTGGTGATTCTTCACAAAAAATAAAAATTTTATATCTTTATGTTTGAAGCCTGAAATGTGGCAAAAGGTTGAAAAGTTCAAGGGGGCCGAATATTTTTGCAAGCCACTGTATGAGGTCAGGTACTGTTGGATTAGAAGATCTGGCTTAAAATTGTGGTTTCAGTTCCTCCATGTCAAACTGATCAAACCATGTCTTTATGTAGTATGCCACCATTTATGAGGTCAGGTACCGATGTTGGATGAGAAGACCTGGCTCACAATTCGGGGTTTCAGTTCATCCCAAAGGTGTTAGGTAGGTTTGAGGTCAGGGCTCTGTGCAGGACACTTGCGTTCTTCCACATCATGCTGCTTAAACCATGTCTTTATGTAGTTGGCCACCATTTATGAGGTCAGGTACTGTTGGATGAGAAGAGCTGGCTCACAATTGGGGGCTCAGTTCATCCAAAAGGTCAGTAGAGCTGAGTTTAGAACACTCAAGTTTCTCCGCACCAAATTGGCAAACCATGTCTTTATGGCTTTGTACACAGGGGTGCAGCCATGGTGGAAGAGAAAAGGGCTTTCGCCAAACTGTTACCACAAGGTTGAAAGAGGGCAATTGTCTAAAAAGTTTTTATATTCTGTAGAATTGCCAGAATGTTTCACTGAAAACACCTGAAGTCAACCATTTAGAGGGGGTGTCCAATACTCCTCCCCATAGTGTAGGCATGATGGTCAAACTGTTGGCCATATAGTATGGGTGTAAAAGGACATTGGAATTTAGAAACGTGTTTGGTGTTTCCCCCACCAGGATATGGAGAAGAGAAGGAAGGAACAGCTGGAAATCCAGGCCGAGATAAAACATATCAATATTGAGAACGAGAGGAAGAAGATTGAGCAGAAGGAGCAGGAGAAGCTGGCAGACCTGCGGGTGCTGGAATATACCAAACAGAAAATAGTAAGCGAGTGTCTGTGCATGAATGAATAGGACAAGCCATATGCCTTTATTGGAGCCTTCTACGATCCTCAACATTAGAAGTATTAAATTGCAGAATATATCTCTGTCTATGTGTAAGTCATGGATTTACATACTTTGTTTCTGGTTATTTTTAGCTGCAAAAAAAACCCCTCAATTTCTGGTAAAATTTCCCCATCATCCATTGAGGGACACAGCTTTGATGGTAATAAGCAACCAAGGGTTATACTGCCACCTACATTATAATGTAGTATACTGCCACCTACAGCATAACTGTTGGTTGTTTATTGTCAATAATGCTGTGTCCCTTAATGGACTTCAACCAGTGAGTAAAAAATCCTATTATTAATAGTCTTACCCCTTCTTTCCTGTTTATAGTAGTTGTGCAGGGTGTCTATAAATGACTGTGCAGTCCAGTTGGCACCAGCATTAGACCCAGTGCTCTCAGTAATCAGCACTAAGTAACAGACCTGGCCTGTCACACCCACTCCGCTTCTCTGCAATACGACTCTGAGGACACTTGTGATGAGGAATGTGGCTGTTATTCAGCTTTGCCTGCATAGATTACTGGAAGGGGACAAAAGCAGCATTATATTGTTTATTTTAAGGCATTTTCAAGCAAAAACTAATTTACTATTCACAATATGTGGTGTACAGTAATATAAAAAGCTAAGATGTGATTTAAATTGGGCTTTGTGTTGTTATAATCTTATCTCTCAGGGATTGCTGTGTGTGCTGTTATTCTCTTATATACTCTCACTGTCAGAAGAGAAATGTCAGGCTACAGGGCCCCCACAAAGGCTGTCCTGTATCTTGGCTGTTTTTTGGTACAGCATATACTTTTCAGGGTGCTTGGACTTCCCCTTCCCCTTTTTTCAGGGTTCTCCAACTCCCCCTTCTTCAGGCCTTTTGGAATACTTTTCTTCTGGGTTCTTGTTCTCTTTTTTCAGGCTTCTTGGACTCCCCCCTTCTTACAGTACTTGGACTCCTCCTTTTTTTTGGGTCCTTGGACTCACCCTTCTTTGGGCCTCTTGGACTCCCCCTTCTTTAGGACTCTTGGACTCCCCCCTTCTTCAGGGCACTTGGACTCCCCCTTCTTCATGGCTCTTGAACTCAACATTCCTTAGGGCTTTTAATCTCCCCTGTTCTTTAGGACTATTGGACTCCTCCCTCCTTAGGGTACTTGGGCTCCCATTTCTTAGGGGCTCTTGGACTCCTCCTTCTTCATGGCTCTTGAACTCCCCTTTCTTTAGGGCTTTTAATCCCCCTGTTCTTTAGGACTCTTGGACTCCCCCCTCCTTAGGGTACTTGAACTCCCATTTCTTAAGGGCTATTGAACTTCGTTTTCTTCAGGGCTCTTGGACTCCCCCTTCTTCAGGGCTCTTGGACTCCCCCTTCATCAGGGCTCTTGGACTCCCCCTTCATCAGGGCTCTTGGACTCCCCCTTCGTCAGGGCTCTTGGACTCCCCCTTCATCATGGCTCTTGGACTCCCCCTTCGTCAGGGCTCTTGAACTCCCCCTTCTTTAAGGTTCTTGGACCCCCCCCTTTCCTCAGGGCTCTTGGTCTCCCTCTTCTTCAGGGCTTGTCAACTCCCGCTTCTTTAGAGCTATTGGACTCCTCCTTCTTCAGGGCTCTTGGACTCCCCTTTCTTTAGGGCTATTAGACCCCCCCTTCTTTGGGGAATCTTGGACTACCCCCTCCCTTTTCTGGGGCTTTTGGACTCCCCCTTCATCAAGGTTCTTTGACTCCCTCTTTTTTAAAGCTCTTGGTGAAAATGGCAGTTATTTCCATGCTACCGTATGGGGAGATTGTTTCTAATTTTTATACAAAATGTCAGTTTTCACTTCCAGTGAGAATTCAACAATGGCAGCCTCAATGTTTTTCTCATGACAGAATTACTTTAAATAATATATGGAATGTGCATTGATCGGTCTTCCTTTGTTTGTTTTTGTTGCCAGGCTCGGGAAGCAGAATACGAAGCAGAACAGGAAAAGATTAAAAAGGAGAAAGAAATGGAAGTTGCTCGTCTTCGAGCATTACAGGAGAGAGCTCATGACCACCGAGCAGAGCAGGTATGTTCATCTTTAGGAAGGCCGGAAGCATAGAGAAGTAGTTAATCCACAAAGCTAGACCAGCCTATGGCCAATCAGAATCTCAGAGCATTTGGAACACTAGAACAATCTGTAGAAGATTCAAAAGATAAAACCAACCTATAGCTAATCAGATCTTTAGGACAAGGGTGGAACTACGCCGGCCAATAGCCAACTGAATCTTTGCCTTACACTTTTACCAATTTTTTAGGATGCCCTCCGAGCAAAGAGGAACCAGGAGGCCATGGAGAGATCCTGGCGCCAGAAGGAAAAGGAGGAGGCGTTAAAGCAGGCGGAGGTAAATGCCATGTTGAGGAAGGCGCGTCTGGAGCAGGTGGCGCAAAAGGAACACTTCTTGGCTGTGCAGGCTCAGCGGAACCGGGCGGAATTTGAGCGCGTGTTAAGGTATGGAGACCACTGAACGCCTTCCTGGTCGAATGTAGATATTTGATGCAGGTCTTATAATCTTCTTCATGTTTCCATTGCAGGGTCCAGCAGAATCTGGTGGAGAAGGACCTCAAGGAGCAGGAGGAGAAGACTAACCAGCTAAGGAGACATGCCAGCGAACTGAGGCGACAAGTACGCGAGCAGGAGCAGAAGCAGGTTGTGGACCGCATCTCCCACTTTGAGGAGGGCAAGAGGCTGGATGAGGAGGCCCGACAGCGCAGGGCACGCCTGGATGACCTGAAACAGAAGAAGCTGGAGGAACTGAGGTGAGGGCTACCGCAAAAATCATGCAGGAAATATAGAATTAAAAAAGTGAACGCTGATTGGGGAGTTCTAGCTCTGATTCAGCAGGGAACGTGCCGGACCTTGCTTCTCTGCAGCATGCACAGACCAGATTGAAAAGTTCTAGCTTGACTTTTCAGGGGGCTTGTCGGACCTTGGCAGAGACACCATTGCTTCCACACAGAGAGCATGGGTGCTTCTCTGCAGCATGCTGGCATGGGTCAGATTGGAGAGTTCTAGCTTCGACCTAGCAGGGGATGAGTTGGATCTCTGCAGAGAGACCACTGCTTCTACTCAGGTAGGAAGGGTCCTTCTCTGCAGCATCCTGGGAACAGCATCGATCAGATTGGAAAGTTCCAGCTCTGACTCAGCAGGGGGCATGTTGACACTTGGCAGAGACGCCACTGCTTCCACACATAGAGCAAGGGTGCTTCTCTGCTACTTGCTGGGGACAGCATGGATCAGATTGGAGAGTTCTAGCTCTAAATCAACAGGGGGTGTTTGTCGGACCTTTGCAGAGAGACCACGCTTCCAGCCAGCATCCTTCTCTGCTGGCAGGGGACAGCATGGATCAAAATGGGACCAGGAGCTCCATGCACCTGGTCCCCTGGGGGATTACACAAAGATCTGGAAAGTATGGTGAGACGTCTTCTTTTAAAGTTAATGTTAACCTTACTTACATAGTTCTCTTATCTTTTCTTCTGTTAAAGATGCCATTGAAAAGGTTTTGTTATATCAGTTTGATGAGTGGAAAAACATACCTGTCGATCCTGCCAAAAATCTTAATAGCTGACAACATCCTGTGCTCTATGGCTGTGCTGCTTTCTTATCGGTTACATTGTTCCCAGCCTTCTCTGTAAATTACAGAACATACCCCCCCCAATGTTATGAAGATGATGAGAGGGGGAGGCATTTTTGTTATCTTAACATATTTCTTGTCTAAGGGTGACAATGCTGCTCCTCCATAGATACAGTACAGTACAGTGAGTGAGCATTGCTACCCTACTATAAGATGTGAGGTGGGTGGTAAAACCCGGCTCAGCTGCAGGTTTTTTTTAATTCCTTCTTTATGCCCAATCAACTTATTTTCTCTCTTGCAGAAATGCCGGCCTCCCAGACAAGTACTGCTCCATGGTGGCCCGGAAAGCTGAGGTCCCCATAACCATCGTCCCATAGGGAGACCGACCGCCCTGGAAAATTTACCATATTATAGATATTGTTTTCATTTGTCTGACTTTGCTAGACGTTATCTGTACTTCCAAATAGAATAAAAAAAATTTAAAAGATGTGTATAAAATTTTGTGTACCTTTTTCTTCTCTCTAATGTGACTGAACTTGAAATGTCAGTCCTCATAATGGGAACAGCAGGAGTACAGACTCATAAAATCAGCACAGGGACGGTGGGAACCTCTCATATAGGACACAGAAGGTGTACAGACCCGGGAACTCCGCACAGGGATGGTGGGAAACTGCCATTCTGCTCCTTGAAAGTGAGGTTGCTAGTTCCTTTGCTTCCAGAGACCAGGGGCTAGAGTTGCTTCTCTGCCCCAGGAGAGATGCTGGTTCCTGGGGAGGACCCTGGCGGGGGCCCCCTGCATGGGCCTGTGACTGGGCCCATGCCCAATGCGAAGAGGAGCCGCTTCCTGCATGGAGGGTGACCCAACCAGTGGGGGTGCAACGGATCAAAAAACTCACGGTTCGGATAGTTCCTCTGAGCAGGAGTCACGGTTCGGATCATTTTCGGATCAACAAAAAAAAATCTCCCCCACTGTAATGTCCACGTAATCTCCCCCACTGTAATAATATCCACAATCTCCCCCACTGTAATATCCACAATCTCCCCCACTGCTGTAATATCCAATTGGCAGGGTATGGCAGAGTATTGCAGGGTATTAGCAGAGTATTGGCAGGGTATGTCAGGGTATTGCAGAGTATTGGCAGAGTATTGGCAGGGTATGGCAGAGTATTGGCAGGGTATTGGCAGAGTATGGCAGGGTATTGGCAAGGTATGGCAGGGTATTGCAGAGTATTGGCAGAGTATTGGTAGAGTATGGTAGAGTATTGCAGAGTATTGCAGAGTATTGGCAGGGTATTGGCAGGGTATGGCAGAGTATTAGCAGGGTATTGCAGAGTATGGCAGGGTATGGCAGAGTATGGAGGGATGGCTGAGCATAGATGGATGGATCCATGGATGTGACTGCAATTTCACAGAGCAGCGCTGTGGGCACTACAGATCCAGCCCACAGCGCTGCTGCCATCCGATCTCTCACCTCCACTGTACAGATCAGTACACAGAGGGGAGAGAGGAACCTTTACAAGTGATCGCTCCTTATTTTTGCTCAGCGAGTTTGATGCTGACATTTTGTTTTTGCAAGAGACCCATCTGAGTAGTCTGGCCAATATACATCTGGCAAAGAAGGAATGGAGACGTGGTCCCTCATTTTGGTCTCTTGCGGCCTTACAGCGGGGTTGCAGTCCTTTTTTCTGGTATGGTAACATGCCGGCGGGTAATTGAGGTAGAGATAGGGAGATGCATGGTCTTAGACGTCTCTTTGAAGGGGCAGGACTTGTGCCTGATTAACATCTATGGTCCCCAGACGAGGTGGGACATAAAATGCCTCTTTACAAAGATTAAGCCTTTTCTTTTTACGACCCAGCAGGTTAAATTTGGAGGTGATTTCAACACCATTACTAGGTCTAAAGACAAGAGAGGTTTTAGAGATAAGCTGGGCTATGACACCCTTTTTCTCAATGCGATAGTTAGGGAAGCAGGTCTGGTAGATGCACACATTAAGTGCTGCCCAGACAGCATGGGGTTCACTTTTCAGCGAGGTAATAGTCAGAGTAGGATAGATAGTTTTTTTTTTAAAGGGAGACTCTGCTTTTTCGGCACCTGTGTGTCAGGTAGTGGAGTTTTCTGATCACTGTATTCTATCTGTGACTCTGAATGCCCCAGACATGCCACCTAGGGGGAGGGGTATCTGGAGATTGAATTCGGCCCTCCTAGAAGACGAGAGAGTAAGACAATCCTTTGAGGATTTTTTTCAAGCACAGGTAACGATCCTAGACTTTTGCAGCAGCAAGTCAGAAGGGTGGGAGCTTGTAAAACAGCAGACTGTTGGGCTTTTCAAGGCCATAGGAAGAAAGAAGCAGCAAGATAAGTATATCACCTAATAGCGTTTGCGGAGGAAACTAGACTGCCTTGTTTCGAATGGAGGAGATTCTGGGGCGATCTGAGGTGAGGCTCCTCCTAAGGAGACATCAATATGACCGGCACGCCTCTTTGTTTCAGGAGAGGGATTACGGGAAATACCATTCGCCTGACCCTTACCAGAACTGTAAACAGAGCGTAGCAGTTAAGACGGTCAATGGCCTGACGGACAGTATGGGCTCTCTGACGAAGTCTAGGTCAGGGAGCCTGGAGGTTGTCAGGTCATACTATGCCGATCTCCTGGGAGGAAGGAACCTTGATCGGACAAGGATGTTGGGTTTTTTGGACTCTACACCAGGTCTGGAAAGTAATGTTCCTTTGATGAATTTGACAGATGAAATCACTGCAGATGAGGTAATTCAGGCTATTGATAAACTAGCCATCAAGAAAACGCCAGGGCCACATGGTTTGACAGCCAAATTTTTTAAATGTTTTAAGACGATCCTGGCTCCCTACCTTGTGGAGGTTTTTCATGGCTGTTTGTATGAGGGTTCTATCCCTCCCTCCATAAGGCAATCTGTAGTGATCCTTCTTAATGTCGATAGAAATATACTGGCAAAGATTTTTTTCTGGCGATTATCACCAGTGGCTGGCAGTTTGTTATCCCGCCACCAGCACTGTTCGGTACAAGGTAGAAGCACTTTCTCAGCGGTGTTAGCTGTCCAGGAGGCCTTGGAGCATTGTAGGACTGCTGGTTGGGGTAAATTTTTGCTGACATTGGATCAGGCTAAGGCCTTTGATCGGGTTAATCATGAGTAGTTGTGGCTCCTTCTTGACAAATATGGCCTGGAGGGGGGTTTCATTGATTGGCTCAAGATTTTGTACAAAGGGGCTGAAAGCTTTCCTTTGGTTAATGGTTGGGTCCGGGCAGCCCTTTGTGGTCGGCTCGGGTGTGCGTCAGGGGTGTCCATTGGGTCCTCTGCTATATGTGTTTGCAATCGACCCCTTCATTAGAAGGCTAGAGAGTGGACAATTGTGTGGGGTACCTTTGGGCATCGCTGGTGAGCCTCCTTTGAAGGTTGTGGCCTATGCTGATGATGTTTCTGTTTTTGTCTCTGGGACAGGGGTGGCGCAGGAGGTGGTCTCAGTGATGGGGCAGTATGCAGAGGCATCAGGTTCAAAGGTCAACCAGGACAAGTGTGGAGCTTTCTGGATGGGTGTGGAAGGTGAGAGCTTTGTTCTCCCTGATGACTTCCTGGAGCCCCAACAAAAAATTAGCGTTCTAGGCATTGATTTCGGCGCAGGTGACTATGGTCATGCAAATTGGGTGAACAGGCTGGAGAATGCCGATGCCAAGGTGGCAAGCTGGAAAGGTTGACGGCTTTCCTTGAGGAAAAAGGTTGATCTGATCAAGACTTACCTGATTCCGATTTTTCTGTATGTCAGTTTTGTTTGCGTTTTGCCAGTTTCTCTCTATACCAATGTCTATAGTTGTTTCTTCCAACTGTTATGGGGGAACAGAATAAACCTTGTTAAAAGGAATGTGACTTACCTTACTATGCGGGAGGGTGGTCTAGGGATGATCAACCCTGTAGTCTTTTTCTCTCTGATGTTTTTGAAGTACAACCTTGGTAACATGTTGGCAAAGAGACTGCCTGGGTGGGTTGGTATTTTCCAGTCCTGGTTTAGGCCCTTTCTGCGAGACTGGGAAAATGGTTGGCCAGTGAAAAGCCTGAGGGTCAACCATGATAAGCTCCCGGCTTATGTTGCCCCGTGTTTGAAAATGCTTCAGCAGTGGCAAGTAACAGCAGAAGTCAGATCTCTTCCAAGGAAACTTCTTGAGAAGTGGATCATGAGCTCTGCTTTTTGCGAGCCACTGGCCTTTAGGGATTGCCCAAGCCTGGTTTTGTGGGTGGGTTTGCGATTGATTAATTTGGAGAGAATCCCAATGAAGTTTAGGGATCAGGCTTGGCCTGCCTTTCATGGAAAACTATATGTGAAGAGTAACTTGAAGTTTCTTTCCATGAGTGATCGGGGCTGCCAGAGAGTGGAGTGTGGTGGAGTCCATGGATCACTTTATACTTCAGTGCCCTTTTAATATAGAGGTGTACAAGAGGGTTTGGAGGGCTCTGAGTATACCCTTCCTCCCCCGTATGAGTTATGCAGAGTGGGTGTATGGGGCATTCCAGACTCGTCGGGATTATGATTTGGAAACACTTTTTTTAGTTAGTCTAGTAGTCCGTTATTTCACGTAGAGTGCACGGTGTCAGGTATCCTTACGGAGTAAAATCATCCCTGTCGAAGTGGTGATGCTGGACATTCTGGGTGAGGTTGGGAAGATTCGGGGTCTTGAGAAAGGCAGGTGGCAGCAGGAGGCCTGGATAAGGGCGTGGAGGAATATCAGGACTCTGTAGCTGCTGCCTGTTGATCTCGGGGTGTGCGGCTTTTCTTTGTATTCTTGATTCACTCCCCTAGATTTTCAAGATCAAATATATTTTTGATAAAAGGCTACATGCATGGTGACGGTGATGTTCCTTAGTCTGGCTCTCCCATAGGGATTGTGTTGTGCGCAATTTGGTTTGTACCATTTATTATGTTCTTGTTTTGTATAATCATATTCAATTATTTTGTAAATATGTTTTATTTATTTATTATGGTTTTATTGCATATAATTTGTTGTTTGTAAGATTTTTCGATAAACAAAATTAACCCCTCATAATGGGCACAGCAGGTGTACAGACCCGGGAACTCAGCACAGGGATGGTGGGAACCCATCATAATGGGCACAGCAGGTATGCAGATTGGAAACTCAGTGCAAGGATGGTGGGAACCGCAAATGTTTTGATTTGTTGTCAGAACAGGAATAGACATCTTCAAGTGGGAACACTTGTTCTGTGACAACTGTCATTGTCCTCAATTTGGAGAAATTTCTCTCTCTCTCTTCCTGTTGTGTTTACAGGATAGAAAGTAAATGGAAAGCTCCCCAATGGGGCATAGATGGCAGAAAAAAACCTGAGAGGGGCTTTGACCCTGTCCATGCTTTATCGAAAATGTGGGGGGGGGGGGAGTTTAGGCTTTAGAATTACTTCAGACAAACTGATCTCTACTCTTTATTCCGCCATCCGTCTTCCCAACTCCACAGCCCTAGCTTATAGTGCTAAGACTAGATGGGAGGTGGAGGTTGGAATGATTGAGGATGAGGATTGGGATGAGATCTTGGAAGGCGTGAAAAAAGTTTCCCCTAAACTGTCGGACCGCCTAACACAGTTGTATATCATACATAGAACATATCTGACTCCCCAGAGGATAGCGCGTTTTAAACCCATGCATAATCCAGGATGCCGTCTATGCGACCACACCCCAGGCTCTTTCTATCACCTTATATGGTCCTGTCCAATTATCCAAGCTTACTGGATACAAGTGATACGCTTCCATAGCTGCCAACTGTCCCGGATTTCCCGGGACATTCCCGGGACTTGGACTTCATTCCCGGATTTGTGGTGTCCCGGGAAATGTCCCGAAAAATCCGGTACCCATTTTTGAAACCGCCGCCACCGCCGCTAGAGGTCGGCGGCCGGCGGAGACATTGTCTCCGCCGGCCGCCATTTTGTGGAAGTTCAGGAAGACGGCTGGGGGGGGCTAGACGAAGCTTCTGCGTCGCCGCCCACCCCCTGCCCCGCTCCGCCTCGGCCCGCCTACCCCCCGCCCCGCTGCCAGTCTGATATGGAAAGGGGCGGGGGTTCTAGGTGGGGGGGAGCGCGCGCACCGTTGTGGGACACCTGATGTGAGTGGGGGGGGCACTGGGGACACCTGATGTGAGTGGGGGGGGGCACTGGGGACACCTGATGTGAGTGGGGGGGGCACTGGGGACTCCTGATGTGAGTGGGGGGGGCACTGGGGACACCTGATGTGAGGGGGGGGGCACTGGGGACACCTGATGTGAGGGGGGGCACTGGGGACACCTGATGTGAGGGGGGGGCACTGGGGACACCTGATGTGAGGGGGGGCACTGGGGACACCTGATGTGAGTGGGGGGGGCACTGGGGACACCTGATGTGAGTGGGGGGGGGCACTGGGGACTCCTGATGTGAGTGGGGGGGGCACTGGGGACACCTGATGTGAGGGGGGGGCACTGGGGACACCTGATGTGAGGGGGGGGGCACTGGGGACACCTGATGTGAGGGGGGGGGCACTGGGGACACCTGATGTGAGGGGGGGCACTGGGGACACCTGATGTGAGGGGGGGCACTGGGGACTCCTAATGTGAGGGGGAGCTCCGCCGGGGACACCTGGTTGTGAGGGGGAGCTCCACCGGGGACTCCTGATTGTGAGGGGGGGCTCCGCCGGGGACTCCTGATGTGAGGGGGGCTCCGCCGGGGACTCCTGATGTGAGGGGGGGCTCCGCCGGGGACTCCTGATGTGAGGGGGGCTCCGCCGGGGACTCCTGATGTGAGGGGGGGCTCCGCCGGGGACTCCTGATGTGAGGGGGGGCTCCGCCGGGGACTCCTGATGTGAGGGGGGGCTCCGCCGGGGACACCTGATGTGAGGGGAAGCTCCGCCGGGGACTCCTGATGTGAGGGGGGGCTCCGCCGGGGACTCCTGATGTGAGGGGGGGCTCCGCCGG
Source organism: Aquarana catesbeiana (assembly GCF_042186555.1). NCBI lineage: Eukaryota > Metazoa > Chordata > Amphibia > Anura > Ranidae > Aquarana > Aquarana catesbeiana. The sequence continues at coordinate 238,074,363 of NC_133336.1, forward strand.
GGACTCCTGGTGTGAGGGGGGGCTCCGCCGGGGACTCCTGGTGTGAGGGGGGGGCTCCGCTGGGGACATCTGATGCAAGGACGGACTCTGCTTGGACATCTGAAGCAAGGACGGACGGCTGGTGGCAGGCGACGTGGCTGGGGACACGCTCAGGGATCCCACTGATTCAGCATTATGGTGAGTTGAATGATTTCATTTTATATTACAATATAATAATAGAAATAATGCGCTTCAATCATCCTGACACCATAACAACCATGGTGCCGGGATGATTGAAGTGCTAACACCAGGTGTTTGGAGTATCTTTATCTGCTGATTGTTAAACTTTCTAGAATACACATATTTCTATTGTGTAGGATCTGGGGCTGCTGTCCCGTCATTCCCCTCTCTCTCCCCCTCTCTCCCCCTCTCCATCCCTCATTCATTTCAGACTCTAACCACACCCTCTAGAGCCACGCCAATTTAAGCCACGCCCACAATTTCACATAAACCACGCCCATCCTTCGCCGCTATTTTTTGCTGGGCCACGCCTGCTGACGAATGCCCCGCCCCCTAATTATTGGACAGCTCCGCCTACAGCCACAAAAGTGTCCCACATTTTTTTTTTACAATGTTGGCAACTATGCACTTCCTCCACGATCAGATGGGCTCTCCTGCTACCCTAGACCCAAAGATGTGTCTGCTTGGTCTGCTACCTGACTTAGACGCTGACAAACCCCTCCGTACCTTTCTACATGAAACGCTATTCTTGGCGAGAAAAGCGACTGCCCGTAATTGGATGCAGGCCCTACCCCCTACAATCCAGTGTTGGAAAAAATAAATTAATGACACTCTCCCATATAAGAAGCTGATTTATGTACATAGAGGATGCCCACTTAAATACGAGCAGGTCTGGAACAGATGGCTGGAGGATGGTGAAACATGTACTTGAAATGTTGATATGTTCCTCTCTCTTTTTCTTCTCTCCTCCTCCCCCTCCTTCTTTACTGTGTACTGGCTTCATGTCCGGTGGATATCTCACCCTATATCATGTAGATAACTCAATGTGCTCATGTATGTACTGCTGCTCTGACCATTTTGGCTTATATTATTTTTTATGTACCAAGCATATATTTTCTTAATAAAGTTGGTTTTTCAATTAAAAAAAAAGAATTACTTCAGACACTAGGTGGCAGCATAGTACATGTCTGTAATGTACTGTTAAAGGCCTTCTAATCCTCCCTGCTATGTTCCTCCTTGCTATTGGTCTGGACACGTGAGCTTCCATTATCAAAACATAACACATAATTATGGTCAGGGCATGTCTTAGTCGCTGAGATCACGATTTGGAGCGTGTGAAGAAATGCAGTAAAAATACCCTTGGCATATGCAATGCTGTCACCAGGTGTAATGGAAAAAAAAATGCATTAACCACTTGCTTACCGGGCACCTAAACCGCCCTCCTGCCCAGACCAATTTTCAGCTTTTAGAGCTGTCACTCTTTGAACGACAATTGCGCGGTCATACAACACTGTACCCAAATGAAATTTTTATAATTTTTTCCCCACAAATAGAGCTTTATTTTGGTGGTATTTGATCACATCTGGGTTTTTTATTTTTTGTTTAAAAAAATGAAAAAAGTCAGATTTAAAAAAAAAAAACAAAAATACAAAAGCGTTTTATATTTTGTTAATAAATTTTGCAAACAGGTAGTTTTTCTCCTTCATTGATGTACGCTGATGGGGCTACACTGATGGGCACCGATAGGCTGCATTGATGGGCACTGATAAGGCGGCACTGGTGGGCACTAATAGTTGGCATTGGTGGGCACTGATATGTGGCATTGGTGGGCACTGAGAAGAGGCACTGATGGGCGGCACTGAAGGGCATTGATAGGTGGCACTGAAGGGCACTAATAGGTGGCACTGATAGCTGACACTGATGGTTGGCAGTGATGGGCCCTGATCGGCACTGGTAGGTGACACTGCTAGGTGGCACTGATGAGGCACTGATTGGCACCACTGGTGGGCACTGATAGGTGGCACTGACTGCTGGCACTTACGTACAGTGGGCACTGATTGGTGGCACTGGCAGGTGGCACTGGCAGGCAGTACTGGTGGGCACTTGAGGCTCTTCCTCTTCGGGACTGATGTCCCTGCAAACAGAAGCCAGTGATCGGCTTTTCTTCTCCTCACGCTGTCAGCGTGAGAAGAAAAAAGAAAAAGATTACCGATCCTCTGTTTACATCACGTGATCAGCTGTCATTGGCTGACAGCTGATCACATGGTAAGGGGCCTGGATCGGCCCCTTACTCAGATCTGTGATCACCCGAGTCTCATTGACTTGGGTGATCACAGTGCACGCCACGCGCCCCCTTCGGGGGGGGCATGGTGAGGCTGCAAAGGGGAGGACGTCAATAGACGTACTCCCGGCAAAGCAGATCCACGCTGTAGCCATCATTCGGCTGTAGCACGGATCTGAAGCAGTTAAAGTAGCACTTTTCAAACCCCAGATATTGCTGTGTAAATTAGCAGTGATGTCATCACTGTGTTATACATAGCTTGTGCAAAGAGCGGGGGCTGTGGGAGGGGCCTAGCAGGCTCCACCTTTAACAGAAAACTACAGGGGGGGGGGCGGAGAAAGGACCGAACACTCTGCACATGGAGAGAGAGCAGAGCTGTAGGAGATGCCCAACAGGCTCCACCCACTACAGAAAACTACAGGAAGGGGTGGAGACAAGACCAGTCACCCTGCACAAGAAGAGAGAGCAGCAGTGAGCGGTCTTTATTACAGGAAAAGTCTCACACTGGATTACTGCACAGATATGGAAGAAATACACAAAGAACACAGAGATTCAAGAAGAATACATATAAAGAATGCATTTCGAAAATATTTGCTTATCCCGGAGTTCAGCTTTAAAGGTCAAAGTACAAGCCAGCTTTATAGGACAGAACTAAGGATGGGTGGATCGGGGGGGTTACAATAACCATATACATACCCAACCATTATAACAAGGAGAGCCTGTGTTCCAGGTCATGTGACTGCAACCTGTCTTTAAGCCGCGTGGTCTGCCGCAAGATGAGCCGTCCTTCACTTATATCGGCACTCTTGCACATGGCTGACGTAAGACGAAGTCGTGACCAGGAACCAAAATACTGCAGGATCTTCTTGGTACATTGGATAGGTAGGTGTGTGCTGGTTCTAACTACACCCACCCTGCCTAATGCCTCTCTGATTGGTTAAAGTTGATGTAAACCCTAACTGAATGACATTTCGTTTACTAACACACTGGAGTCTATTTATAAAATAATATTTGCTGAACGAATGTCGCAAGCATTCGCCCAGCTGCCACAAATTATTCCCTTATCTTAACTAATATAGGCAGTCTACTTTCACACTGGGGCCGCCGAGCGTTAGCGCTAAAGCGCCGCTCGTTATAGCAGTACTTTTCAGCCGCTAGCGGGGTGCTTTTAACCACCACTAGTGGCCGAAGAAGGGGTTACAAGCACCCGTGTTGCGGCGCCTTCCAAAGCGCTTTTCGGGCGCTTTGGAAGCCCTGCCCATTGAAATGAATCGGGGGTGTTCGGCTCATCCCTGGTGATCAGTGGGAAGAATGTCCCTTACATTGGTGATCAGTGAGAAGAATGTTCCTTACATTGGTGATCAGTGGGAAGAATGTCCCTTACATTGGTGATCAGTGAGAAGAATGTTCCTTACATTGGTGGTCAGTGGGAAGAATGTCCCTTACATTGGTGATCAGTGGGAGGAATGCTCCTTACATTGGTGGTCAGTGGGAAGAATGTCCCTTACATTGGTGGTCAGTGAGAAGAATGTTCCTTACATTGGTGGTCAGTGAGAAGAATATTCCTTACATTGGTGGTCAGTGAGAGGAATGCTCCTTACATTGGTGGTCAGTGGGAAGAATGTCCCTTACATTGGTGGTCAGTGAGAAGAATGTTCCTTCCATTGGTGGTCAGTGAGAAGAATGCTCCTTACATTAGTGGTCAGTGGGAAGAATGCTCCTTACATTGGTGATCAGTAGGAAGAATGTCCCTTACATTAGTGATCAGTGGGAAGAATGCTCCTTACATTGGTGGTCAGTGGGAAGAATGCTCCTTACATTGGTGATCAGTGGAAAGAATGTCCCTTACATTGGTGTTCAGTGGGAAGAATGTCCCTTACATTGGTGGTCAGTGGGAAGAATGTCCCTACATTGGTTGCAAGTAGGAAGAATTTTGTCCTTACAGTGGTGATTGGAATGCCCCCCTTACATTGGTGGACATTAAGAAGAATGCCCATCCTAAAAGGATGGTCAGAATGACACCCATACAGTGGTGGTTGGAATTCTCCTCTTACATTAGTGGTCAGTAGGAAGAATGCTGGTGGTGGTTAGAAGGCTCCCCGTGGGCTAGGTTCACACTGCTGCAATCCATTTTTGATACAATTTTAAGTATGATTTATGTGATGCAACTTGAATGTGGTTTGAATAGTCTATGAGGCCAAAGTCACACTGGAATCGCACCAAAGTAGTACAGGAAACTTTTCCAAAATCGTGCCGTGCTGAATTGCAATGAGGTGAACGGGCACCAATACGATTTCCATTGCCATGCGATCTTGTGCAACTCAAGTTGCATCTGAAAATGCGGTAATGTGAACAGAGCCTTACACTGGTGGTCAGTAGGAGGAATTCCGTCCTTACAGGTATGGTCAGAATGCCAATCTTACAGTGGTAGTTGGAATGCCCCTCTTTACATTGGTGGCCATTGGAAAGAATGTCCATACTTCATTGGTGGTCAAAATGCCAACCTTACCATGGTAGTTGGAATGCGCCTCTTACATTGGTGGTCATTGAAAAGAATGCCCATCCTACAGTGGTGTCCGGAATGCTCCCTCCTTACATTGGTGGACATTAGGAGGAATGCCGCTCTTACACTGATGGTCAGTAGGAAGAATGTCCCCATTGCAGTAGTGGTCAGAATGCTCCCCTTACCGACAGCTTAAATATTAATTGGTGTCACTCTACTGGCCAACCAGCAGAGTGACACAAAGGTCAACCAGCCACAGCCCAAGGATCCCCTGGAGGAGCCCTCGTGTTCCATGCAGCCCTGTTTAAGAATGACTGAATAATGCTCTGAATAATACATTTAATTAATAGATTAATAGATTTTTACTGGACCATTTATAGACTTGTGGTGCTCTCATCCTTCACACTTTTCTTGGATCGCTTCAGGACTGATAGGGGTTACCCTGTTTTTAGAGCAATAGGTTCCTTTTTTTTTTGTTCCCAACACCCTGCTGTGAAGGCTCGAAACACAGGGGCAGATGTTTTTCACCAGGCTGGTTTGCTCTCCCGGCACCCAACCCTCTTCTTTTCACAGCACGGGCTTGGGACCAGCCATGGCGGAGTCAGAGCAACGGTTTCCTTTTTCTTTTCTTTTTTTTTAAAACTGAAAACTTGAAGATTGAAACTTGTTCCCAACACCCTGCCATGACACCTTGAAACACAGGGGAAAATGATTTTCACTAGGCTGGTTTGCTTTCCCAGCACCCAACCCTCCTCTTTTTGCAGCGCGGGCTTTGGACCGGCCATGGCAGAGTTAGAGCAATGGTTCCAAACTCATTCTTCAAGTACCCCCAACTTGTACAAGTGATTTAAATCAATGTCAATGGTTTGGTATTCATGACAACTATTTCATCTAAGGGAAATTCCTAAAACATGGCCTATTGGGGGTACTTGAGGTTGGGAAGCACTGTGTTGGAGAGGACTCAGGGCTAGAAATTGCACCAGATCACACTTATCGTTGGGTCCAGCGCTCCTTCAACACTTGTTTTAAACTATATCATATTTTCAGCAGATTCACTTCTAAGGAATGGGGGAGTGACTACTGTATGGGATCTTCTGCGTTTGAGGCCTTATAGTCATCATTTGATACACTGTACAATATCACATTCGATCACATGAATGCTTGTGATCTAACATCAAAACTGCTAGGTGGTAGGTGGAGGTCCATTATTCAAATACATACAAGGAATCTAATAGAGATTGACCATGATCACTTCTAAGGAAACAGGAAGGGTTGGCCTTATAGTATCACTTTGGAACCTAAATCTATAAATTTGGATATGCGATCAGTGCCGGGGCAGGTTCATTTAGCGGCCAGGGCAACGATACAGAACTGTGCTCCCCCTTCCCCACTGATAATGCATGACGGAATAGGGTGTATCAACCTGCAAGCTTGTAGGCAGGTGCAGTCTGTACTCCACAATGTAGGTGGTGCTCGACCGAAGCAGCAATGCAGAAGGTGAATGAGTGAGGAACTTAGTTCCTCTATGACAGTGATGGCGAACCGTGGCACCCCAAATGTTTTGGAACTACATTTCCTATGATGTTTATGCACTCTGCAGTGTAGTTGAGCATCATGGGAAATGTAGTTCCCAAAACATCTGGGGTGCCAAGGTTCAACATCACTGCTCTATGACTTCCTGCGGTCACTATGGACATAGCTTTCTCATTGGTCGCTGGCTCCCCAGGTGACCTCAGAGGCCATTTTGGGTCAGGGCAGAGTCTATTCAAGACTCTGGTTCCTGGGTTTCGCGTGCTTTTGTGCGAGTGGCTAGTGTAGGGACAGATTCTCCATCTGGCAGGGACAGCGTATAGCGGCATGGAAAGGTTCTTGAGAAGTAGGGAAAGTGAAGGGACTACACTATCTAGACTTAGGAAGCCTCCCATTTGGGCGTGGACCGGCCTGGCCACATTCCCATTCCTCGATGCAGAACCTGGCGGCATCATTTCAAGAACACAATCCTCTGCTACTGTTGTAAGTGCCTACCCGCCTGGCCTGGTTGTGCATTGTTGGGACTTTCTTATTACACTGTTCTCATCCACCTTGGCCTCTGAGTGTATTCTTTGCTGCTGACACACCACACTGCACTCTACCCACAAGCTGCGTCCCACCCCTGCTTGAGGGCGGCTGCCCCTCCTGCCCCCCCCCCCCCCTTGATCGGGCACTGCATACACTGTGTAATCTTGTACAATCTCTTTAGATTTACCAAAACTATGTAATATGAGTCTATGATCCGTTTATTAGTCATGACTCGGGTAAACATTGCAGCAATACATGTGCTTAAAATAATTGCTGGTTAGATTTATAATTTATGAACAGACTGTTGTGGACAGCTAATAATTATAATATTTGCAGAGGCACCTATTCATTATATAGAATTAATTGCTGGTAATACATTTTACAACAGAATAGTAAGAGTGATATTTAGTATGTTTTTATTATTATTTCTTTCTTTGAATTTGATATAAATGCAGCTTTCCATCTTTAATATACACTCACTGGCCACTTTATTAGGTACACCTTGCTAGTACCAGGTTGGACCCTTATCCTTCAGAATTGTCTTCATTCTTTGTGGCATAAATTCAACAAGGTGCTGCAAACATTCCTCAGAGATTTTTCTCCATAGTGACATGATAGCATCACGCAGTTGCTGCAGATTTGTCAGCTGAACATCCATGACGAGGATCTCCCTTTCAACCACATCCCAAAGGTGCTCTATTGGATTGAGATCTGGTGACTGTGGAGGCCATTGGAGTACAGTGACCTCATTGTCCAGTGGGGAGATGATTTGAGCTTTGTGACATGGTGCATTATCCTGCTGGAAGGCTCTATCAGAAGATGAGTACACTGTAGTCATAAAGGGAGTGACCGATTGAGCATCATTTAGTCACCACGGCCTACCTGAGTATTGTTGCTGACCATGTCTGACATGGTCAGCAACAATACTCAGGTAGGCCCTGGTGACTAAACGATGCTCAATCGGTACTAAGGGGCCCAAGGTGTGCCAAGAAAATATCCCCCACACCATTACACCACCACCACCAGCCTGAACCATTGATATAAGGCTGGATGGATCCATGCTTTCATGTTGTTTATGCCAAATTCTGACCCTACCATCTGAATGTTGCAGCTGAAATCGAGACTCGTCAGACCAGGCAACGTTTTTCTAATCTTCTATTGTCCAATTTTGGTGAGCTTGCGTGAATTGTAGCCTCAGTTTCTTGTTCTTAGCTGACAGGAGTGGCACCCGGCGTGGTCTTCTGCTTCAAGGTTTGATGTGCTCTGAAACGCATTAGAGGCTTTACTGGACCTTTTCAATGAAATACATGCATTTTGACTCTAAAGTACTTCACTGGCTTGGGGCACCTACATCTCTTATGGTGTCTGTTTCTTGTCTAAAGCACCCCAAAAATGTCCTTCTGCATATATAAAGTGCCTGCTCAGAGTCTATGCACCCCGCACCTTGAGCTCCATGCAACATGAGTGGCTCCCATTGAAAGCAGGATGGGGACAAGGGAGATGCAGATGTTTGGGGTGCAGTGGGAATGCTAAAATCCCCAATGGATGATCTCCTGACATGTGAGAGGCAGAGCCATCTACCATGTGCGGGCAGGTGGTAGAGCCAGCTGGGTGCTTCAGTTTAATACAATAACAAAAGTAAGACATGTGGAAGATGGTGGAGCTTTTGAGGGGGGAGGGGGGTATGGGGGCAGTGGAGGGGGGTTGCATGCAGAGGTCAGAGCTGAAGAGAGTTCCTGCACCTATTTTCTGAGAAAAAAGCCCTGGTTGTAAATATAGTAATTTTTGGCAGGGGTTCCCTGAGACTGGAAAGTCAAGAGTTCTAACCCTTCCTCTCTCCGCTGAAAACACAGAATAAAGTCCTGGCTTTTAGGTTTAGGTGTATATAACCAGCATTCTCCACCCTGCAATGGTGGAGACCAGGCACAGTCGATTCTTGACATAGTTATGAGCTGATGATATGTTGGGTGGAGATCACCAAACTCTTATTTTTAAATTTACCCCTCAAGGCGAATTGTCATCTTGCATACAAATCTATGTTGCCATCATAGCTTAAAGAAGAACTGAAAGAAAAATTATTACTGTATATATAATATATAATTGGATATAGTTGGCTAGTCATATATATTCAGTCTTATATTTGCTGTCTCTTCTATCTTTTGGAGACCCTATGTTGAGGTCTCTGCACTAAGTTCCCCAGTCTGCACACCTGCTGTACTTATTTTAAAGGGTTCCCACCATCTCTTTGCTGAATTCCCAGGTTTACACCCTTGCTGTGCTGATTATGAGGGGTTCCCACCATCCCTGTGCTGAGTTCCGGGGTCTGTACACCTGCTGTACCCATTATGAAAGGTTTCCAGCATCCCTGTGCTGAGTTCCTGCGTCTGTACACCTGCTGTGCCCATTACCAGGGGTTCCCACTATCCCTGTGCTGAGTTCCAGGGTTTGTACACCTGCTGTGCTCATTATTAAGTAGTCCCACCATCCCTGTGCTGAGTTTCAAGGTCTGCACACCTGCTGTGCCTATTATAACAGAGTCCCACCATCCCTGTGCTGAGCTCCTGGGTCTCTCCACCTGCTGTGCCCATTTTGAGGGGTTCCCACCATCCCAACACTGAGTTCCTGAGTCTGGACACCTTCTGTGCCCATTACAAGGGATTCCCACCATCCCTGTAAGTTCTCAGGTCTTTACACCTGCTTTTCCTTTTATGAGGGGCTCTCATTATCCCCACTGGATTTTTTTAATGTATTTCATATCGTGTAGAATGTAAGAGGAGGAGGTGGGGCATAGCCTGAATTATAGCTTGTTTTTCAATGAAGATCATTGCTTGCGATAGTTCCCTAGTGTTTCTTGCCTGGAATCCACACAAGGGGAGCTCAATTTCCTATCCAAACACAAAAATCATTACAGAGTAAAAAATTTGGAGTACAGATGAATATATATATTTTTTTTTGTCTGGGCTTTTCCTTTGACTTCCCACCAATCCCAAGGCAGGGCCTATCTATGCCGGTGTACTCCTATACTCCTATACAGATACAGGCAGACATTGGTTTAGATTAGGTGGTTTAAACAGATGTGGATTTATAAATATGGATCTATATCTTTTTTTAACAACTTGAGGTGTGAACATGAAACAAGGTGTGCCTAATCTTCAGAAACAGGTCTCAAAGTTACGGGCGTTGACGTTCCTCTATGCAAAGACATCAGTCAATCTTCCTCTTAACTATTTTATGGTGATTTTTGTACAATAAAAAAATAACACTGTCACCAGTTTTTATAATGTTTTCATTGTAACAAATTCCTCATTGTGGTGTAACTTTACTCAACTTCTCGCTTTTAGATTCTACAAAATACAGCAAAACATACATTAATTAAAATTCCATCTGGATAAAAGAGACCTTGTTGGTCTCTAAAAAAGTTCCCTGCAATAAAAGAGGTATTATACTCAACTCTTCAATGACCCACCTCCTACCAGGCTCTGACTCTGAATTCAGGCTCTATTTGTGTCTTTGGTGTTGGACACTTCCTCAAGTGTCCCGTGTCCATCCTCTGACCCCATGTCAATACAGGATACAGCAGTGATGTAGGGGTTGGAGAATGGAGCCAATGCACATGACAGTGGACACAGGAGACACCCCAAAAATTTTATATGCCAAACAAACTGAGTCTGCAGCGATGGAACGGAGGGGAGGTAGGGGATACGGCCACTGGATAGGTGGGTATATTGGCTCCTAGGAGACATGGGCCACTGGAAAGGTGAGTATATTGGCTCTTAGAAGACATGGCCCAATGGAGAGGTGAGTATATTGGCTCTTGGAAGACATGGACCAGTGGAGAGGTGAGTATATTGGCTCTTGGAACACATGGGCCAGTGGATTGGTGAGTATATTGGCTCTTAGAAGTCATGGGCCACTGGAGAGATGAGTATATTGTCTCTTGGAAGACATGGACCACTAGAGAGATGAGTATATTGGCTCTTAGAAGACATGGGCCACTGGAGAGGTGGGCATATTGGCTCTTAGAAGAAGTGGGCCACTGGAGGTGATTATATTGTTCTCTTAGAAGACATGGGCCACTGGAGAGGTGGTTATATTGGCTCTTAGAAGAACTGGGCCACTGGAGAGGTGGGTATATTGGCTCTTAGAAGACATGGGCCACTGGAGAGGTCAGTATTTGGCTCTTAGAAGACATGGGCCACTGGAGAGGTGGGTATATTGCCTCTTAGAAGACATGGGCCACTGGAGAGGTCAGTATTTGGCTCTTAGAAGACATGGGCCACTGGAGAGGTGGGTATACTGGCTCTTAGAAGACATGGGCCACTGGGGAGGTGGGTATATTGGCTGTTAGAAGAGATGGGCCACTTGAGAAGTGAGTGCCTAGGCCAAGATGGCGTCCCTTGCTCCGCTTCCTCCAATCCTGCAGCCTCCTGGGACATGTCACATGTCCCAGGAGGCTGCGGGGCCCTTCAAAAAGCACTGCATGAGGTCGCACATGTGCAGTCGAAAGCTGGCGCCTCAGGAAGCCACAGCTGGCTCCCGTATCCAAAATGGTGGTGCTGGCGTCCAAAAACAGTAAGAAAACCTGCTGCAGGAAGACAGCACTTGACCCCAGGTAATGGTAAGTACCTGATTTGTAAAAGTCAACAGCTACAGTATTTATAGCATCTGACGTATAAAAAAAAATCAACCTGAAATTCTTTTTAAGAGACACAGATCACCAGAGAGGTAAGTATATTGGCTCTTGGGAAACATGGACCACTGGAAAGTTGAGTATATTAGTTCGTAGAAGACATGGGCCACTGGAGAGGTCAGTATTTGGCTCTTAGAAGACATGGGCCACTGGAGAGGTGGGTATACTGGCTCTTAGAAGACATGGGCCACTGGGGAGGTGGGTATATTGGCTCTTAGAAGAGATGGGCCACTTGAGAGGTGAGTGCCTAGGCCAAGATGGCATCCCTTGCTCCGCTTCCTCCAATCCTGCAGCCTCCTGGGACATGTCACATGTCCCAAGAGGCTGCAGGGCCATTCAAAAAGCACTGCATGAGGTCGCACATGTGCAGTCGAAAGCTGGCGCCTCAGGAAGCCACAGCTGGCTCCCGTATCCAAAATGGTGGTGCTGGCATCCAAAAACAGTAAGAAAACCTGCTGCAGGAAGACAGCACTTGACCCCAGGTAATGGTAAGTACCTGATTTGTAAAAGTCAACAGCTACAGTATTTATAGCATCTGACGTATAAAAAAAAATCAACCTGAAATTCTTTTTAAGAGACACAGATCACCAGAGAGGTAAGTATATTGGCTCTTGGGAAACATGGACCACTGGAAAGTTGAGTATATTAGTTCGTAGAAGACATGGGCCACCGGAGAGGTGAGTTTATAAGCTCTAAGTAGACATCGCCTACCAGAGACTTGAGTATATGGGCTCTTACGAAACATGGATCACTGGAGAGATGAGCACATTGGGTCTTAGGAGACATGGACCATTGGAGTGGTGAGTTTATAGGCTCTAATGAGACAAAGTCCACCAGAGAGATGGGTATATTGGCTCTTTTGAAACATGGGTCACTGGAGAGGTGAGCACATTGGCTCTTAGAAGACATAGGCCACCGAAGAAGTGAGTATATTGGCTCTTAACAGACATAGGCCACTGAAGAGGTGAGAATATTGGCTCTGAGGAGACACAGGACATTGCAGAGGTGAGTTTATGGTTTCTAAGTAGACAAAGTCCACCAGAGAGATGAGTGTACAGGCTTTTACAAAACATGGGTCACTGGAAAGGTGAGCACATTGGCTTTTAGGAGACATGGGACATTGGAGAGGTGAGTTTATAGGCTAACAAACCCATCATGTAAAGAACATTTTGTAATAGTTGTCAAAAGTCAAAATACAGACACAAATAAATTGTTATGAAGACAGGAACAGAATGGACTTACTGTATGTCCTGCAGGAAAGCAAAGCCCTTTAAGAGCTGTATTGCCATAGAGTAGGTAAGTATAAAAGAAAGGGATGTTATACTACATAATAGTCATCATACATCCGTGTTGCTTTTCCTAATCTGATTGCAAACTGTACTTTAGCCACTATGCCAATGCTCATACAGATTATTGATGGTGGTTTAAAATACAAGGTGCCTCACTACCACCTTTCTAGGTGAGGAAATCATCTATTCTAAATACCATGCATAGCTGCTATTCAAGCAGACAATATGCAACTAAACAAACAGTCCCATGTATTGTGATTAGCTGAAAATACCAATCACAATCTGCAGAATGGAGACTCTGTACCTTTTCATGTGGCCTGTTCAATCGACCATGCCTTCCTAAGCAGCTTGAAGAAAAGAGAAACTATTTGAGGGTGTACAAAAGATTCTGGGTTCAAAAGTCCATGGAGGCTTTACTTTCACCTCTTTATCTTATGGGAACGATTGTGAGTCTGATGAAAAGAGTCCTTACACAATAAAGTGAATGTACTACAGATATAAAGCCAAGTTTGGCCCTTCAGTTTTCCACAATTGGTGACTCTAGAGCTCCTGGCCTCAGCTAGTTTTCTGCTTTAGAGTCAGAGATTTACGGCATGGAAACAACTGATGTCTCCACTGTTTATTGCGATGTCAGCAAAAGGGATTTCTACATTGCTTTAAAGCAGGGGCCTCTAAACTTTCTAAACAAAAGGCCCAGTTTACTGTCCTTCAGATTTTAGGGGAGCTGGACTGTGTCCAGCTGGAATAGAAAATGTCCCATCTTAGGTGTTAGGGGAAATATTAATGCAGCATCATTGATATCGATGGGAGGAATAGTGCCCCACCATTGGTGTCAGTGGGAGGAATAGTGCCCCATCGTTGATTTCAGTGGGAAGAATGGTGCCCCATTATTGGTGTCAGTGGGAGGAACAGTGCCCCATCATTGGTGACAGTGGGAGTAATAGTATCCCACCACTGGTGTCAGTGGGAGGAATATTGCTCCATCATTGGTGTCACTAGGAGGAATAGTGCCCCATTGTTGGTGTCAGTGAAAAGAATAGAGTCTCATCATTAGTGTCAGTGAGGGGAATAGTGCCCCATCATTAGTGTCAGTGGGAAGAATAGTGCTCCATTGTTGATGTCAGTACAGGAATTATTGCCCTATTGCTGGTGTCAGATAAAGGCAAGCAAAGGGCCACATTTGGAGTCCACTGCTTTAAAGCAATGCAACAAAATTGCACTGGGAAGGCCACATATAATGTATTGTTTAAATATCTGTTACAGAAAAAATGTCAGAAGAAATAAATTGTAGACTAATGAAGATGTACTGATTTCCCCACAAGTGTGCCAAAAAAATGCTGTAGTAGCTGGTGAGCCCCTTATGATCCTAAAGAACATTTGTGAGGTCAGGTACATATATATATATATATATATATATATATATATATATATATATATATATACTGTATATATAAGTGTGTGGAGGAGAAAGGGTTAAAACCCTTTAATGCTATACCAGCCAAAAAAGGGAATAGAACCAATATATAAAAAAACATACAGTGTTTAAGGATGACCCAACAGTATTATACTAGAGATCATAATAAATACTTTAAATGGAAAAAATAACAAAGAAATCAATTAAAACTATTACATATCAATATATAAATCAGAAGATATAATGGCAAGAATCCACTAGAAAATGTCAATGCGTTTCGCGGTCTTATGCCGCTTCTTCAGGAGATCAGATTCCTTCACTGAATAAAATGCCATATACTGGTAAGTTTCATACAAACATCCAAAGGTGGCCTGGAGACTGTGTCATGGACTCCTGGATTGTGTGTGTGTGTGTGTGTGTGTGTGTGTGTGTGTGGGGGGGGGGGGGGGGGGGGGCAAGAGGAATACCAACCAGAGAACAAGCCTAGAGCAGTATCAAAGACAGTAGTCAAATGACTCCAGGTATACAAAGCAGCCAAAGCTGCCTTTCATTTAGCCTCCAGTCTGTTCAACCTCATATACCTTATAACACTGTAAGCTGTGAAATGGTGTTGAGCTCAGAAGTATGGGTTGGGAGCAAATCCAAGTCATAGGGTGTCATATAACTTCCACTGCTATACATCAGGTGAACAGCATATTCCATACATCCTCCAATCCTATCACCGTATTTTATTAGCACGTCAAGACAAGAAACTATTACAACGTCCATCCATGTAAGTAGTCACCACATACGCCCAAGTTCTCCAAGCTACTTTCAGTCTTCTGGAAGTTAAACTGTTGTCCTGCAGGCTGGAAAAAAAAATCACATATTGATGGCAGCGTTGGTATTGGAGACTGCCATAATTATTGGGGAGTGTCCACATACTTCTAGCCATATAGGGTATTTTTTTATCTGATGACAACCCAATCAAAATTCCACACAACAATGGAAGATCAAGCACTTTAAGATCCACAGCCACTACATTTTCTGCATTGCTTTAGCCCACTCAGCAGCTTTATTCTATTGACCCACATGTGTATCCTATAAATCCAGCTATAAAACTAGGATTTATTGTAACAACAAGAATCATGTCTCATCTCCGATTAATTATTTCATGCACTGTCTCCCCTCCGGGGTTTAAATTAATTGTGCCTGTGTCATGTTTATCATAATTAAGAATAATATCTAATGACTAATAGCTCAGTTAAAGCATGTTCATCATTCATTTTAGGCAGCTTTCTTTAAAAAATTGAACATTTTGTCTTCTACTGAAAGAATGAGCCAAAATTACTTTTACTTTTAGTACTTGGCCATTGCACCCTTAAAAGTCACCAAAAACTACCTTTGTTTTGCCTTTTCCATTGACTCCAATGCATTTTGCCAAAATGGCAAAAGATTGGGATCCTCCATATTTTTGGTGCAATTTTGTTGAAGCCAAAACTCTCAATTTTGCCTGTTCCTAGTCAGGAATTATTGCCATTAAATTATTGCCTTAAAATAAAATGTATTTATAACTCAAAAAAAAAAAAAATGTGATTAAAAAAAAATGAAAAGCTGAATCCCCATACCTGTGGGATTCTCATGCAAGTTAGAAAACATTGTAGCAGGCACTGCTACTATAGTCCTCACCACTAGCTTCTGTGTCTACGGCTGCCTTGCTGCATAGTGAATACAGCAGGTTGCTCAATCAGCACGGGCGCCATTCAGAGAACATTTGCATTTTTTTCAATGGATGCAAAACATTCTCTGATTGGAGGAGGCAGAAAGGCGGGGCAGTGATCTCTACCTTGTCCAATCAGAGAAGACTTTGTATTCATTGGGAAACGTTCTCTAGATTAGTGCTTATGCAAAGTAAGCGACCTCCAGCAGGGCAGCTGTTTGGTACAGGACCCAGAAATAGTGGTGCCTACTTCAGTCATTTTCATCCCACATGGGGATCCCTCAGGTATGGCACATACATACTTACATGGGTTCATGCTGGACCCATGTAACTATGTAAAAACCGCCATACCTTAAATTCGGCTTTAAGGAATTGGACTTCTGTAGTTTATGGACTTTATTCTATAGAACAGCGGTCGGCAACCCTGGAGAGTTGGAGATCTACCTGAACAACATGGAAGAGATCAAAGATCACCAGGGTGTAGAACGCTTTCTTTTTTAGAGTGTAAAGATTACAAGAAAGGTTTATTGTGTTTAAAGCGGGGGTCCACCTATCTATCGTTTTTTTTTTTTTGAGTTCATTCATAAACTTTTCTTCTCAGCATTACATACTCACATATTGTGTGTAATATGTCTGCCTGTGTCAGATTTCGTCGGAAAGAATAACTTATATTATTCACTGCAGGCGGTTTCCATCTTCATTGTGGGCATTTGAAGCCCACAAGCATTTATTTCCTGGATGTGGTGAATGCTGTGCTCCCAGCATTCACCGCTCGTTCCCGCACATGCTCAGTGGCATCCTGGGAAGCCTGAGACTAGCTCCCAGGAGTCTGGGAGAGGCTAGAAACACGCCTACTCCCATGGGAGGAGAACCAGGAAGTGCAAAGAAGAATAGAAAAATAAAAGGTAATTACGGTGATTTAAATTTTTTTAAACGGCATGTCAGCATCTAGGCAAGGAAGAGAATACATACAGATATTGTTCAAAATTTGGGTGGAACTCCGCTTTAACAGTGTTAGTCTGGAGGATGAGAAGAAGGGACGTTTTTCGAGTACTGCTGCCTAGAGTTTCAGGGGAACTAAAGGTGGCATGGTCAATTCTGGTGAACCATATGTAGTGGTCAGTGATGATAGGAGATGATCATCTGATTGACAAAGTGCCCAGTTGTTACGGTAGAGGTATAGGTGTTCCTTTTGGAACATTTTAGTTTCTATAATTGGCATATGGAAGCCCGTTCCTGGGATAGCATGGTTCACCATTCGTTGAGAGGTTGTGAGGGCTGAGGATCATCCTATGCCATCTCCACCATAAGCGACAGTCAGCAGAGCTGTGTCCTAGTCCAATATCCATAGCGTAAGCCAATGGAAGCAAGACTGTGTTGGGTAGCCCTATCGCACATGTGAGCAGGGTGCAGGTTGTGTGATGGGCAGTAAACACATAGAGTCCAAGTTAATTAATAGCAATATATTGTAGAAAGATCCAACACAAAACAGCTTGGCCCGGCGGGTAGGCAGGCACGACTGCCCGCAGCCACTTATGAACTGAGACAGAGGTCTGGAGATTTAAATAGGCCAACACTGTCTGCAACGAGAAGCGGAATGCAGCCTGGCTGGTCCTCGCTCAAAGGGGAGACCTCTTGAAGACAGATCGATTTAATCACTGCACTGTCCCTACTCCTCCGGAACCTTTCCCTACAGCTAAGCACTGTTCCTGTCCCGATACTAGTCACTCGCATAAAGCGCAACAAACCCAAGAGCTGGAGTCTTTAAAGACTCTGCCTGACCCAAGATGGCCACTGAAGGTACATGGGGCGCCAGCATAAATCATACAGCTGCCGCCTGCCCCTGGTGACCGAGTTCCTCACAACTTCCTTCCCCTTATGCATTGCCGCTTCAGATGAGTGCCACCTGCAGTGAGGAGCACAGAGTGCACCTGCCTCCATATATAGGGTGGGAGATGAATGGAGAGACTGTGTGTTGCCAGTAGCTCTGTGATGGCCCATTAGGGGAGGCCCAATGGGGTCATTATCTACCCGTTAGAGGTTATGAGGACTGAGGATCATTCCATGCAATCTCCTCCATTAGCTGTGTCCTAGTCTGGAATCCATAGTGGTTGTCAATGAAAATAGCACTGTGTTGGGTAGCCTTATCTCACATAGGATGGGAGATGAATGGGAAGACCACAAGGTGCTTTGACCACAAGGGGAAACCTGACGGGGTCGTGAACCCCCATCACATGGCCACCATCGACAGGTAGACCGCAATTGACCTGTTGCTGACCCCACTATAGAATATACCTAAGAAAAAAGCAATTCCTTGAGAACAATAAATCGAATGGGCATGTATGGAATGGAAATTGTGTGTTTTTAAATATGAAAGCTAAAAAGACAAGAAATGTTTTTAAAGTAAGCATAAAAAAGTTTTATTGTATATTTTATATGGAATAATGGTACTAAATAAATCCCAAAAAGCACATAGTACGGGAGCTAAACTATCTTGCTTTCACAGTACATGCTGTAGTTAGGCACATTGGTGGCTGTTTCTCTACTATTGGGCTGTTCATCATTTTTCTGGGTGGTTTATCTCACAGCTGGGTTTATCTCAGCAGATCAACAGAGGCACAGTTTGCAGTATTTTTATTCTCATGTTTTGAGTGGTGATGGATTTGTTTTTATGCTGCCTGTGTCCCAATAGAGGTGTTTTCTCTTCATTTCCTGTTCTGTCTCAATGTTGGCAGAGGTTCTCTGTTGTGGAAGAGTGCAATATGCCGCAAAGCTAAGCTCTATTCAAATGAAAAAAAAAAAAAGGTGACATTATTCATTAACCAGAGCTGAGGAAGCCAGAAACATCCTCAATGGGTGTCACCTGGCACAGAGGAATATTGTCACGTCACTCCTTCTCAGAGTACAGGTGTGTCGTGTGTGTTCCATCACAACATAGAACCGGCAGCACAAGTTCTACAACTTCTGGATGGAGTGCAGGTTTCTCTAGGTGAGGTCTCATCGCATACAGCCAGATTTGACAGAACAACTGCC
Source organism: Aquarana catesbeiana (assembly GCF_042186555.1). Lineage (NCBI taxonomy): Eukaryota > Metazoa > Chordata > Amphibia > Anura > Ranidae > Aquarana > Aquarana catesbeiana. The sequence goes on from NC_133336.1 coordinate 238,093,330, forward strand.
TGGGAGGACTGCACCGCCTGGAGTATCCAAGTCCTTTAGGACCACCATGACTAACCTGTGGGTGGCCTCGCTGATTGTGCTGGGACTCATGCCAGGTAGGAATATTTTGGGTGCTGACATTTTATGACTTTCATATAAGAGAGAGCTAAAAGTACAAAATGCAAGGTGCAAACTGGCAGGACAAGCCAACATATGTACCACCAGTATTGGTCCATTGTTCTGCATATCATTGTTGTGGAGCCCCGAGTGTCAGTGTGTCATTGTTCTGGACCCCCAAGTGTCAGCGTGTCATTGTTCTGAGCCCTCAATTGTCTGCGTGTAATTGTTCTGGGACCCCAAGAGTCTGTGTGTAATAGTTCTTGACCTCCAAGTGTCAGCGTGTCATTGTTATGGGACCCCCAAGTATCAGTGTTATTCTGGGACCCCCAAGTGTCAGTGTGTCATTGTTCTGGGACCCCCAAGTGTCAGTGTTTAATTGTTCTGGACCTCCAAGCGTCAGCGTGTCATTGTTATGGGACCCCTAAGTATCATTGTTGTTCTAGGACCCCCAAGTGTCAATGTGTCATTGTTCTGGACCCCCAAGTGTCAGCGTGTCATTGTTCTGGAACCCCCAAGTATCAGTGTGTCATTGTTCTTGGTATAACAACTTGCAGTGTCTTTGGTCATCATGGATATCTGAATTCCATATTATTCTTTCCTGACATCTTCACAGCACCCAGTTGTCAGGACTCCCAATTGAAATCTCTTATATTTATTGCACATTCCCCTTAAATACATCTAGAAGTATGGTATAACAAATCCACACAAGTCATGTCATAGTGTACAGGTATCGGTGTCTGTAACAGTTCCTGTTTGTGTCCCCATTACTTCCCGTCTTTATAGAACAGTAGTTACTGATTAACTGCACTAACTTTTGATTCAGTGCCACACAATGCTGAACTTGCAGCTACCAGTATGGAAAGTGATAACAGCTTTTTACACTATATTGTCAAAAGTATTGTGACACCTGCCTGTACACACACATGAACTTTAATGGCCTCCCAGTCTTGGTCCGTAGGGTTCAATACTGAGTTGGCCCACCCTTTGCAGGTATAACAGCTTCAACTCTTCTGGGCTGGCTGTTCACAAGGTTTAGGAGTGTGTCTATGGGAATGTTTGACTATTCTTCCAGAAGTGCATTTGTGAGGTCAGGTACTGATGTTGGACGAGGAGGTCTGGCTCACAGGTGTCCGCTTTAATTCATCTCAAAGGTGTTCTAGGTCAGGACTCTGTCCAGGCCAGTCAAGTTCCTCCACCCCAAACTCGCTCATCCATGTCTTTATGGACCTTGCTTTGTGCACTGGTCCAAATCATTTGGTGGAGGGGGTGATTATGATGTGGGGTTGTTTTTCAGGGGTTGGGCTTGGCCCCTTAGTTCTAGTGAAGGGAACTCTTAAGCATACCAAGACATTTTGGACAATTTCATGCTCCCAACTTTGTGGGAACAGTTTGGAGCGGTCCCTTCCTGTTCCAACATGACTGCACACCAGTGTACAAAGCAAGGTCCATAAAGACATGGATGAGCGAGTTTGGGGTGAAGAAACTTGAAAAAAATTAGGCTAACTTTACTGTTTTTTTTTAATTTATTTTTTTATTCATGAAAGTGTTTTTTTCCAAAAAATTGCTTCTGAAAGACTGCTGCGCAAATAATGTGTGACATAAAATATTGCAATGATTGCCATTTTATTCTCTAGGGTCTCTGCTAAAAATATATATAATGTTTGGGGGTCATAACTTGTGTAGCACCCTGGGGTTTAGTCAGGGAGCTCCTCATAAATTTACTTGCCAAGAGTAGCCATCTCGGTTGATAGAGATCCATTGATTTCTCCCTAAGTTTGGCCTTGTTGCACTTTTCTCTTCTACTACTAGGTGGCCGGGTACTTGGTGGTACTAGATATGAGAAGGGTAACACAAGGTCAGGTTATGGGTATATAGGGTATCTCAGCCAATGGGCAAGGGTTTTCTTAAATCCCTTGGCCTGCTGGGAGAACCTATATATTAGAGTAAGAATCGTGTTCTGTGCCACCTGGACGGTTGGCTGGGTGGACATGTGCGGTGTGTTGTATGCCCCAGGCTGCTAGACAGGAGATCGGGCCTATCCCGGGGGCATCTGGCTGGCAGGCTGTGTGGGGGCCTATCCAGAAGTAAGAGGGCAGCACAGGGTTGGGACTGCGACTTGCAGTCAAACCGAAAGTGACGATTCAAGCCAGGGACCGAGCCGGTTAGCAGGGGTGAAGCTTGAAAAGTATCTGGTGTGCCAAGCTAGAGACCCAGCAGAGAAGTATGGGTGATGGTTGAGGGAGATACCACCGCCAACCTTGGAGGAGCTCAAGGGATTCATATTCAGTGAATCAGAGGGTCTAGTGAGAGTCCGGAAGCTCAGTATTGAAAAACTACAAGAGGTAGTTGTAGTCAAGCTGAAGGAACTGTTATATTTGAGTTAGGAACTGTTAAAGGACTGTTGTCATAAGAGACAGCATTCCTGCATGTGTAGAAGTGGTGCCTTGCTAGTGGCCTTTCCCTGCACGGCTGTCCTCCCTATTGAAGTCTCTGAGTCTGCCAATTGAATCTATAACTACTAAGGGTGTCCTGGCCCTAACCCTCTTTCCCCTAAAAATACAAAAAGCATTAAGGTTGCCCTCAAAGGGCCATATGTAAAACTAGATGTCCAGGGAACCCCACTTTCCTTACATCAGATATCAAGAGCCCCCCCCCCCCCCCCGCTATGATAAATCAAGAGTCCCTCATCTTCCCTTACATCACTGTGCACCACCTTACCTTGTTCTGCTACAGGGAAGAAGCTAGGGGCAGCGCTGGGAACCAGAAAGTGCGGAGTCTGGAGGAGGACCAGAGGAGGGCTGGAGCCTGCTGAATGCTGAAACCAGGGAAGGTGGAGAGGAGGGGGTGCTGCGGCTGCACAGAGGGGCGCATGTTCTGTAGGAGGAGTTCTGTACTCCTCTCTGCTACCGACTGCTAAGATGGGGAGGGCAGATACGAGCCTCTCCGTGGCTGCATGAAGGATTGCCGGATCTGGTAGAGGAGTTCTGTCCTCCTCTCTGCCGCTGACTACTGAGACAAGGTGAGGACAATAATGAGGGGGTTTACGCAGCTGCAGGAGAGGTGCGAGGGCCACATAAAATGGCATGGATTCGGCCCCCGGGCCTTGTGTTTGACACGTGTGATCCAGATGGAAAAGCACATGAAGGCATTATCAGGGGGACTACTATGCAAGGCCAGGACAAGGGGTGGGCAGGAGGGACAGCCGCCCAGGGCGCAGTGTAAGGGAGCCTCTTCACCACATGCAATCCCCAGATCAGTGGCTACCAATCAGCAGGGCGCAGATTCATGTCTACTCTGACAGCTACTAATGTCACACACTCTCCACCCGATCTGCCTATAGCGGATACAGGAAACACACTGTGCACGTGCAACTACCTTGTTTTTGCTTGAAAGCAAGCAATTGGCCAAACGTGATTTTGCCCCATGCACAGAGAATGAATGCACCAGCAGTTTTGATGGATGAATAGCTATGCATATAGATAAATCCCATTGTCCCGAAAGCTAGCTACACTTTAGCATGCCAGCTAGAAGTGAATCACATTTCCCTTTAGCCGTCATCAATAAAACATTATAGGCATTTTAACAAGTGTTTTTAATTAGTTTATTTAACACGTGTTTTATGGACATTTGTTTACAATGAATCCTTAGAAAGCGAATAATTAGTGGTGTCATGTGTGTGCTAAACCAACACACAATACTATAACAGTGGTCATCAATGTACAAGGTATAGGGGGCCTCAAATGTGGCCCCTGATGTCTTCAAAAGGGCCAAATATAATCTATTGCTACTGAAGACTTACTAGAGCAGCCATTCTCAACTTTTTTTAACCCAAAGGAACCCTTGAAATAATTGCCAGGTCTTGGAGAACCCTCCTAACAACCAATTGTTTGGTGGGAAGAATGCCCCTTACATTGGAGGTAGTGGGAAGAATGCCCCTTACATTGGAGGTCAGTGGGAAGAATTCTCCTTACATTGGTGGTCAGTGGAAAGAATGGCCCTTACATTGGTGGTCAATGGGAAGAATGGCCCTTACATTGGTGGTCAGTGGGAAGAATTCTCCTTACATTGGTGGTCAGTGGGAAGAATGCCCCTTACATTGGAGGTCAGTGGGAAGAATGCCCCTTACATTGGAGGTCAGTGGGAGGAATGTTCCTTACATTGGTGATCAGTGAGAAGAATGTTCCTTACATTGGTGATCAGTGGGAAGAATGCTCATTACATTGGAGGTCAGTGGGAAGAGTGCCCCTTACATTGGTGGTCAGTGGGAAGAGTGCTCCTAACATTGGAGGTCAGTGGGAAGAATGCCCCTTACATTGGGGGTCAATGGGAAGAATGCTCCTTACATTGGTGGTCAGTGGGAAGAATGCCCCTTACATTGGTGGTCAGTGGAAAAAATGCCCCTTACAGTGGTAGCCAGTGGGAAGAATGTTTCTTACATTGGTGATCAGAGGGAAGAATGCTCCCTATATTGGTGGCCCTTAGGAAGAATGCTCCTTACATTGGTGATCAATGGGAAGAATGCTCCTTACATTGGTGGTCAGTGAGAAGAATGTCCCTTACATTGGTGGTCAGTGGGAAGAATGCAGCTTAAACTTGTGGCGAGTGAGAAGAATGCTCCTTCCATTGGTGGTCAGTGGGAAAGAATGCTCCTTACATTGGTGGTAAGATTAGCCTCCTTACAGACAGCTGAAAATATCATTAGTATGTTTTTGGCTCTGCAATGTGGTGTTGCCCCCAAAACTTTGCAGACACAATCAGATGAGAGTTCAATCAGCCACAGTTCAAACTACTAGCAACCTTTTGAGGAACCCTAGAGTTCCAAGGACCCCTGGCCTAGAATTACTTTACTAAGGACAATGGTCAAATACTGTTTTACAGGAGTTCCTGTTGACTGAAGTCATGTTGTAGTAGACAGTCAGAGACAAGGACATGTTACACAAAACTGCTAGAGATCACTGAAAGACCCCTTTCACAAACCAGTGCCCTCTTTACTGTTTGGGTCTGAGGCTAAACTTTAAAGACCAAAGGGACCCTTGGGCTACAGGTTGGACACCAGAGCTTTATAAAGTGTTAAACCTAAGTTCTTCTGGGAGTGTCTTCCTTCCTGAACAAATAATCTCATACAGCTTTTTTCAAAATAATCGATGCCACAAGAAAGGACAGAATGTGCTCTTTGTTAAATACAGTTTTTTAATGGTATTAATATCGATATTCTGTAAATTATATTGATGAGGAAAGTTCCAAGAAAGTCTGTTCAGTTCTCATGTACAAACTCAAAAATTGATTTATTAATAAAATAGCAAAATATTACAAGAACAATATCAAAATGTAGAATGTAAAAATATAAATAATGTATTATAGCCTTAAGATGAAGATTGAATCAGATGTGTGTCTTTGTGTGTGTGTAAAGCTTCCTCATGGTGTGTCTGAAGCAAAATCAGCCCAACTGTGCTTTTGTTCCTAGCTTTTACTCCTAAAATCTGACCCCTCCTTCCTAAAAAGGCTGGTTAAAAGTTCTCATTTGCCTTGCAGTTCCACAGAAAACCGCGTGCTTTAACCACCTCACGTAATGGTGAGAGTTACTCAGTCTCATTGCATTGGCATTCCTGAGGAGTGGGCAAAAACAATGTGTGAAACCATTTAACGTATACAATATAAGTTTCCTTTAACATCTAAATCATATATATATATATATATAAATCATATATATATATATATATATATATATATATATATATATATATATATATATATATATATATTATATTCATTGAAAACCCATTGTTCTTATTAATATCCTAATCAAGAAATAGTGTAGTATAAAGAACTTATAATCTTAACATAAACTTTTACATCTTAAGAAATGTGAATCCTTCCTTCTCCATCTGTGATGGGGGAGATAAGAACTAATTATTACCATATGTGAGCTCTCCAAAGAAATGCTTATGAAGCTTATAACAATATGTATACTTTTACAAGTATAAGAGTCAATATCATTTCACTTTTTCCATAACTAAGAAGATATAAATATATATATACAATTCAATTATTCTGTAAAGATCTAATCCATTCATTCATGTGTTAATATTTGTTAATTGATGTATATTAGATATTAGATTAAAGAAATTTTCTAACACTCTTATTCAGAAATAGCCAGACAGATCCAGAAATGTAAAATATCCAGCTTGTATAGAACACAAACATTAGACCTCCTGGCCTTGAGGGCAGGAGAGGCATTTTTAAGTGTTTCCAGAAGTTTCTCTTGATTTTCCACATTTTTTTGTTTCAGTTTCAGTACAAGTAAGTTGCAGTTTGACGTTTTATTAAAAGTAGCTTCATTCAGTTTTCAGGCGACACTTCCATCCATGGGGATTACTCATTTTGAGTACCAATGGCTGGGACACTACAGAGGACCAGTGGTGGTGACACCATTGAGAAGATCATAGGACCATTGCCTTGACATTTGAGAAAGTTTCTTCCGATTATCTAATTGTACATCTACCAAAGGAGCTTCTGGATTTTTTTCAGGCTCTCCTCACCTTTTTACTGATGATCTGGCTTGTAGCTAGAAATGTGCAATTAGTTTTGTTATGAATGGAAATTCTGACAAATATTTTGATATTCGGAGATTCAGATGTAATTGAATTTCCTAATCACAATGGTAATGAATTTCAAAAAATCCAAAATAAATTATAATGAAATTAATTATTTGAATTAAAAATGAGTTTGAATTTGAAAATTAATTCAAATTTGAAAAATAATTTGAATTTGAACTCGAAAATGAATTTGAATTTAAATTTGAATTCCAAATGGAAACATATTTCATTAAATACATAAATATAGTAGGTGAGGTTGAAAAAAGACACAGGTCCATCAAGTCCAACCTATGTGTTTGTTTCTTCAGCTCTTACAGTTAAATAGTAGGTGAGGAAAGTAATACAGTAAGGTATAAAAGTGAAATAAGATGATGGTTCCTACTTAGACTAGAAAAGAATAGAATAGAATAAAATAGAATAGAATAGAAAATAATAGAATAGAATGGAATAAAACAAAATAGAATAGGAGTAGAAGATAAAGGAACAGAATAGAACAGAAAAGAAATTAAAAGCATAGAATAGAATATAAAACAAGAGAATAGAATAGAATATAAAAAATAAAAAAATAAAATAAGAGAATAGAATAAAATAAAATAATTTAGAATAGAATAGAAAATAAAATAAAGGAATAGAGTAGAAAATAATAGAATATAATAGAATAGAAAATAAAGGAGTAGAAACAAATAGAATAGATTAGAATAGAATAAAATAAAATAGAATAGGATAGAACAGAATAGAATAGAACAAATGTAGCCGTCTTCTGAAATTGGAATTTTGAATATATAAAATTAGTTTCCAAAAACAATTCATTCTAACATATGACTAAACGAAATTAGTAACTTAACGAACGAATCCAAAATGAAACAAAGTTTTCCATCGTGCACATCTTAATTGTAGCTGTGCTCAGACACGCACCGACCACCAGTGGCAAAATACAGATTCCGTCAATCTTCTTTTTTGCTACTTTAATGGTTCAGTTGTCCAGGTGCGAGAGGGGCAGGATATCCAAAAACAGCAGCAAAAATGTCCTTCGCTCAACATTAACTTGTAACCTCTGCCATAGGCTAATGCAAATTCAGTAGGCCAGTTGTGGACCTTAAGCCCAGGCAGGCAGTCAGCTTCCTTCCCCAGGCAGCAGGCCCAATAGGCAAGAATCCTTGGAGTCAAATCATCCCAGGCAACAGGCCTGGGAGGCAAGAGAGAATTATCGGTACAAACCCCTCAGTTATTGGCCAGACTGAAACACATTTCCATAACATTGTATCTTCTAAGCAGGACTCTTCTTCAGCTTCCTTCCACAGGCATAAGGCCTGATAGGCAAGGATCCCTGGACTCGTATCCTCCCTAGGCAACAGACCTGGAAGGCAAGAGTGGATGGTTGGCATAAATCCCTCAGTGATTGGCCAGAGTGAAATACATTTCCATAACCCAATACATTGTATCTTCTAAGCAGGACTCTTTTTCAACTTTAGCTTCCTTCCACAGGCAGAAGGCCTGATAGACAAGGATCCTTGGACTTGCTTCCTCCCCAGGCAACAAACCTGGGAGGCAGGAGTGGATGGTTAGCAAAGATACCTCAGTGGTTGGCCAGAGTAAAATACATTTCCATAACCCAATAAATTGTATCATCTGAGCAGGACTCTTCTTCAACTTCAGCTTCCTTCCCCAGGCAGTATGCCTGACAGGAATGGATCCTTGGACTCCCATCCCCCCAGGCAATGAACCTGGAGGCATGAGTGGATGGTTGGCAAAAAATTCCTCAGTGATTGGCCGGAGGTGAACTACATTTCTATAACCCAATGCATTGTATCCTCTAAGCAAGACTCATCTTCAACTTCAGGTTCCTTTCACAGGCAGAAGGCCCGCTAGGCAAGGTTCCCTGAACTCACTTCCCTCTTAGGCAACGAACCTGGAAGGTATGAGTTTATGATTGGCATAAATCCCTCAGTGATTGGCCAGAGTGAAATCCATTTCTATAATCCAATACATTGTATCTTCTGAGCAGGAAGTTTCTTCAACTTCAGCTTCCTTCCCCAGGTAGTAGGCCCGATAGGCAAGGATCCTTGGATTCACTTCCTCTCCAGGCAACGGACCTGGGAGACAAGAGTGGTTTATTTGTACAAACCCCACAGTGATTGGCCAGGGTGAAATACCTGTAAATATTCAAATATGGAATAAATATTCTATTGCTGTCTTTATCATACAGGCCCTTTGTTCTTTTATATGTTTGTTGTTGCCCTGATGAAGAGTGCCAGGGGCCCTGAAACATGTCAAAAATGTTATCCTACTGTGATATGAATCAATTAAAAATCGCTTGGGCTCAGCGATTACTGGTTTAGCGATCTTATTACATTTTTTATTGCTGTCTTTATTATATAGACCCCATTGTTCCTTTTTAATGTTGTAGCCCTAATGAAAGGGAAGTGCCAGGGTCTCTGAAATGCGCTGGTTGTTTCACCCTGTCTAATATGAATTAATTAAATCAGCTTGGACACTTGGTTTAGAGCTCTTATCACATTCTCAGTGTTTTTATTGCTGTCTTTATCACTTTGTTCTTTTATTCTTCTCTTTGGGCCTTGCAGCCCTGATAAAAGGGGAATGCAGGGCCCTGAAACCCATCAGCCCCATAATTAATTAAAAAAAAAAAGCTTGGGCTCTAAGAATATTTGTGTGGCGCTCTTATTACATCCTCAAGGCTTAATTGCTGACCCTTGTCATATAGACCCAATTGTTCTTTTGTTCTTCTCTTTGTGTGTTGTAGTCCTGAGAACGGGGGGAATTGCCAGGGCCTCTGAAACATGTTGATTGTTTTATCCTACCCTAATATGAATTAATTAAAACTGCTAGGGTGCTTGGTTTAGTGTTCCTAATCCTTTCTCACTGTTTTTATTGCTATCTTTATCATATAGCCACTTTGTTCTTTTGTTCTTCTCTTTGGGTCTTGCAGCCCTGATGAAAGGGCAGTGCAGCCCCTGAAACGTGTTGGATATAAATTAATTAAAAAACGCTTGCCTCCGCTTGACTATCCCCACATGTATCCCCAGCTCCGATGTCCTTCCTGTGGGTCTAAGAATGTTTGTATGGTGCTTATTACATTTTCAAGGTTTTTATTCCTGGCCCTTGTCATATAGACTCTTTGTTCTTTTCTTTGTGTGTTGTAGCCCTGATGAAGTGGGAGTGCCAGGGCACCTGAAACGCATCAGTATAGATGAATTTAAAACTACTTGAACTTTAAAATTACTTTTTCCATTCTCAAGGTTTTTATTGCTGTCCTTATCATATGGACCCTTTATTCTTTTGTTCTTCTCTTTGAGTCCTGTAGCCCTGATGAAAGAGGAGCGCAGGCCCCTAAAATGCATTATATACAAATTAATTAAAAAAAGCTTGGACTTTTGGATATTTGCGTGGTGCTCTTATAAAATTCTCAAGATTTTTATTGTTGACCCTTGTCATACAGACCTTTTGTTATTTTCTTTGTGTGTTGTAGCTCTGATGAAGGGGAAGCACCAAGGCTCCTGAAACGTATCAGTATAGATTAATTAAAAAAATGCTTGGTGGTCTTTTTATCATTGTCAAGTTTTTTACTACTGTCTTTATCATATGGACCCTTTGTTCTTTTGTTCTTCTCTTTGGGTTCTGTAGCTCCCATAAATGGTAGGGCAGGCTCCTGAAATGCATTGGATACTAATTAATTTAAAAAGCTTACACTCTATGAATATTTGCGTGGCTCTTTTATTACATTCTCAATAATTTTATTGTTTGTCCTTATCATATAGACTAGGGATATGCAATTAGCGGATCTCCAGCTGTTGCAAAACTACAAGTCCCATCATGCTTTTGCCTCTGGGCATCATGCTTTTGCCTCTGGGCATCATGCTTGTGGTTGTCAGAGTCTTGCTATGCCTCATGGGACTTGTAGTTCTGCAACAGCTGGAGTTCCGCTAATTGCATATCCCTGATATAGACCCTTTGTTGTTTTGTTTTTTGCTGTTTTGTAGCCCTGATGAAGGGCAGTGCAGACCCCTGAAACATGTTGGATACAAATTAATTAAAAAATGCTTGGTAACCAAGATTTTTGGTTTTGTGCTCTTATTATATTCTCAAGGTTTTTATTAGGGTTGTCCCGATACCGATACTAGTATCGGTATCGTGACCGATACCGAGCATTTGCACGAGTACTTGTACTCGCACAAATGCTCCCGATGCCTGATCTGATACCCGGTCGGCGGACGGAGTCAGTGGGCGGAGTCAGCGGGCGGAGTCGGTGGACGGAGAGGGCGGGCGGAGTCAGCGGGCAGAGTCAGCGGGCAGAGTCGGTGGACGGAGAGGGTGGGCGGAGTCAGCAGACGAAGAGGGCGGACGGAGTCAGTGGGTGGAGTCAGCAGGCGGAGTCGGTGGACATAGAGGGCGGGCGGAGTCAGCGGAATGGAGAGCGAATCCTCACCTTCAGTGAACTAGCTAGGTAAGCTGTCAGGGGTGCAGGGCGCAGCTGTATCAGGATCGGTGAAAGGTAGCCGTCACATTTGGTCGCCATCAGCGGCTGAACATCCCGACGTCCATCTTGGTACACCCTGCACTCGGCTGTAGTAAGCCAGCAGTGGACATCTTGTTACACCCAGCCCATAAAGTTCAGGCTGGGAGTAATAAGATGTCTGCTGCTGCTTACTGCGGCCGAGTGCAGGGTGTACCAAGATGGTCATTGCAGCATAGCATTTCAAAATACATTTTTTCCTCATGTCATTTATTGCTGCATTTCAGTGCCAGCCACCTGTCAGTGCCCATAAATGCTGCCTATCAGTGCCAGCCACCTGTCAGTGCCACCTATCAGTGCCATCTATCAGTGCCCATAAATGCCGCCTATCAGTGCCAGCCATCAGTGCTACCTATCAGTGCCAGCCACCTGTCAGTGCCACCTATCAGTGCCATCTATCAGTGCCCATAAATGCCGCCTATCAGTGCCAGCCATCAGTGCCGCCTATCAGTGCCAGCCACCTGTCAGTGCAACCTACCAGTGCCATCTATCAGTGCCCATAAGTGCCGCCTATCAGTGCCAGCCACCTGTCAGTGCCACCTAACAGTGCCCATAAGTGCCGCCTGTCAGTGCTATCTACCAGTGCCACCTATCAGTTCCCATCAGTCAGTGCCATCTGTCAGTCCCCATCAGTCAGTGCCTTCTATCAGTGCCATCTATCAGTGGCAGCCATCAATCAGTGCCACCTATCAGTGCCCATCAGTCAAACTGTCACATGACATTAAAAAAAGTATCTGTAATCGGTATCGGCGAGTACTTGAAAAGAAGTATCGGTACTTGTACTCGGTCTTAAAAAAGTGGTATCGGGACAACCCTAGTATTTATTACTGTCTTTATCATATGGACCCCCTGTTCCTTTGTTCTTCTCTGTGGGTCTTGTAGCCCTGATGAAAGGGGGGCACTGGCCTCTGAAACATGTTGGATACATATCAATTAAAAAAAAGCTTGAACTCTAAAATTATTTCTATGCTCTCTTTTTCCATTCTCATGGTTTTTCTAAGTATGTTTATCTTATGGACCCTTTGTTCTTTTGTTCTTCTCCTTGGGTGTTGTTGCTGTGATGAAGGGTATTGCTGGCCTCGGGTACAAATTAATTAAAAACAATGTTTGGGCTTTTCATGTGGTGCTCTTATGTTGTATTACATTCTCAAGCTTTTTATTGCTGGCCCTTACCATATGGACCCTTTGTTCTTTTTTTTGTTGAAAGGGGGAAGTGCCAGGGCCCCCAAAACGCATCAGTAAAGATTAATTGAAAACCACTTGAATTCTAAAATTATTTGTGTGATGCTCTTTTTTCATTTGCAAGGTTTTTATTACTGCCTTTATCTTATGGACCCTTTATTCTTTTGTTCTTTTCTTTGTGATATGTAGTCTTGAAGAGGGTGTACAAGGGTCCCTGAAACACATTAGAATAATATTTTTAAAGACCACCTGGACTCTAAAATTATTTGTGTGGTGCTCTTTTTCCATTCTCAAGGTTTTTATTAGTGCCTTTATCTTATGGGCCCTTTGTTCCTTTGTTATTTCCTTTGGGTGTTGTAGCCCTGATGAAGGGTAGTACTGGCCCCTGAAAACCGTTGGGTACAAATTACTTAAAAATGCTTGGACTCTAAAACATTTTGTGTGGTGCTCTTACATTATATTATGATCTCAAGCTTTTTTTATTACTGGCCCTTATCAAATGGACCCTTTGTTTTTTGGTGTGTTGAAGGGGGAAGTGCCAGGGCCCCTGAAACACATCAATATAAATTAATTTAAAACCACTTGGACTCTATAAGTTTTTATTACTGACCCTTGCTTCATATAGACCCTTTGTTCTTTTTGCTCTTTTCTTTGTTTGTTGTAGCCCTGATGAAGGTAGCACAGGCCCCTGAAACCCGTTGGGTACAAATTAATTAAAAAATACTTGGACTCTAAGAATTTTGGTGTGGTGTTCTTACGTTCTATTATGATCTCAAGATTTTTCTTGCTGGCCCTTATCATATGGACCCTTTGTTCTTTTTCTTTGTGTGTTGTAGCCCTGATCAAGGGGGATGGGGGGGGGTGCCAGAGCCCCTGAAACGTGCCATTATATAATAATTTAAAACCACTTGGACTTTAAAATGATTTGTGTGATGCTCTTTTTCCGTTCCTAAGGTTTTATTACTGTCTTTATCTTATGGGTCCTTTGGTCTTCTCTTTGGGTCTTGTAGCCCTGATGAAGGGTAGTACAGGCCCCTGAAACCCGTTGGGTACAAATTAAATAAAAAATGCTTGGACTGTAAGAATTTTCATATGGTGCTCTTACGTTGTATTACGATCTCAAGATTTTTATTGCTGGCCCTTATCATACGGACTCTTTGTTCTTTTCTTTGTGTGTTGTAGCTCTGACGAAGGGGGGGGGGGGGGGGGTTGCCAGGGCCCCTGAAACACGCCATTATACAATAATTTAAAACCACTTGAACTAAAATGATTTGTGTGGTGCTCTTTTTCCATTCTCAAGGTTTTATTGCTGTCTTTATCTTATAGATCCTTTGTTCTCTTTGGGCGTTGTAGCCCTGATGAAGGGTATTGCATGCCCCTGAAACCCGCTGGATACAAGTTAATAAAAAAAATTAATGTGAAGCTCTTATTACATACTCAGGCTTTATATTGCTGCCTATTTTATTGCCTTCGATGTCCCCACTGGGGAGATTACTGCTTAGCATTCATGGCGGCCTGAGGTCATGAGTTGCCGACAGATCTCGGGCACAACTTCTGATTAGGGGCCAACGGGAGGGGCAATTACTGCAATCATGTGATCAGAAAGCCATGTTGGTTCCCTGCATTAAAGCACATTTAAAGGGCTGAAGGGGTTCACAGACCAGGATGACCGGGGGGGGGTTGCCAAGGCGTGTTACTTTGTGTAGGTCTGGAGACCAGTGTTACAAAGTAACAGTTGTCTATAGACAACCTGCACCTGTTTTCAGAACCATTTCAGCTGGAGAACCCGTGCCTCGAGGTGATGCAGCACTTATCGATGCAGCAACATGGTGACATAACCCACGAGAGGAAGTCAGGGGAAGACGGGGCAGACGAACAGAGATTGCAGCCGAGATTCTTCAAATAGCTCCCAGGTTGCTCAACCAGTTTGCAGTTTCTGTTGATCCTCCTATAAATGTGGGTGAAAGTGCCTCGTGCCTCCTTCTTATCTACAGACAAATATTTACCAGGATTGTGGTAGTGACAGGTCTCACCGATGATCCGTGCACTCACCGCAAGAACACCATTATCCTCGAAGAGCAACACAGTTCATAGAAATGATCGGTTCAGATTATTTCTGTAAATGTTTCATAAATGAAGTCCTGGTCTTGGGGGGGAAGCATCTTTTCCACACACAGCTGACTTCCTGTACATCCATGGGCTCCACTTGGTGCAATTGCCCTAGGCTGAGATGTTGTCACCAGTCTACTGCAGGCAGGAGGAAGCAGTTCCTCAGTCTCCTCTTCCCCAGTGATCACTCAGACTGTACTCTGTAACTTTGTAGCAAGTCACAAGCTTAGAGGCTGCATCAGAGGGTAGAAGGGGACGGACAGATGGACACACAAACCATGATCTGTTCCCAGTGTGTGTGCAGGCAGGCAGGAGCAAAATAAAGCGCAGCTTCTATAGAAGACCCAGCCACTGTAGGGAGAATTGCCCAATTGTTACCAGAATACTGCAAGTGGGGTGGCCTTTAGTCCCCAGCCACCTATCTGTGGTAGCAGCCCTAAGACTACTGCAGCTGGTCACCTGTGGTACCAGCCATGGGACTTGTCCAGCTGCTCAGTTGTGGTACTAGCAATGGGACTCTGCCAGCCACTCACCTGCAGTAGCAAATCAGGGACTTCTCCAGCTGCTCGCCTGTGGTACCAGCCCTGGGACTTCTCTGGTTGCTCACCTGTGGTACCAGCAGCCATGGGACTGCTCCAGTCACTCACTTTTGGTATCAGCTCAGGCATCCCTTCAGCCCCTGCCTGTGATACCAGCTGTTTGACTTCTTCAGCCCCTTGCATGTGGTATCAGTCCTGGTATTCCTCCAGCTGCCCACCCGTGGTAGCACACCACAGATACTTCCAGCTGCTCACCTGTGGTACCAGCCCTGGGACTCCTCCAGCTGCCTTACCTGCGATACAACACCACAGATACTTCCAGCTGCTCGCCTGTGGTACCAGCCCTGGGACTCCTCCAGCTGCCTACCTGTGGTACCACACCACAGATACTTCCAACTGCTCATCTGTGGTACTCCTGGGACTCCTCAACCTGCCTACCTTTGTTACCACCCTAGAGATCCCTTCCAGTCACTCACCTGTGGCACCAGCAATGGGACATCTTCAGCTCCTTACCAGTGGTATCAGCAAGTAGACTTGTCAAACCACTCCTCTACTGTAGCAAATTATTGCGGCTGCTCACTTTTGGTACCAGCTCAGGTGTCCCTCCAGCCCCGGCCTATGGTACCAGCTCCTGAATTTCTTCAGCCTTTTGCATGTCATATCCGTCCTGGTATTCCTCTAGCTGCCCACCTGTGGTAACCTTTCAGAGATCCCTTCCAACCTCTCATCTGTGGTACCAGCAAGGGGGCTCCTCCAGGTTCCCACCTGTGGTAAAACTCCAGAGATCCTTCTAGCCGATTGTCTGTGGTACCAGCCCTGGGAAACCTTCAGCTGCCTGCCTGTGGTACCACCCTGTTGATCCTTTCCCGGCACTTGCTTGTGGTACCAACTCTGGGACTCTTTATCACGTACCTGATTGGAGGCTGAAATGCTGGGAGGGCTTCCCTTGCGACTAAGTGCAGAGCGCCCCCTGAAGGTGGCACAGGGGGAGCTATACTCAAAGCGGCAGGGGCTGCTGGCTGTGGCAAGCTGAGATGAAGCAGAGAAGTCCACTGGTGGGCAGCTGATGAGCAAGGTAGGCAGGGGTACCTCGGAAGTACCAGATGAGATCGTGCAGCAGGGAGTACCTGGTGCAGTGTCAGGAGCCAGGCCAGGGTTCATACACAGGACAGCAAGCAGTAGCAAAGTCAATGAAACAAGCCAGGGGGTCATACACAGTGCAGCAGATTAGAGCGGAGTAACAGGAACAAGCCAAGGGTCAAGCCGTGGTCAATGTAGATCAGATAGGTCAAGACAAGCCGGGTCGTTAACAGGTAATCCAAGACAATAGGAACAGGAACTCAGGAATGTACAAGAAGCTGAAGATCATGCAGCAGTTGGTGACTGCTGCAACATGCTTTAAATAGTATACTGGTGCCTGGAGTCTCTCACGTAGTGCGTGTGCTATGACGCACACATGTGGGCATTGGCGCACGCGTGCACACTGAAGAATACACTGTCCTGACAGCTCGCGTGTGCGCATGCGCATTAGCGCTGGAGAATTTGTGTTTGTTGATACAAGATTCTGCTGGCCATAGATGTCAGTTCTCCTGCGGGTTAGTCCCTGACACTCTTTCAGCCACTCGCCTGTGGTACCAGCCCTGGGACTCCTCCAGCTGCCTGCCTGTGGTACCACCCTAGATATCCCTTTCAGGCACTCACCTTCGGTGGCAACTCTGGGACCCCTCCAGCTGCCTACCTGTGGTATCACACCACTTTCAGCTGCTCGCCTGTGGTAACAGCCCTGGGACTCCTCCAGCTGCCTACCTGTGGTACCACACCACAGATACTTCCAGCTGCTCGTCTGTGGTACCAGCCCTCTGAGTCCTCCAGCTGCCTGTCTGTGGTACCACGCTAGAGATCCTTTCAGGCACTCACCTCTGGTAGCAACTCTGGGACTCTTTCAGCAACTCACCTGTGGTACCAGCCCTGGGACTCCCCCAGCCGCTCAGCTATGGTGCCAGCTCAGAGATCCCTCCAGCTGTTTACCTGTGCCTTCACTGCAAGAAATGCTAACCACAAGTAGCTGTTTATGGACTTTACCTAAAGTAAAAAGTAGTGGTCATTCTCTAGTATCTGTGGCTACAGAGCCCTATAGCGACTGTGCTGCCACCTAGTGTTCCTATTGAGTAGCAGAGACATTACTTTTATGAGCTCCTGTTTGCAAAGCTTCCTAATCAGTTTTACACTGTTCTGTAATGTATGCATACCTTTTTACTATTTTCACCTTAGTGTGTAGTTGCTTTGTTTTGTGTCTGTTGTTATTTTTCTTTTCTAACAACAAAACTAAAACTGAAGAATGTTCTTCTCGAATTAAAAAATTCTTGATGGGAAAAAGTAAAATAGGAAATATTACCATCTAATGGCCAAAATGCTGTATTTTCCTGATTCACTTTATTCTTAAGAATGAGCAACATTCAATCTGTAGAGAAAATAGCCTAAAAACATTTGATTTTGGTCCTGTTCATATTATGGCCAGTAGATGTTACTGATGATCAGCTCCATCTACTGGCCATAATGGTATTTTCCTGATTCTTTTTACTTTTATTTATAACATTCGACCTAGAGAGAAAATAGCCTGATAATCTTAGATTTTTCCCCTATTCGCATTATGGCCACTAGATGGAGTTGATGATCATAGTAATAATAGTAAAAATAGATCATAGTAATACGTCTTTATTTCCTATGATCATCACCTCCATCTCATCACCATAATGCTGTGTTTTCACTTCATTTTAATCTTACGAATGAACATCATTTGATCAGGAGAGAAAATTGCCTATCAACATTACATTTTGCCCCTGTTCGCATTATGGCCACTAGATGGTGCTGATGATCTTACTAGGTAAGTATTTATTTCCTATGATCATCAGCTCCATCTAGTGGCTATATTTCAGTATTTTGCTGATTCCCTTTACTTTATGAATGAATAACATTCAACCTGAAGAGAAAATAGTCTAATAACATTCAATTTTGCCAATGTGTGCATTATGGCCATTAGGTGGAGCTGATAATCATAGTAAATAGATACACATATATTACCTATGATCATCAGCTCCATCTAGTGGCCATAATGGGATATTTTCCTAATTCACTTTGTTTTTAAGAATGAATAACATTTATCCCAGAGAGAAAAAAGCCTAATAACATTCGATTTTGCCCCATTTGCATTATGGCCCCTTGATGGAGCTGATGATCATAGTAAAAAATGTATTTCTTTCCTATGATCATCAGCTCCATCTTGTGGCCATAATGCTGTATCTTCCTGATTATATATAGTATATGGATGTGGCTAAAATTGAGTATTTTCCGGATTCACTTTATTCTTATGACTGAATAACACTTAACCTGGAGAAAGAATTGCACAATAACATTCAATATTTCTCCATTCAAATTATGACAACTAGATGGAGCTGATGATCATAGTAAATAGATATACTTTATATTACCTATGATAATCTAGTCACCATAATACAGTATTTTCCTTTTCCCCTTTACTTTGTGAATGAATAACATTCAACCTAAAGAGAAAGTAGCCTAATAACATTCAATTTTGGCACTATGCAAATTATGCACACTAGGTGGAGCTAATGATCATAATAAATAGATATATATATGTCCTATGATCCTCAGCTCCATCTAGTGGACACAATGTGGTATTTTCCTTATTTACTTTATTTTTAAGAATAAATAACATTTAATCCAGAAAGAAAACAGCCCAATAACATTGATTTTTGTCCCATTTGCATTATGGCCACTAGATGGAGCTGATGATATGAGTAGATAAGTATTTCCTGCGATCATCAGCTCCATCTAGTTGCAATATATATTGTTCATTTTTCCTTATTGACTTTTTTGCTATGATGACTATCATTCAACCTGGAGATAAAATAGCCTAATATTTGGAGCTGAAGATCTGAGTAGATACCTGTCAGAAACCATGAAATCAGGCCGAGATAGAAGTACAGTTAAATCACACTTGTTTAATAATAAAAGAACAAACATAATCAAAACCTAGCCAAAGTTCAGGTCCCGGAACGGATAGTCAACCAAGCCAGAAGTCAGGGATCAATGTAGTGGAACAGCAAGCAGGATCTGGAGCCAGAAGGGATGTCAGCAAAGTAAGTCTTGAACAGGACTGCAGGCAAGCATCTCAGTTCCTGTGATGTTGACCAAGGAGAAGGCAGAGCTCCTCTGGACTGGACAGCTTAAGTAGGCAGGACTGACGAGTAGGATATCATCAACAGCTGAGTAACTGTGGAGAGATAGGAGCTGGCAATTAGCCGACAGCTGAGCAACCAGCTCAGAGAAGGAAGGGCTGAGCCCAGCCCTGACAATACCTATTTCCTGTGATCACCAGCTCTATCTAGTGGCAATCAATTTTGGTATTTTCCTTATTCACTTTATTATTATGAATGAATAACATTTAACCTGGAGAGAAAATAGCCCTAATAATATTTGGTTTTGCCCCAGTTCATATAGAATGTGTAGCTTTGCAATTTGTTTTAGAATTACACCCCTTAGTATTGTGCATCATTAGATTTAGATTGGATTAGGGGTCCCTCCTAGTCTTGGTATGCCCCCCCCCTTACATAAGGTTACCACCCCGCCTTCTTTATCATTGGTATTACAGGTCCTCTTTGAAATACAGAGGAGGAACATGTTCTTCCACTGTTTTGAATTCCAGAGATTGCCTTAAGGAAAGCGTGGATCAGCCGTGTTTACATACCGGTCACGCTCTGCTGTCTGTGTTTTATTGTGCGATTTAATCGCCTGGCACACGTGTACATGTGTAATAATAAATACTGCATTGTGGGTACAGAAGTCCTATTCACAGACAATGAGGCCAATGTGTGGCAGAAGGTAATTAAGTTGTGTGTTATTGTTGCGACACGTGGAGGAATCCCCCACAAACTCCATGCAGACGGTGCCCCTAGTGGCAAGGACTGAGCACAGCATGCTATATATTAATGTGAAAGCACACTGCATTTCATTGACTACACATAATTATCGTAACGTCTGAATTTAGCTGTTGCATATTTTCCTCATTCCATCTACCCCTGCTGCTGCCGCCTACAAAGTTACAATGTACAGTCTGAGTGATCACTGGGGGAAGGGAGGAGACTGCGAAAATGCCTTCTGTTTTCCGCAGCAGGTTCATCTCAGCCTAGGCAGTGATCTGGTGTCCCCACCTAACCGAAACTGCTGTTTTGTGGAAGGTGTGGGTCATATTTTGGCCTCCTCCCTGAAGGTGATCTGAGTGCGGAGATGAGAGTATTACACACCAGGTGTGTTATTGGGAGGAACATCTGATCTACCGGTTCTGTCAGATTGAAATGTGAGCCGATTGTGCATCTATAATAACATTCCAATGGCGCTTCTCATCATACTAGGGAAGGTGAAATATCAAAGACAAAGGGTCCATGTGCTGGAAAATGGTGACCTCATCAACATGGCTTAAAGTAGAACTCCGTCCAAAACCTTTCTACTGGTAGTTTTCTTCAGCAGAGTCCTCCAGAAGAGCAGAGTATTTCAGGAGAGGAGAGTTATAAAAGAAGGAGCAGAGTCCTCCAGCAGTGCAGAGTATTTCAGGAGAGGAGAGTTATAGAGGAAGGAGAAGAGTCCTCCAGCAGTGCAGAGTATTTCAGGAGAGGAGAGTTGTAGAAGAAGGAGCAGAGTCCTCCAGCAGTGCAGAGTATTTCAGGAGAGGAGAGTTGTAGAAGAAGGAGCAGAGTCATCCAGCAGTGCAGAGTATTTCAGGAGAGGAGAGTTATAGAGGAAGGAGCAGAGTCCTCCAGCAGTGCAGAGTATTTCAGGAGAGGAGAGTTAAAGAGGAAGGAGCAGAGTCCTTCAGCAGTGCAGAGTATTTCAGGAGAGGAGAGTTATAGAGGAAGGAGCAGAGTTCTCCAGCAGTGCAGAGTATTTCAGGAGAGGAGAGTTATAGAGGAAGGAGCAGAGTTCTCCAGCAGTGCAGAGTATTTCAGGAGAGGAGAGTTATAGAGGAAGAAGCAGAGTTCTCCAGCAGTGCAGAGTATTTCAGGAGAGGAGAGGTATAGAAGAAGGAGCAGAGTCCTCCAGCAGAGCAGAGTATTTCAGGAGAGGAGACTTATATAGATGAAGGAGCAGAGTCCTCCAGCAGAGCAAAGTATTTTTGAAGAGGAGTGTTATAGAGGAAGGAGCAGAGTCCTCCAGCAGAGCAGAGTATTTCAGGAGAGGAGAGTTAAAGAGGAAGGAGCAGAGTCCTTTAGCAGTGCAGAGTATTTTAGGAGAGGAGAGTTATAGAGGAAGGAGCAGAGTCCTCCAGCAGAGCAGAGTATTTCAGGAGAGGAGACTTATATAGATGAAGGAGCAGAGTCCTCCAGTAGTGCAGAGTATTTCTGAAGAGGAGTGTTATAGAGGAAGGAGCAGAGTCCTCTAGCAGAGCAGAGTATTTCAGGAGAGGAGAGTTATAGAGGAAGGAGCAGAGTCCTCCAGCAGTGCACAGTCCTAGAGCAGAGTATTTTAGGAGAGGAGAGTTAGATAGAGGAAAGAGCAGAGTCCTCCAGAAGACTATTCAGTGACCTGGGAGATGAGAACTTCCCCTGTATTGCTGTACAAATCTCATTTCTTTGTCTCCTCTTAGAAGACGTTGGCTATGTGCTATGTTGGTGGTGGGTTGGCTGCGTTGAGATCGTTGTGTCTCCAGGCGGTTGGGAACCCAGGAGATGTCAACACGGAGAACTTGTTGATGTTTAAAAAAGCTTGATTACAACCTTTGGCTTCCAACCATCCTGTCCAGCCCGGGGCGATGGATCTGGTCAGGTTGGGTTTTTGACACAATGCAGTCAGTTATGTAACCATACAAGAAACCTTCATGTACAGTATCTGATCAGGTCGCCGGGAGGGGAGATCACCTGGCCATTTAGATTAGGACTTCTCCCAGAATGGTGGAATTATCTGGCAGCCAATTGTTAGGAAAAATATAATTTATCCTAGGTCTGCACACCTGCTGTGCTCATTATGAGGGGTTCCCACCATCCCTGTTCTGAGTTCCCAAGGCTACACACCTGCTGTGCCCATTATGATGGGTTTCCACCCATCCTGTGCTGAGTTCCTGCGTCTGTATATCTGCTGTGCCCATTATGAGGGGTCCCCACCATCCCTGCGCTGTGTTCCTAGGTCTGCACCCCTGCTGTGCTCATTATATTGATACTTTCCTGAATACTATTTGCATACATTGTATAGAATGTTGCGCTTTGGCTTCCTGGTGCTGACCAATCATTCCTCTTTGCAGCATGGCTGAATGCTATCAAAATCCAGGAGACAGGCACCGAGACCATTATGAAGGCAAAAGGGGATTCTGTAACGCTTGGCTGCACCTACGTGGTGGCTCCCTCTGAGACGGGGAATCTAGACATTGAGTGGTCAAAAATGAACCCAGACAGCACCGGCCTGGACACCGTGGTGGGTATCAAAGATGTCTATGCGGAAAGTTCCAAAATCAGGCAAATTCCAACTCTACCTGCACCAAATCATTTCCCAGAAGCTGGGGCAAGACATATATCAATTATGTTTTAAAGGGAATGACTGCTTTTGGATAGAATTGGATTGTGGGAAATGACTAATAGGTGTAGAGTCAAGATTAAGCCCCACCCCTCACTGTGCTAAGACCCATTTCATTATCAAATACCAGACCTACTGCATCCAATTGAGATTCTTGCACTTGAATAGAAGGGGTGGGGCTTAATAGTGGAAGAGCTTAAATTGCACCTATGCTTAGCCCACTTGCAGTGTATACTTACCTCCCATGGTGCTCCAGAGAGAAAAGAACAAGTACTTTTGAGTATGAGGACCATGTGACTAATTCCCATCTTCTCATGTGACAGCACCGGTGCTTGGTCATTGGCTGCTATCAAGCTTCAAGCTGATGAATAATTAAAGAAGCCAATGCGTTTCGTGGGTCCAAATATGCCCCCTTTATCAGGTCTCAAGGTAGAACCCAACCAACCGCTGAGAAGACCGGTGCTGGGAGAAAGAAACATTGAAGGTCCAGTTGACTTTTAGCCCCTGATGAAGGGGGTGTTTTGGACTCCCTAGCCTGGCCATTACTGGACTAAAGTTTTATCTTTTCCCAGGCAGACAGCTTCTACACCCTTGAGGAGCACCATAGTCTCCTTGGCTTGTAGTATAATGTACCATAAATGTGAATTGAAGTGCCACACCACTGCTCAAAGGTCCAGATAAGATTTTATTCCAGTATGGGTCAGGAGGACCATCAAAAGTTTAACTGAGGCATTTCAGGGGGTCCAAAAATGCCTCCTTTATCAGGTCTCGTGGTAGAACCAAACCAGCTGCTGACAAGACCTATGCTGAAAACAAAAAAACATTGAAGGTCCAGATAAGTTCTAGCCCCTATTGAAGGAAGAGGTTTTTGGACTCTCAAGTCTGCTGGGGACATTTAACTGTCTCCCTGACCCTTACTAAACTAAAGTTGTATCTGGTTCCTGGGCAGGCAGCTTCGACACCCCTGAGGAACTCCACAGTCTCCTTGGCTTATAGGGTAATCTAACAAAAATGCAAATTAAACTGCCACACCACTTTTGGAAGGTCCAGAGAAGATTTTATTCCAGTATGGGTCAGGAGGACCATCAAAAGTTTAACTGACGCATTTCAGTGGGTCCAAAAACGTCTCCTTTATCAGGTCTCGTGGTAGAACCAAACCAGCTGCTGACAAGACCTGTGCTGAAAACAAAAAAACATTGAAGGTCCAGATAACTTCTAGCCCCTATTGTAAGAAGAGGTTTTTGGACTCTCAAGTCTGCTGGGGACATTTAATCGTCTCCCTGACCCTTACTAAACTAAAGTTCTATCTGGTTCCTGGGCAGGCAGCTTCTACACCCCTGAGGAACTCCATAGTCTCCTTGGCGTATAGGGTAATGTAACAAGAATGCAAATTAAAGTGCCACACCACTGTTGCAAGGTCCAGAGAAGATTTTATTCCAGCATGGGTAAGGAGGACAATCAAAAGGGTAATTGACCGGTTTCGGTGGTCCAGGTCTCGAGGTAGAACCAAACCAGCTGCTGACAAGACCTGTTCAGGAAGAAAAACACCATTGAAGGACTAGTTAACATCAGGTCCCTGATGAAGTGGGCATTTTCGGACTCCCTAGCCTGACCTCTACTGGACTAAAGTCGTATCTGGTTCCCGGGCAGGCGGTTTCTACACCCCCGAGAAACACCACAGTCTCCTTGCCTTGTATTGTAATGTAATAAAAATGTGAATTGAAGTGCCACACCACTGCTGAAAGGTTTAGGTAAGACTTTATTCCAGTATGAGTCAGGAAGACAATCAAAAGAGTAGCTGAAGCCTTTTGGTGGTCCAAAAAGGCCTTCTTTATCAGGCCTTGAGATAGGACTAAACCAGTGGCTGACAAGTCCTGTGCAAATAATTACACTGGAAGAAACAAAATACCGTTAAAAGTCCAGTTGATTTGTAGTCCATATGCATTGTTTTCAAGATATGACTTTATTTCAGCATGGGTCAGGGGGACACTTGAAAGACTAGCCAACACATGGGGGGGGGGATCTGCTAAACGGTCCAGATAAGACTTTATTCAGGAAGACAATCAAAAGCCAAGGTGACAATGGTGTTCCTCAGAGATGTAGAAGCTGCCTGCCTGGGAACTAGATACAACTTCATTTCAGCAAGGCTCAGGGAGGCAATTGAAAGAGCAGCCAATGCATTTTTGGGTTCCAAAAATGCTACTTTCATCAGAGCTTGAGTCAGAACCAAACCAGCTGCTGGTAAGACCAGTGTAGATAATCACGCTGGAAGAAATACCATTAACTTCTGGTCTATATATTGTTTTCTATCTCAAGCCCCTGATGAAAGAGGCTTTTTTGGACCCCTGAAACTCTTTCAAATTTCTCCCTGACCCTTACTGGACTAAAGTCTTATCTTGTTCTGGGACAGGCAGCTTCTACACCCCCCGAGGAACTCCACAGTCTCCTTGGCTTGTAGTGTAATGTAACAAAAATGGGAAATGAAGTACCACACCACTGCTGAAAATTCCAGATAAAACTTTATTCCAGTATGGGTCAGGAGGACAAACATTAGAGTAAACGCGTTTTGTGGGCTCAAAAACACCTTCCGTTTTTCAGGACTTGAGGAAGAACCAAACCAGTTTCCTATGTCAAGCCCCTGATGAAGGAGGTGTTTTTGGACCCTCAAAATGCATTGGGTAATTTTTCAATTGTCCCCTTGATCCTTACAGGAATAGTCATATCCAGACTTTCCAGCCAAGCTTAATCAATTTGAAGACTGACATTGATCAGATGCCACAATGTTCCTTCTTCATCACTGTTGTTATGTTAGAAACACTTTAGGCCGGGACAAGTTTAGTTTAAACTACGGACATCTGGTAGGCATTGGGGCATGGGTGCTCAACCTGTGTTCCTCCAACTGTTGCAGAACTACAAGTTCCATCATGCCTCTGCCTTTGGGAGCCATGCTTGTAACTGTCAACCTTGAAATGCCTCATAAGACATTCACCTTGCAATGCCTCATGGGACTTGTAGTTTTGCATCAGCTGGAGGGCCACAGGTTGAGCACCCCTGCATTAGGGTAAGGTCCAACAATGACCACCCCCTTCAACAACTGTGGAGTTTAAGACCTCTCATATTCTCCATCATCTTCTTCATTAGATCCTCACCTACATGGACAACCAGATAGTCGCCAAAGGCCCTTCAGGTCTCATGAGCCGCCTTACGTTTGTTCAGGCAGATCCCAGCAAGGGTAACGCCTCAATCCACATCAACTACCTCAATGTTGAAGATACAGCAACTTACCAGTGCAAAGTCAAGAAGAACCCTGGAGTGGATTCTAGAAAAGTCACTTTAAATATTCAAGGTATGTAATTGTGTTCTTACTGTGATTCTAGGTGCTAGTTGTGTGTGAGCATGTGCAAAAGGGCTGGGCTCTTAAGCTCCACCCCTGAGCATCCCATGGATGATCTTCCTCCAAATAGCCCATGACAATCTGCTGCCATATTGAATGAGAAATCAGTAGTAACAGGATATGGTGGTAGCAGGATCATAAGCTAACAATTGTGGCTTCACGTACATAAACTGGTGACATAAGGAAGCTATGATTACTTAAACCTGGCAACCTGAAAGAGGATAGGTTCAATTCATTGAGCCATGGCAAGCTCTACAAATAAGCTCTGTAGGGGGGAGAAACGCGTCAGTCAGGTGCTAATTTAAGAACAAGCTTTCCATTTACATTACATACCATATTTTGGACCCCGTGATGTCATCACTGGGTCACTGTACTTCTCAATGTGTAGGCAGGTCATGGCTGGAGGGAAGGGCTGGCAGGGTCCTGAAGACATCACATTAAAGCAGGACTCTACTGTAATTATTGCTTGAGTGCCCTAGTATGTTAATTATTGTTGATCTAATAATAGAGCCTTTATTTCTCTAATTATAGTGGTACCTACTAATCCTCGATGCTCGATTGAAGGTGAGCAGAGCTATGGAAAAGACGTCACCCTGAAATGTTCATCTCATGAGGGAACCCCACCTCTGACTTATACATGGCAGAAGATAGCCGGACCCTCAAATCCTGCAACGCCGGTTCTCAACCTGAGTATGTGTGCTGATGTCACTCCTGTATAATATGTCTTATATCTGGAGAGCGGTGATGTCACTCCTGTATAATATATCTTATATCTGGAGAGTGGTGATGTCACTCTATAATAAATCTAATATCTGGAGAATGGTGATGTTACTCCTCTGTAGTATATCTTATATCTGGAGAGCGGTGATGTCATTCCTGTATAATATTTCTTATAGCCGGAAAGTGGTGATGTCACTCCTGTATAATATATCTTATATCTGGAGAGCAGTGATGTCACTCCTGTATAATATGTCTTATATCTGGAGAGCGGTAATATCACTCATGTATACTATATCTTATATCTGGAGAGCGGTGATGTCACTCCTCTATAATATATCTTATATCTGGAGAGCGGTGATGTCACTCCTGTATAATATATCTTATATCTGGAGAGTGGTGATGTTACTCTATAATAAATCTAATATCTGGAGAGCGGTGATGTCACTCCTTTATAATATATCTTATATCTGGAGAGTGGTGATGTCACTCCTGTATAATATATCTTATATCTGGAGAGCGGTGATGTCACTCCTGTATAATATGTCTTATATCTGGAGAGCGGTAATATCACTCATGTATACTATATCTTATATCTGGAGAGCGGTGATGTCACTCCTCTATAATATATCTTATATCTGGAGAGCGGTGATGTCACTCCTGTATAATATATCTTATATCTGGAGAGTGGTGATGTTACTCTATAATAAATCTAATATCTGGAGAGCGGTGATGTCACTCCTTTATAATATATCTTATATCTGGAGAGTGGTGATGTTACTCTATAATAAATCTAATATCTGGAGAGCGGTGATGTCACTCCTTTATAATATATCTTATATCTGGAGAGTGGTGATGTCACTCCTGTATAATATATCTTATATCTGGAGAGCGGTGATGTCACTCCTGTATAATATATCTTATATCTGAAGAGCGGTGATGTCACTCCTGTATAATATATCTTATATCTGGAGAGCGGTGATGTCACTCCTGTATAATATATCTTATATCTGGAGAGTGGTGATGTCACTCTATAATAAATCTAATATCTGGAGAATGGTGATGTTACTCCTCTATAGTATATATCTTATATCTGGAGAGTGGTGATGTCATTCCTGTATAATATTTCTTATACCCGGAAAGTGGTGATGTCACTCCTGTATAATATATCTTATATCTGGAGAGCGGTGATGTCACTCCTGTATAATATATCTTATATCTGGAGGGCAGTGATGTCATTCCTGTATAATATTTCTTATACCCGGAAAGTGGTGATGTCACTCCTGTATAATAACTCTAATATCCGGAGAGTGGCGATGCCACTCCTGTATAATATATCTTATATCTGGAGAGCGGTGATGTCACTCCTGTATAATATATCTTATATCCAGAGAGCGGTGATGTCACTCCTGTATAATATATCTTATATCTGGAGAGCGGTGATGTCACTCCTGTATAATAAATCTAATATCCGGAGAGTGGTGATGTCACTCCTGTATAATATATCTTATATATGGAGAGCGGTGATGTCACTCTATAATAAATCTAATATCTGAAGAGATATTCCTGTATAATATATCTTATATCTGCTGGATGTAAGTCTGACTATGCCTCATATTTTATTTTCTGTGCTCATACAGAACCTTTGAATGGAGATTTGCTGATTAAGAACCTCTCTGACGCCTATGTGGGAGCCTATCAGTGTAAAATAGGGAATCAGGTGGGGAGCAGCACTTGTGTGGCCGATCTGACCGTGTCTTCAGGTGAGATGAGTTACAATAATGTTGACCTACCTACTTGCAAAGAGCATATATGCCAATCAACCAATCAGATCTGTCAGTGTAAAGCAATCTGTAATATTAATAATAATAATAATAATAATAATAATAATGATGATGATGATGAAGGTGGTAACTGTGTCTCCTCTCTCCCTGTGGCAGCCAATCGTACCGGGATCATAGTCGGGGCCGTTATTGGGGCCCTGCTCCTCCTCCTTCTTCTCCTCCTGCTCATTTGGTGTCTGATTTGCTGCTGCAACAAACGGCGATATGAAAAGGAATTGGCTAACGACATCCGGTAAGCTTCTGCAGCCAGGAAATAAGGCGGGGCGCTATCTGACTTGCTGCAGCTTTCTAATGCACATTGCGAGAAGCTCACAGTGTGCAGTGAAATCGGAGTTAGCCATTTTAGTACAGGAGAGGAGACAGTACAACTGTGCAAGTATGCCCTCTGCTTGGCTTTTTCTGTACTGCACACAGTTGTTCAGCAAGGATGCTGAATACAATGGTAATATTATGGATAACTATTGGAGGACCAGCTTAAAAATGTGTATTTTAAATATTCCTATTGAGGACAGCCATTGATTTTTAGCTTTGTGAACACTCCCAAAAATACACAGTAATGTCCCCTAAATCATATTTATAGAGTATTTTTCCATTTTATACCAGTAGTGCAAAACTGGATAATTTGGTTTTGTCTATCCGTTAGGCCTGTATTAGGCAAAGTGTCTTGCGTCATTAAAGTCCAATACTAATGCAGGTTTGCTATGCCTGCTTTAAGCAAAGTGCCCATTAGATGGCAGTGTTGCTCCAAAAAGTCAAATAGTAACTTGCTAATCCCACTTTCTGATAAAAACAATTATAACACAACATACACAAATGGGCAAAAAGACAGTAAAGTAAAATATTTATGAAAGGAAGAAAGGTCTATAGGTAAATTTAATAATTTACTATAAAAAAAATATTTAATTTGATTAAAAATGTTTATACAGGCATGGCAAATTGGAATAATCTCAGTTGTGGTTTGTCTGATATGCCTGCTTTAAGCAAAGTGACCACAAGATGACAGTCTTTCACCAATAAAGTCTTAACTAGTCCAGCTTTCTGATAAAAAAAAAAGAATTACAGTGCAAAATACATAAACGGACTAAAACAATGCCAAAGACAGTAAAGTGACATATAAAGGAAACAAAGATCTATGGCAACCTATTATTTCTTAATAAAAAATATTTTTAGTGGGATAAAAACTTTTATACAGGCAGAGCAAAATGGAATGATCTCAGTTTGGGTTTATCTAATATGGCTGCTTTAAGTAAAGTGTCCACTAGATGACAGTCTGACACCAATAAAGTCCTATATTGTCTCAGCAAAACTTCCACTAGATGGCAGTCAGGTACCAATAAAATCTTATACTATCTCAGCAAAGTGTCCACTAGATGGCAGTCAGGTAACAATAAAATCTTATACTCTCTCAGTTAGCAAAGTGTCCACTAGATGGCAGTCTAGCACCAATAAAGTCCTACAATGTCTCAGTTAGCAAAGGGTCCACTAGATGGCAGTCTGACACCAATACGTTATTACTGCAACTTTTGCTTGGACGATTTTACTGAACAATTATTATTATTTAAGGTACTTATATAGTGCCGTCACATTCACATCTGTCCCTACCCTCAAAGAGCTTACAATCTAAGGTCCCTAACTCACATTCATATACTAAGGGCCAATTTAGACAGAAGCCAATTAACCTACCAGCATATCTTTGGAGTGTGGATGGAAACCCACACATGCACAGGGAGAACATGCAAACTCCAGGCAGATAGTGTTGTGGTTGGGATCCAAACGAGCGACCCTTTTTACTACTAGGCAAGAGTGCTAACCACTACACCACTGTGCTGCCATAATAAACAATGTTAAAGACTGCAAAGGGCAGTCAAGAAACCAATAAAGTCCTGCAATGTCTCTGTTAGCATAATGTCCACTAGATGGTAGTCTGGCACCAATAAGGTCCTACATTAACTTGCTAGTCCAGCTTTCTGAAAAAAAAAAAAAAATTATAACACAAAATACTGTATAGAAATCTTTTTAGATAAATGCTTTTATACAGGCAGAGCAAAATGGAATGATCTCAGTTTTGGTTTATGTGATATGGCTGCTTTAAGTAAAGTGTCCACTAGATGGCAGTCTAGTACCAATAAAGTCCTACAATGTCTTTGTTAGCAAAGTGTCCACTAGATGGCAGTCTGGCACCAATAAAGTCCTATATTGTCTCAGCAAAACTTCCAATAGATGGCAGTCAGGTACCAATAAAATCTACTACTATCTCAGTTAGCAAGTTTCCACTAGATGGTAATCTGGCACCAATAAAGTCCTACATCGTCTCTGTTAGCAAAGTGTCCACTAGATGGCAGTCTGGCACCAATAAAGTATTATAGCAACCTTTGATTGGACGATTCTACTGAATAAAAAAAACAATGTTAAAGACTGCAAAGGGCAGTTAAGGAGGCAATAAAGTCCTACAATGTTGCTGTAAGCAAACTGTCCACTAGATGGCAGTCTAGTACCATTAAAGTCCTACAATGTCTTTGTTAGCAAAGTGTCCACTAGATGGCAGTCTGGCACCAATAAAGTCCTATATTGTCTCAGCAAAACGTCCACTAGATGGCAGTCAGGTACCAATAAAATCTACTACTATTTTAGTTAGCAAAGTGTCCACTAGTTGGCAGTCTGGCACCAATAAAGTCCTACAATATCTTCGTTAGCAAAATGTCCACTAGATGGCAGTCAGACACCAATTAAGTCCTACATTGTCTCTGTTAGCAAAGTGTCCAATAGATGGCAGTCTGGCACCAATAAAGTATTATAGCAACCTTTGATTGGACGATTCTACTGAATTAAAAAAACAATGTTAAAGACTGCAAAGGGCAGTTAAGGAGCAAATAACGTCCTACAATGTCGCTGTAAGCAAACTGTCCACTAGATGGCAGTCAGACACCAATAAAGTCCTACATTAACTGACTAGTCCAGCTTTCTAATAAAAAAAAGAATTATAACAAAAAATACTGTATACAAATATTTTTAGATAAATAAAAACTTTTATACAGGCAGAGCAAAATGGAATGATCTCAATTTTGGTTTATCTGATATGGCTGCTTTAGGTAAATTGTCCACTTGGATGGCAGCCTGTCTCCAATAAAGTGCTACAATGTCTCAGTTAGCAAAGTGTCCACTAGATGGCAGTCTGGCACAATAAAGAATTACATCAATTTTTGCTTAGCCGATTCTACTGAATAACGAACAATGTTAAAGATTGCAAAGGGTCATATTTACGAAGAGAAAAAGAGCCATGGTATTTTGGCAAATGAAATGTAAACTTAAAGCATACATTTTAAAAAACATAGCTGGATAGGGTGTGGCTTGATGCAAAAAGAAAGCTTGCTTGCATGTACAGTTTCTATTGTGAGGCCGCTATGAGCTGCACTGTACATGGTAGGTAGGTTAGTTATGGGCATTTTTCTTCGTACCGTTGTTACTGTGTGTATAGGGCATATATGACATAAATGTCAATTGTAAAGGGAATATCTGAACTAAACATAAGCACTAAGCACTTTTGAGATATTGTGTTGCACAGTTGATATTTGAACATTGATCAATGTTTTTTTGGGGAATGGAGGGTGATCTCTGATTTATACTACTTCACTTTAGTATGCTACACTTTTATAGTATTTAGAAACATTGAATAGAACATCTTAATAGTGCTGTCCCCCATAATTCACTTCAGGTCCCATCCAGGTGCTCTGTCCCGGGCTGTGTCCTGGGATCACAGCACCATCATTATTTGAGTTACTGGGCATGCTCAGCATCTCAAACAAGGGCAATAATTGAGGGGATCACAGCAAGGAGTAGGCGGTTACTGCATAATTAGGTTCAGGACTGCACAGAAGGTGCGCATGATCTTGGCAGGGACACCTGGGAAAGTAGGCATGGCCTGGTTGAGACCATATGGAAGGAGAACATTTTAAGCATGGGCTGTGGGCACAGTTGACATGGTAACAAGTAAAACTTCAAAATGTGGAGCCCACTTGGGAGAGATGTAAGATGCCAGGGCATCTATCTGGCCACTTCTGGACCTTTGTGGCAGAATTCATCAAGAGAACTGTGAAGGAAAGGGCCTACAGGGGACATTTAGAGCAGGCTATTGGGCCCCTTAGAGGAAGTTGTTGGGTTCTTTACAGGTTAGGCACCATGCAACCATCTCTTGTTTCTTGTATTTGGTGTTCTCTACAGTTGAAAAGTTATAGGTGGACCTCATTCTTCTCCCCCGATTCTAGCTATAGTTTTATATGACACAAGGGGGGAAAGGCCACATTATTTAGGTGCACCTAGGGCACCATGATGTCTGAATATAGCCCTGGACATCCCTATTAAATTTGGTCTTTTCCACCTGCAGGGAGGATGTGAATGCCCCACCGCCAAGTCGCCCAACCAGCCGGGCCAGCTCTGTCCGTACAGCAGCAGGCTACCGGCCACACCACATCAGCTACTCCCTGCGAAGGTCCTACAATGCAGCACCCAGAGTGGAACCAAACGCTCCGTCCTTGTCTGGAAGCGATCCAATTAAAGTCAAATTTGAGAGTCCTGTGCCGACCCCGGAACCTATCATGATTATTCCAGAAGCAACAAAATTTAATCCATACAACATCCAGAGAGTCGGGGGGATCCCAGTGATGGTCCCAGCACACAGCAGAGAAGGATTCATCGTGTAGAGAGGAAATTCTTGAAATGTTTACTTTCTGTAAGAACTTTTTTCACCGTGAAGTTCACTTCCAAACAGCTCAAGACATTTGTGATGGACATTGTTGGGCTAATCTTTTCTATAATGTATATATTGGCGGAGGGGAGGGGGGAATGGAGAGGATGGACCTGGAGATGCAGTTGTGTCACAGCCTTGACCGTTTATGAAATGGACATCATATTATTATTTTTAGACCCTGAAGAACAAATGTTTTTGCAGCCATGCAATTCGTGATCTATTGCTAAAAATTACGGATGCCATTTTGAATTCAGGGGTTAAGTCTGGATTATTTTGAAGCTGAAAAATGATATTTTGTTATATAAATATAATATGTGATATTCGTGGGTTCTTTACTTGTTTATCTAAAGTTCTAAAATGTGTTTGGCGTCACCAGCTTAGAGGGAAATCAGAATATTATGAGTGCTAGAAAACTGTCAAATTTACACTTGGGGGGTCCCATAACAATGACACACTGACACTTGGGGGTCTAGAACAATGACACATTGACACTTGGGGGTCCCAGAATGACACACTGACACTTGGGGGTCTAGAACAATGACACACTGACACTAAGGGGTCTAGAACAATGACACACTGACACTTGGGGGTCCAGAACAATGACACACTGATACTTGGGTGTCCCAGAACAATGACACACTGACACTTGGGGTCCAGAACAATGACACACTGACACTTGAGGGTCCCGGAACAATGACACACTGACACTTGGGACCCCAGAACAATGACACACTGACACTTGGGACCCCAGAACAATGACATATTGACACTTAGGGGTCCCAGAACAATGATACACTGACACTTAGGGGTTCAGAACAATGGCACACCGAGACACTTGGGGATCCCAAAACAATGACACACTGACACTTGGGGGTCC
This sequence comes from Aquarana catesbeiana, assembly GCF_042186555.1. Lineage (NCBI taxonomy): Eukaryota > Metazoa > Chordata > Amphibia > Anura > Ranidae > Aquarana > Aquarana catesbeiana. Next base: position 238,127,543 of record NC_133336.1, read on the forward strand.
CAGAACAATGACACACTGACACTTGAGGGTCCCAGAACAATGACACACTGACACTTGTGGATCCCAGTACAATGACACACTGACACTTGAGGGTCCCAGAACAATGACACACTGACACTTGGGGGTCCCAGAACAATGACACACAGACACTAAGGGGCCAGAACAATGATACACTGACACTTGTGGATCCCAGTTCAATGACACCCTGACACTTGGGGGTCCAGAACAATGACACCCTGACACTTGGGGGTCCCAGAACAATGACACCCTGACACTTGGGGGTCCCAGAACAATGACACACTGACACTTGGGGTCCCAGAACAATAACACACTGATACTTGGGGGTCCCAGAACAATGACACACTAACACTTAGGGGTGCAGAACAATGACCCACTGACACTTGGGGTCCAGAACAATGACACAGAAAACACTTGGGCGTGCAGAACAATTACACTCTGACACTTGGGGGTCCAGAACAATGACACCCTGACACTTGGGGGGTCCCAGAACAATGACACACTGACACTAGGGGGCCCAGAACAATGACACACTGACACTTGGGACCCCAGAACAATGACACACTGACACTTGGGGGTTCAGAAAAATGGCACAGCGAGACACTTGTGGATCCCAGTACAATGACACCCTGACACTTGGGGGTGCCAGAACAATGACATACTGACACTTGGGGGTCCAGAACAATGACACACTGACACTTGGGGGTCCCAGAACAATAACACACTGACACTTGGGGGTCCCAGAACAATGACACACTAACACTTAGGGGTGCAGAACAATGACACACTGACACTTGGGGTCCAGAACAATGACACAGAAAACACTTGGGCGTGCAGAACAATGACACTCTGACACTTGGGGGTCCAGAACAATGACACACTGACACTTGGGGACCCAGAACAATGACATACTGACACTTGGGGGTCCAGAACAATGACACACTGACACTTGGGGGCCCAGAACAATGACATACTGACACTTGGGGGTCCAGAACAATGACACACTGACACTTGGGGGTCCCAGAACAATAACACACTGACACTTGGGGGTCCCAGAACAATGACATACTGACACTTGGGGGTCCAGAACAATGACACACTGACACTTGGGGGTCCCAGAACAATAACACACTGACACTTGGGGGTCCCAGAACAATGACACACTGACACTTGGGGGTCCCACAACAATGACACACTAACACTTAGGGGTGCAGAACAATGACACACTGACACTTGGGGTCCAGAACAATGACACAGAAAACACTTGGGCGTGCAGAACAATGACACTCTGACACTTGGGGGTCCAGAACAATGACACACTGACACTTGGGGGCCCAGAACAATGACACACTGACACTTGGGGGTTCAGAGCAATGGCACACCGAGACACTTGTGGATCCCAGAACAATGACACACTGACCCCTGGGGGTTCCAGAAGAATGACACACTGACACTTGTGGATCCCACAACAATGACACACTGACACTTGGGGGTCCAAGTGTGAATGGAGCCTAACAGTATCTTTTTTTGAAGTGTGTTCAGCTCTGTTCACTCCTGATACTTTGAAGCCCAAATGTGGACTTCCATCCAACTTTTAAAGACTTTGGAAGATCCATTTTTGGAAGAATACGTTTATTCAATTAGTGTGAGACAAAGGCTACATTTAGCATCTTCAGATGTCCAGTGGCTCCAATCAGCCGTATTCTAAAACGAAACCTTTTTATTTCTTCTACAAGTACAATAAGAGAGACAACAACCCAAAACAAGGTCATCAAATTTATAAACAGTAAAGTTAATATTAATTATGTACAAAACATAGTAACAAACAAAATATACAATAAATATGATACACGGCATAGGCACACATCCAATGGTGACCAACTGTAATGCAATGTACAATAATAAGATAAACTATATACACATCATGTCCAAAATAAAATGATCATATAAAAAGTAAATATTTATACTGTTCAGCAGGGATGAGTAGAATTGGGAATTTTCGATTCGCCCAAGTTTTAGCAAAAAATTTGAAAATTTTTCTAAAATTTCAAAATTTGATGAAGGCTACACTCAGGTGGTGTCCTGGGGCAGGACGGACTTCCCATTATGTGACCACTGTGATTGGCTTTCACAATGGTCACATGATCTGGAGCCCATCCCGGTAGCTCTCAATCATCACTAGAGACAGGGATCTGTCCACGGACAGCTTAGTCACTATGCTGGGAGCAAGCTCTGTGCACAGAAACCTCAGCACAGGCGCGGTCCTTGGTCATAAAAAAACGGCCAACTTCCTGGCTGCCGCACATATGCAGTACGGTACATTAAAAGAGGTTAAGGGTGCATTTGACTGTAAAACAGATGCCCCTGAAGATGAGAAAATGCTTTATTAAAGGTTATATACAGTCCATTTTTTAAAATTATGTTTTTGGTTAAAGTGGGAAAGGGTTAGACCAGGGTTTCTGAATCAAGGTTCTGTGGAACTCTAAAGTTCCTCTAGAAGTTGCTAGGAGTTCTTTGAGCAATGAGCAATTTCTGCCTCTCAGATAAGTTCCCACTGACACCATTGGTCTTTTAAGCTATCTGTAAGGGGGTAAGTCTTCCCAATGACACAAGTGTAAGGAGCATTCTTCCCACTGACCATCACACTAATGTATCATAAGTTGTAGATATAGTAATTTTTAGCAGGGGTTCCTCTGTGTTGAAAAGGTTGAGAAAGGCTGGGTTAGACCCTCTTCAAAGCTTTAATTGCTGTTTGTGTCCCCACTGGGGGGATTTACCCCTCAATTTGTCCTGGTGAGCATCATTACCGAAACAGAAATTATAGGGAAATCCTAAATGTATCATGAGAGCAAAAGGTGAAGGGAACCTTCCAATGGGAACAAATATTCTGGTGAACAATATCTAGTATGGGAATTCCCCTCATGTTAGGGTGATATCTCCTCTTCCTATTGCTTCTTCAAGCGAGGAAGTGAAAACAATCTCCCCAGCTGGATGAAGACAGCATAAAAAATCCCATAGAGGTTTTAGGCTATCCTTAAGCCAGGGCCAGGACAAGGGGGGGGGCCGGAGAGGAAGCTGCCCTGGGCACTGTGGTATCATGTGAGGTGGAGGGTGCTAGTGGGGTTTTTTTTTTTGGGGGGGGAGGGACATTTGTGCTGGGGGGGGCAAAGATTTGTGCTGGGAAGGGGGATTTCAGGAGGTAAGCATTCAGATTAATGCTCAATTTTTTGAAGTGAGACTTTTGCTGGCACGTAATACTCATACATCTTGGGCGAGGGTGCAGTTTGGTATGTTCGTCCTAGGATCTGGATGACCTTGTCCCGGCACTTAATCGATAAACATTTTAGCCATACATTACATATGCTATAAACACACTGACTCATTTGTCAAAATTTTTGGGTTTCACCAAATGAAAATTTTCAGTTCTGGTCGGGAATTTTCCAGCTCTCTTAAGCTTTCTTTTGATTCTGCAGACAATGCTTCAATATCGAGCCTAGAAGGAAGATAAAGAAGATGTTAGCAATAAAGAATTTATACTGTGGATCGTATTGATGAAAATCATCCAGCTTTTGGATTAAGAGCCAAGAGTGGAGACCATTCAATGGATTTCACCCTGGAGTCATAACATGGATCTATAATGGGTGGAGAAGGGCACATGTGGACCTCTACAAATTAGGTCAAAATCCTCATTTGCAGGAGATGGAGTTTGCAATGAATGTGTACGAGGACTGCAGCAGATCTTCTATAGCAGGGATTTTCAAAATCATTGAGACCAGGGCCTGAAACATTCTTCCAAAACCTTCCATGCTCCAACAAGAAAAAAAAACTTACACAATAAAATAGTGGAATGCAAAATATGTATTGCAATGCTGGAGAGCTCTGGGTGGGACTGACTGTAAAAGTGGCATGGGGTTCTGGAGGGGTCAGGGGCTTTTGGAGCAAAGCTGATGGCTCTGTCAGGGATGAGATTCCTGGAGGGGGACTTGGGTTTCTGCAGGAGGCTGGGGGCTTTGCAGGGGCACTATAGAAGACAGGAGGTCACTGCTTGGGCTTGGAGGCACTGTGGGATTTTGGAAGGCACTGTGGGACACTGTTTGCTGCATTATGGCAGCTGGAGGCTCTGCTGCAAGCTGTGTAGCACTGTGGGAGATTGAGGGGCACTGTGTGGGCTGGGGGCTCTCAGGAGGCCTGGGGAACTGTGGTGGGTTGAGAGGCACTGTGGGCAGGTTTGGAAGGTTGAAAGCACTATGAGAGCTGGAAGGTACTGTGGTAGGTTAGGGGACCTGTAGCTGGCTGGAGGTCCAGGAGGAGGGAGTAGTGGCTCAGCAACAGGCCACAGTCTGGTGGTTGGGAACCACTACTTTATAAGAACCAATGAAACTGGGAGTAAAGTGTTCATTGTCTTTAAACCGCTTTAACGACATAATCATAACAAGATTAAAGATTACCACCTTGTATATTTAGGACAAAGTGGACCTCAAATCCCTCATCTTGCTAGCAACCCCTAACCCTGGCGTTCCTGCTTTCATTGTTCCTGGCATCCAGGTGCTTCCAGGTATGGGAAAGCATGTTACCACCTCCCCTATGACAGTGCTTGGGTCCAGCAGGTAACCTTTAGACCTGAGCACAGTCATAGGACAGAGGGAGTGACGTTACAACCCCCTCTCTTGGGTCCAATCCCAGCCACAGATTTAGTGGTGAGGGAGCAATGGCCAGGTGAGTATAAGGGGGGCAGAGGGGCCATTTAACCAGTCACAGTCTCCTTGCAATAACCAATCCTCTTTTCTTGTTTTAGCTTTTGGATAGAGAATTGAATGGAAAGGGTGTGAAAGGTTTAAAGGGTTTGAATTCATGAACAGACTAAGTGAGAACCTCACTGGGTAGAGCGTCAGTCAACTGACAATATTACTCCAAGAGAATAGACCCCATTTTTCTTCAGCGACTGACATGGCCTATAGCACTTACCTGATCTCTTGAAGGCTGGACGAGGCTTGTATTAGCTCCCTGATGTAACCGACACTTCTGTCAGAAACCGCTTTGCTACTAAACTCCAGATACTTGAGACTCCTGTTATTACTCAGCTGAGCCAATAGCGGCATTTGTTCATCGTTCAGATTGATACCACACAGCCTATGAAAAGCAGAAACAGATCATAGTTTATATACTTAGGATTAAGTTGAAATTAGTGCATCAGTAATCAAGAATATTTATCAATATTCTAAAAATATGTTTATCTAAATAAGTTTCCATTGAAAAAAAGAATTGAAAGGGTCAGACCACCTAAATCTTAAATCTTAACATTTTGTAGACAGAGTTAAATAAATATTTTATCCCTCCATGCGCTTACTTTAGTACCTCTACCCTGCACGTAGGACTGGACAAAGCTGTGATGAGGTCACTGAAGTGATCGCCGGCCAGTTTGTTTTCGGACAGATCAAGTCTCCTCAGTGACTGGTTCTTACTTATTCCATACGCCAACTGGATGAGTGACCTCTCTGAAAGTCCTGTGTATCTCAAACTGTATATTGAAAATCAAAACAAATAAGAAAATGCTTACAATTATATATTTAACAGACCAAAAGGGACATAAAAGTAGTCCATTGTTGGGCTTTGCATACCCTTTAAGAACTATTTACAATGCAGCTCACTTATACTTACAGTAACTCTTCCAGCCTGCATGATGGACTGGACAAAGCTGTTACCACGTCAGCAAATTTATGGCCCTCAAGATTGTTGTAGGACACATCAAGCTTCCGCAGGGTTTGGTTAGAAATGATTAATGATTTCAGTTGGGGGCAGGCACTGTTTGACAGACCAGTGCCTCTTAAACTGCAAAATAAGGAAATATCTTAATTTGTTAGGACTGCTATAAAGACAGATACTTTAGTTATAGTTATGGCTGGATGCTGAAGTAGTGAACCACCCATTAGTCTTTTGTGTGTCTTGAGGACTCCAGGAAAGACATCACCTTATCACAACATGAAAGCTTCAGCTTGGACAGTGAGGCCACTTACAATATATACAGCAAAATGTATGTGGACACCATTCCAAATTATTGTGTTCATCTGTACAAGGTGAGCTCCATAGAGACACGGTTCAACCAGTTTGGTGTGGATGAATTTGAGGGAATTTGACCCTGACCTCAACCCTACTTAACACCTTTGGGATGAATTAGAAAGCTGATTGTGAGCCTGGTCTTCTCATTTAACATCCGTATGTGACCTCATAAATGGTGTCCAGCTCCATAAATATATGGTTTGACCGGTTTGGAATGGAGGAACTCGAAACCTCTGGAATATGTAAGCAGATAGGAAAGAGACCTCAACCGCATATTTAACCAAGCTGACTGGTCATCTATCTGGCAGACAACTAAATCTTCATCCCCAAACATCGCCGCCCTAGAAACCAACTATAAGGTGCTCATGAGGTGGTACCTGGTCCCCTCCAGGATACATAAATTTCTTCCATAATATCCGCCGCACTGCTTCTGTAACGAGACAGGTACGCACTTCCACATATGGTGGGACTGTCCTGTAGCACAAGCCTTCTGGTCAGAGATTTTCTCGATCATGACAAAACTATTTGCCACTACCCTACCACCGGAACCAACAGTGGCTCTCCTGAACAACAAACCCATGTCCTTGACTCATCGCTAATTCAAACTACTGCTATATATCACTACTGCTGCCAAACAGACCATAGCGAAAGCTTGGAAATTGCCCACCTTGAGCGTACTAGCAGCACAGCACAGAATCACCCAGGCTTAGATCCACGCTAAGATAGAGACAACATTGCTGGACCAAATCACAAAATTCGAGAAGCTCTGGAACCCATGGATGACCCATTCTTACCCCCTGGTTTTGATGAGACATTATTGCGCCCATAACCGAAGCGACTTGCTTCTTTTAACCTACCCTCTGAGCCGGCAACCCCACTCCCAACCCACCCCCTTCCTCTCTCTCCCCCTCCCTTTTTCCATTTTTGCCCCCCCCCCCCTTATTTTTTATTTATTTTTTGACTGGCTACTAGACCCTTATGATATTTGCCTAATTATACCCATTAACATATTGTACTTGTTTCACACATACTGCTACGTTATAATGTGTGCATTTACTCTGGAAACTATTGTTCCACTTTCTCACACCTGTTTTGAATAAATACATTATTAGATGGACGTGTTGTCTCCCCCCCTGTGACACAGATTGCTCCCAGATGGGGTGCCAGGGGATGTCTGACAATTCTCCATACCTCAAGTTTAACCTCTGGATTTGCTCACATTGCATATGTTGACTATTTTACCTTGTCATTTGTACTTCATAGCATAACTTTTTAAGTGATCCTACTATATACTTAATAAAGTTCACTTTATTATTGTAATCACTGTAAAGCTTTAATAAAAATAAGGAATGGAGGAACTCAAGTGGACCAGACCTCAACCCTACTGGACACCGTTTGGATGAATTGGAACCCCAATTGTGAGCCATGTCTTCTCATTCAACATCAGTACCTGACCCCATAAATGTTCTTTTGGCTGAATGGTTACAAATTCCCCCAAACACCCTCCAAAATCTTGAGGAAAGCCTTTCCAGAAGAGTGTAGGATGGTATAGCCACAAAGTGGTGGGGACAACTCTATCTATCTATCTATCTATCTATCTATCTATCTATCTATCTATCTATCTATCTATCTATCTATCTATGGAAAGCCTTCCCAGAAGAGCATAGACTGCATATACGTGGCCAACTCCATCAAATGGTTTTGAAATACGTTGACTTACAAGCTTGGTCAGGTGTCCCCAAACTGTTGATCTTATGTTTGTACCCACATACAATAAGTCAATGAACCAACACTGAAAACCAAGACTACAACTGATTCAGAGAATATAAATATGCACCGAAAAAGCCTTCAAGTCAAGAACCGCAAGGAAATGTCTGATCCATATTACATAAATGTTATAGCATCTGTCTACTCTTTATCTCACCTCAGTTCCTCTATCTGGCAAAGAAGACTGGACAGATTTTTGATCAAGTCAATAAAGTCATCACCAGCAAGACTGTTGTAAGACAGATCAAGTGCCTTCAGTGTCTGGTTCCTTTCGATTCCAGATGCCAACTGGGAACAAGAGTTGCTTGTGAAGGCATTATCACTCAAACTGAAACATGAAAGGAAAATAAGTAATTGGATGAAAATGGTAACAATAATTGAACTCAATAAGGAACAATAAGGCTTAGCCTCTCACCGCAATCTTACTTTTGGTCCAGAAGAAGGCAACCAAATAAACCCTGGCCAAGTGCTGCCGGTTTTTCCAGATGGGGTAAATAAAAAACCCCTTCTCATTTAAAAAATGTACAGTACTTGAATTGACTTCCTGAAAACTAAGTGTAGCCACCCTGCCTTATGCAGGAGTGTCTCTAAATTCAGTTATGCATGGCTCCAGTTGTGCCTTGTTCAAATTCCCTTAAAGCGATTCTTTAATCACTTCAGCAAAAATTAAAAGTCAGCACCTACAAAAAATGTAACTGCTGACTTTTATTAAACAGATGCTCACCTGTCCCAAGATCCAGTGCCATCCTCACTCGGGGCTGGTTTTTCCAGATGAGAAGGTGATGCTCTATGCCGATGATACAATGATACTGTTGGGGGATATGGAGCAATCCCTGAGGAACACGATGGAAACAGTGATTCGTTTTGGGGAATTCTCAGGCCTGAAAATAAATTGGACTAAGTCTGCCTTGATGCCCCTAGATGAGGTCAAATTACAAGACGGAGAGCGAGTAGGGGATATCCCGGTTGCCACTTCCTTTAAATATCTGGGGATATGGGTGTCACCCCGAATTAGGGAATATGGCCAACTAAATATTTCCCTGCTACTGGCCAGATTTCGCCAACGGGTCAAGACATGGAACACCTTGTGTATGTCGGTTGCGGGCAGAGTGAATCTAATTAAAATGATTCTGATGCCCCAACTGCTATACATGCTACACAATTCCCCAGTAGTGATCCCACTGAAGACCTTCAGAATAGTTAATACTATATTCCGTGAACTAAACTGGAAAAATAGATCCCCCAGGATAAAGTTAGAGCATCTACAACGCCCTAAAGATGACGGTGGCCTTGCTCTTCCGAATCCATGGTTGTATTATCTGGCCTCTCAAATGCAACATTTGATAGGCACCATGACTATGGAGGGAGACTCAGGTGACAGATCCCCTAGTGCTTCCGAAGGTATCATGCTCCATACAGTGGGTGGGCAATCAATTCCAACTGCTCTTGAGGCATCAGCCTTTGGTAAACCCCAAAAAAGCTTCCCCACATACAGCTTAATACAGAAAATATGGAACAAAGTCAGGTATTTGCAAGGGGCAACAGGCTTCAATGAATTTAGCCCTATCTGGGCAAACGAGTCCTACCCTGAGTTGGCCAAATTGCAGCATGTGGATAGGTGGAAGAGACATGGCATTTTCTACTTGACCCAAGTTATTAGTAATGGGAAATTATTGTCTTTTGAAACTTTGAGAGAGAAATATGGGTTACCACAACATATGCAGTTCTACTATATGCAACTCAGACACGCTTTTATAGCCCAGTCTACGACCTCCGAGTGGCATATGGACCCTAATCCCATTCTTTCTCAACTTAAGACTGCGGAGATATCCAAAGGATTTATCTCCCAGTGTTACAGCACACTATCAAGCAAGTACCTCTCAAAACACCCCCTTACCGTTAAAAGAAAATGGGAAGCAGACATAGGGCCCCTGGATGAGGATCAGTGGGAGGAAGCCCTACAATCAGTCGCTATTTGTTCCCTGAATGTGACGCAAAGGTTGACTCAATTATATACACTTCTGAGAGTATATTACACGCCACATAGATTGCATGCCATGGGACTGACACCCACCCCTTTGTGCACTAGATGCAAAAGGGATCATGGTGAGTTGATACACATGCTTTGGCATTGCCCCAAATTGCACGTATATTGGAGGGGGGTGATAGACGTCCTGTCTGCAGTGTTTCAGGTGCAGATTCCTCTGGACCCTAGAAAGTGCATTCTGAATTTGCTGGATTAATTGGAGTGGGAACCACACACTAGGGAAGCTCTCACTAGGGCCCTTTTCATGGCTCGTTAGTTGATGATGCAACATTGGAAATCGGAATCGCCCCCATTGGTTAAGGATTGGATTACTGCAGTAGGTAACACGCTACGAATGGAGAAAATTATATACCAACATAGAGGTTGTGCCACTAAATTTGAAAAACTGTGGGAGCCATGGCTGGGAACTCCGGGACTGGCCCTGGAAGACCTAGTCATGGATAGACTGCTGAGACTAAACGCGGGCTGAGGGATTGCATACTCCTATACTCTGTCAGAGCAAGATGTGTGGGTTGCGTTGTAATAGCGGGGTGGTCCGGAAGCTTAGCGGTATTTGAGCGTAGCAGTAATAGATTTTGTGAGGTGTGTTTTATCTGTATGGTGTAGAAATGTGAAATGTTTGATAAATTATATATTTGAGGCATGGTTCTCAGGGAACTTGTGAAAGTATATCTTGTTATAAATGCCTGGTTTGTAGATCTTTGGACTGTATGCTTTTAATTTTCAATAAAACTTTTCTGGATAAAAAAAAATGAAAGAGGAGGAGGGAGCAAAAAGAGAGAACAGTCATTTCTGAATTTCTGGCAGAAAAAAAAAGACTTACTTGAGTTTCTGGATTTTGCACTGATCATGAGTTAATGCAAAGCATATGGATTCCATAGCACTATCCTTCAAGCCATTGGTATAAAGGCTGCAGAGAGTGAGAGAAAAAGTAATATCATACAGACTTTGAAGTAAACACCACATTATAAATTTGTTTTATTTGTTAGAAAATAATAATAATAATAATAAAAAAAAAGATTAATAATAATAATAATAATAATGCCAATACTCAACCACAGCCACTGTAATTTCTCTTGCATATCCAAACCAAAGAATAAAAATTGAACATATTGCCGCTTACTAGACCTTAGATGTGGTGGCTACATTTGTTGTTTTTTTTTTGTAAGGCTATGCTCCCTTTATTTTAACCAGGTGATCCTGCCAGTAACACCCTTCCTGTCCTAGTTTGGTTACTCTAACTCACTAAAATGTATCTATGGAGGAGCAGCATTAGCACCCTAGGACAGAACTACAAAATTACTCCCTTCTCTTCTTCAACACATGGATGGTATCTTTTAGACCACATAGCAAATGATGAGGGGGCAGCACAGGCAGAGGACACAGGAGGATGCTTTTAGCTCACTAGAGCCTGGCAAGATCAACAAATATTTCTTTGCACAGATATAACAAAATGCTTTCAATAGTATACTTAACAGGTCTAAAGGGTGAAAATGAAAGAAGTGATGCGGCGGCCAGAAAACACACGGAGTCCAAGTGCGGTAAGAGGTATATATTGTAAGAAAAGTCCAGCAATTGGCCCAGTGGGGAGCCAACCCAACCGGGAACACTCACAAGGTATTACAGCGATGGGACAGTAGATCGGAGACCTGGACATGCCTACAGCGCCTGCCACGGGGAGTGGAATGTGGCCTGGCCAGTCCGTACCCAAAGGGGAGGCTTTGCAGAGGGTTGGCATGGTCCCTGCGCTTTCCCTACTCTTTTCCCTGGCATGTTGTGCCTGACAGATGGGTCACCTGTCCCTACTCTATCCACTCACAAAATGTGTGCCAAACCTGGGAGCCATGGTCATAACCTGTTCCCGACCACACTATAGCTGAAAGACAGCTACATCGAGGGACTCCAGTTCTGACGGGGACGTCCATGGACATCCTTACACATGTGTGCCTCCTGCGTGCCCCCTAGGATGCGCATTAGGCACGCTCTTTTACTGCTGTGTCCTTTGGACCAAGGGCCAATCACAGCTTCCCTTTACCATGTGATCAGCTGTGTGCAATCCCAGCTGGTCACATTTAAACAGGCTTGCTGTTTATAGGCATTCCTTTCCTCACATGCTGTCTCTGTGTGAGGAGAGGAGAGCCGATAACCGGCAACCTGACAGGGCACAGTGAGTACATTGCTTACACTAATAATCAGGACACTGTGCAGCCCCCATCAGTGCAGCCCCATCTGTGCCAATCAGTGACCATCAATGCAGCGTATCAGTGCCCACCGCTGCAGTGTATCAGTGCCCACCACTGCAGCATATCAGTGCCACCTTATCAGTGCAGCCTCGACAGTGCCTCTTCAACAGTGCCCATCAGTGCCGCCTCATTAGTGCCGCCTCATCAGTGCCCATCAGTGTCTCTTCATCAGTGCCCATCGGTGCCGCTTCATCAATGCCCACCAGTTCCCATCAGTGCAGCCTCATCAGTGCCCATCAGTGCAGCCTCATCAGCGCACATCAATAAAGAAGACAAATTACTTATTTTCAATTTTATAACAGAAAGTAAGAAAAACTTTTTTTTTCTCAAAATTTTCTGTCTTTTTCCTTTGTTTTGCAAAAAATAAAACAGAGGTTATTAAATACCACCAATAGACAGCTCTATCTGTCTCAAAAAAAGTGATAAAAATTGCATTTGGGTACAGTGTTGCATGACTCTGCAATTGTCATTCAAAGTGCGACAGCACTTAAACCTGAAAATTGGCCTGGGCAAAAAAGGGATGCCCGATATTGAAGTGGTTAAATATACTTTGCCAGACGCAAGATGGCCGCCACATGGGGCACCAACATCCAATTGGATAGCTGCCTCCCTGTGAATGAGGAAACCATAGAGGAACTAGGTTCCTCTCAACTTCCTCTCCCCATCTGCATTGCCGTTGTGGACGAGCGCAACCTGCGGTGAAGAAAATAGACTGCACCTGCCTACAGGTTGACATGCACTTTAAATGGTTACATTACAAAACACTGAATGAAAACGATATTTATTACCTTATGTCTTTAATGGTATGTAGAACTCTCTTAAGCTTCTCCAGGCCCTCACTCTCTATATTACATTCATTGAGATGAAGTCTTTCAATGTCTTCGCAGCAATTAAGTATGAATGCCAACACGGCACAGTGCAATGGGGTGTGATGCACCCGGAAAAATTCAAAACACTTGAAAGGTTTAAGGGTCTGGGAGACAAGAGCCTTATTCCTGCTCTCAAAGAGATAGAAAAACACATTCAGAAGCCTCCTCTTGTCCTTTTTGTAACTTTCCAGCATCTCACTTTGAAGAATGGACACCAGCCACTCGACGACCTCTCTTGAAGCTTCAGTGGACAGTTCCCCCATGTAAGGTTTTAACATTGCTCTTGTTGTATTGTCTGAAAGACCGCAAATGAATCTGAGAACCAATTCCCCATGAACCTTTGGGCATAATCGACTTTTATTCAGTAAATCAGTGAGGTTCCCAGAATTAAAGGGAAGGTAATGGATCAAAGCGGCAAAAAACTCTTGAAGGATGAGGTGTATGAAGGAAAATGTCACATCGTCATTTTGATCTGATTCGGTCATAAAACTTGACAAGAGATGTGAGGCTGTTTCAATTCGAAAAGATTCCAGATAACGTTTATCAAATATGATAATGCGATTCTTGACTCCAAAGTCTGCCATCTGCCCAATTGATGTCAACATTTCTGGAGCACGGTTTGTATCCTGGGTGTGATTGGAAAGAATGTGTGTCAGAAAAGTCACAAAAAGTTGTGTCAATGTCTTGGGCAAGGATAACAACAGCTGTTTTTTGTCTGTTGGCTGGGCTTTAAAGCACATCAATAACACTGTACAAATGATCCAGCAGTATGATGGGATGTAACAAAAAGTGTACAGTGAATCATTTTCACGCACATACTGAAAAGCCATTTTTTCAATTTCCTTGTCTTCAAAGAAATATTCAAAATATATCTGCTTTTCCTTGGCGGAGAATCCCATGATCTCAACTATTCGCTCAAACACATTGATGTCAATTAAAGACAGCTTGGTGGGTCGGCTAGTCATCAGCACAGAACAACCTTCAAGAAGAGTCTTCTTTAGCAAGCTAACCACAATCGTACCAACAGAATCCTTCTGTTTGGTGTTGGAGCATAATTTGCTTGAGCTAAAATCCATGTGGTGGATATTTTCATCCAAGCCATCAAAAGTGAAGAGAACATTTTTGGGATCTTGCAAGATGTTATCAAGCTGACCCTGCAGATATGGATACTGGTCAAGGATCATGTCCTCCAAACTGACTACATTGAGTCTGTTGAGCTTACAGAATTTGAAAGAAAAGACGAAGGAAAACCTTTGGTAGTGCTTTTTATTCACCCAGTCATAGACAAATTTCTGAACTAGTGTGGTCTTACCGACACCCGCTACTCCACTTGCTATTACTATGTGTGGCACACATTTTAACCGGTGGCACCAGTGAAACAGTCTGCTTGGAGAAAGGTTTTGTAGACCGCTCCTTGTTTCCCGAAAACTACCCTCAAACGCTTCTCCTTCTTTGGTTAGCTCATCTTTGGTAGGTTGTCTAAACTGATGTGTGGCGACTACAGCTAAGTTCACATAGCGGTTTGATATATAGAAACTTTTTTGTCCGTGGGTGGTGCCTGGTGGTTTCTTCTCTGTGAGATTCTGAGTTTCCTGCTGCAGTTTTGCTCTGTGCTGTGTCTGCATCTCTAAAAAAGAGGCATGGAATTTGTCATTTTAAATGACAAGAGGGTTTAAAAAATGTAACATTCTGGATATACAGTACAATGTGACATACTGTGCACCAACAAGACAAAACTATATAGCCAACATGTCAGGACCCGGGACTGAACCTACAACCTCTGCTATGTCCGGCAGTGACTTTACTTGCTGAGTCACTTGGGATGCTGGACAGTGCCATAGACATTTCCTTGAATGATCCTGCCTTGAACCTTGTTTCTCTTGAACTTTGAACCCTTTGCTTCTCCCATGAACTCCCTATTTTAGCCATTCCTTTGCACTTCCTGTTTGCCAGATTATTGTGCTCTCTCCAGCCAATATCTCGCTCTTGTTTCTCCTACTGGCACCTGTATCTCTGCTACCACTCGTTACTGACCTTTGGCTTGTTCCATGACTATGCTTCTGCTTGATCTCAACATGCAACCACTTGTTACTGACCTTTGGCTTGTTTACTGACTAAGTTTCTGCTTGATCCTTACCTATATCTGCTACTGGACCCCGGCTTGCTCACCACCTGGTGGGGCAATCCTGACGACCTTGACCTGGTACTAACAAGCAGCAAAACCCATCTCCACCATCAGGAGCTCTGGTAAATACCGGTTAGTGCTTAGACCTGGCACCTCAGGTGAGCCTGTGTCATTTGGCAGGGTTATCTGCTCATGTATTTATCTAACTGGTCAGTGGGAACCTCTCCACCGCCTATAGCTACTGGTCTCTGAGCCTGATCCCGGACCGTGAAACACAATGGGTTGCACACTTACCTATCATACTTAAATGAGCTTGTTGGGACACCCATTCCAAAACCATCGCCATAAATTTGGTGGTGGCTCCACCTTTGTGGCCATGACAGCCTCCACTCTTCTAGCAAGACCTTCTACAAGACTTCAGAGGATCTTTGAGGGAATTTGTGCCTACTCAGCTAAAAATAGTATTGGTGTGGTCAAGTGCTGATGGTGGATGAGGAAACCTGGCTCCTAGTTGGCATTCCAGTTCAAGTGCTCTGTATGGTTGAGTTTAGACCTCTGTGTAGGCCACTCAAGCTTTTCCACAACAAACTGGTCAAACCATAAATAATATGCTGGTAATTTACCTTTCAGCTCTGTAGTCAATGTATGTCCATGTTTGTCCACAAGAATATTTTTCACTAGAGTTTTACCTAAAAATAATAAGGATGATTTACTATATGTTGTCCATTCATAAGCATTTAAAGAAGGTGTCTCAGAAGGGACTTCTTCAAACTACAGTAATGATGCTGAAAGCACTGCAAAGCTCCGATGCCACAGTTCCCATAGTCATTTATTAGAGTGAAGTGCCCGGTCTTTCTTAATATTTCTCTTCTTCTAAGGTGGGACAGTTGTCATGTGTTGGTGGGGAATGGGGTGGATGGGCGGCAACATGGACTGTGTGCAGCATTGGGAGGTGGAACAGTTACTTCACACCATTACCTGCCTCCAGCCATGGTGTTGAAGACTGAAGTTGCCTGAGACTGGGTGGGTTTGGACCCCCTTACCCACCTCGTATCTACACCTCGGATATAAGCTAATTTTAAACAGAAGTGGTGGTGGTTACTACTTTTCTTTAGGGTTATTCATACAGAGTGCTAAGTAAGTGAATCAGTAGTAAACATTTTAGGTTTTTGATCCCAAGAAATATCAAATTTTGAGTCCTCTATTTGCAATTTGCTTATTGTTGACCCTCCTGAAATGCCTTTTAAAGGGCTGTCTGGAATTCTACTTCATGCTCCGGCAAATATGGGATAGCGAGCCATTCAAATGAGCAGGGGATAGGTATTTTGGGGCACTCTGTACTCAGATCACGGAATGGCCAAAAGTCACAGTTTCAAGGTTTCAAGGCAAGGAAATTTGAATTTCTGAGCACTTTTGGAAAATAGCATTGAAGGTCATTTAACCACAAAAATATCTACATACATGAAATCACCTTTCTTTACTAGAAATGCAGTTATTATTGAAAAGTAGCAGCAAAGTAATATAATAGTAAAAAAACAAAAAATGGCTACATGGGTTATACCTGTGTGAATGATTTCACTCAGCAAAGCAGCTAGATTGGGATGGTAACGGCAACATTGCAGGACGTAGAGACTTTCCCAAAATCCTAAAATGGCTTTCCTTCCACAATTCAAAATGTGATTTAGCAAGGTCTTCGCACATATTGAATCTCCAAGAAAGTTCTACAGTAGTAAAGAGAATATAAAAAACATATAAAAGGAAAAATATAGAAAAAAGAGAGAGATAGAAACTATATGGCCAAAAGTTTGTTGACATCTCTACATCATACCCATATGGTTTTGTTGTTGGACATTCCATATCCGTAGCCATTAATATAAGGTTTTGTCCCCCCACTTTTTGGCAGTTATGACATCCTCCAGGAAGACTTTCCAAAATATTTTGGAGGCAGTCTGTGGGAATTTGTGCCCATTTTGCCAAAAGAACAATTGTGAGGTCAGACATGTTGTTGGACAAGAAGATCCGGCCTTCAACTGGTGTTCCAATTCCACCCAAAGCTGTTTGGTAGGGTTGAGGTCAGAGCTTTCAGTAGAGTTGAGGTCAGGGCTCTATGTAAGCCATTTGAGTTCCTCCACTCCAAACTGGTCAAACCAAGTCTTTAAGGGGTTGACTTTGTACACAGGGGCACAGTCATGCTGGAACAGAAAAGGGTCTTTACCAAACTGTTACCATAAGGTTGGAAGCGCAAACTGCTTCTGTATGCACCTGAACTACCTGAAACACCTGAACTCTATCACTTGGGTAGCTGTCCACATTTTTTGGGCATATTGGAAGTTCTGATTATAAGATGTACACAAAGTTTTTGAAAGGTAATGTAACTAAAATTAAAAAAAAAGACCTCTCATTACCTCCAGCTTGGGGATATCATGTGATTTCAGTTCGCTCAGGAGCCTGTGGGTGTCCAAAGATTCCACAATATAGATCAGATCATCCCAGAAATATTCATATATTAGCCTCAGGAAACAATCTTGATACATAGACAACTGCTCTTGGAACTTCTGAATTTCATCTGCACAAAGGTGGAAAAAACGATCATTTTATTTTCACTGTACTGTAGGTATGTTCTATAACATTCTATGGTGCACTGTACATAACCATAAAACAGTGTTTTGCAAAGTGCATTGCGTAGAATCTGTGCTATGACTTATCCATCAGTGTTGTGAATCCTGGCACTAGGGTATCCCATATTTGTATTACAGGGGCAGCCCAGCAAGGCCACCAGTCACCCGCAAAATTAGGATTTGGACACTATTTTCCTAAAATCTCTGTTCAAATCCAAAAGGGTGTACCAGGTCACTATTTTAAGGAGGAATGTATTACACAAGTGGAAATGAGTAAATCTGTGTTTTTAAACATATGGTATAAACATTTTAAAGCAGAACTTCACCCTCATTGTGAGGTTCCTCCCTCTCCACTTCTCCTCGCAATGTAAAGCGCACTTTTTTTTTTCTTAAAATAGTTCTGTCCTGCCCCCTAATACCCGTCATTTGCCTAGGTGAATTACAGGCATTATGCCTGCTTTGGCTCCTGGGGTATGCACGTTACATATCCCAGTTGGCATAGTCATTCATAGAGAGGGCAGGCTTAGCGACACATCATCCTGAGGCCCGTCAGCCAAACCCGGAAGAGCTGGCGGGCCTTGGGTTGACGTCAAACAAAAGAGGGCGGCGCGGGACCGAGCAGGGACAGAATTCTGACAGGATTCTGCGAGACACTGCTGGATCACTGGCTGGGTGAGTATCTGAAACCTTCAGTGCCCACCACAAGGTATGCAGGGGCAGCACTTTTAAGAATAAAAAAACAGCTTTCACTGCAATACTCACCTTCAGTCTGGCACCACGCCCCAAAGAAGGTCCACTCCTCCAGTACAGGGCATATTTCATTCAGGTTGAATGACGACCAGCACTCAATCAACCCACTTTCTCTGGGCCCAGGCTGTCAGGGACACACTTCTTGCGGGTATGGCATCATGCCATTCTGAGCTCAAAATACTTTTGCACTTGTAACAGCATCTGAGTGCCGTTCAATGCAGGAGCAATGACTGTCAACTGCCTGAGAAGAGGAAAAAAAACTGTTGCTAGACCAGCAATGATGGATGAATGTATATTATATAGGAGGGTGACGGAAGAGAGAACCTGGAGATCTGCTTTAAAAAATTGAAAAGAATCGGTAAAAAGAAAGAAAGCAACATGGAGGGATAGGAACATTTAGAGCAGTGCCTAAAACTAACCTAGTGGTGCCCACACATATTTTCAGCAGCATTCAATTTCTGTCATCTACTTCATCTGAATCCCAGGCGTTCTGAGCAACAAAAACCTTAACCCTTCCTAAAGGTTTCGAAGTTTGCCCATCACATTCCTATTGGCGTATTGCAATGATGTGACACCCTCATTGGGCAATAGAAATGTGCAGGATATGGGAGGGGCAGGCAACATTCAAAACTACCAGCAACTGTTGAAGCTTGGCAGATCAAAACTGCCTGGAATTTGGAGTAGTGGTCACATTTAACTTTTCCTAAGCACTCTATATGCAGTATTTTGAATGCTCTCTGTATCCCTTTTGAGGGGAACTTGTACAAAAATGGAAAATCTAAAAAAAATACTAGCATGTACCTTCGGCAGTTTCCAAGTTCTTCTTGCTAGCCCAGATCCAGGGCTTTTCTTTTCTATAAAGCTTTGATACTTCTCCTCACACTTCTGGCTCCTACACATTCCTTTTGGCCAGTGAGTCTGCCATCATAGTAATCAGCCAACAAAAATGTGCGGGAGCCAGGCGGATATGAGAAACCTTCAACATTGCTTAGAAGTGTCCAGGCTTCTGTCTAAGTTAAGAACTTGAATCTGTCTTACAAATACAATTTTGTCTTAATTGATTATTATGTATGTTCTTTCAACTGAACAGCTCTGCCAACCAAGTTGACCATTGGTAACACATGTAGCAGACTCCCAGTCAGTTTCTAGGATAGGTAAATTTAGTTTGGACCCATTGAAGTCAATAAGGTTAATCTGTTCTGTTAGGCAAATTTAGTTCAGCTCACTGTTCCCAGTTAGGCTGGAATTCTGTTTGGGATTTATAGTTATGTCTTAGCGTAAATTTAGTTTAGTCCACTGTAACCAGTGGAGTTGGGTTTGATTATTTTAGTCTGGTCTGTTTTCCAGAGGCTGCATGGTTGTTTACTTCTCCCTGTTCAGCTGGAGGGGCTTTGGGTAATAGAGACGAGCACATACCAATCAGCAGCTTAATATTTATGTAGCCCCAGCCAATCCTTGGGAGGTCTGGCCCAGAATATTCTGGGAGAATGCATAAATACCTTGGAGCAGAAAGCAGCCTTTTCTTCTTCCACAGGGAAAAAATAAATGCAGAGGGGGCTTGTTTGGCCTCCCTGGGCACTGCTGCCATGTGCTTGTCGAGTGGAGGCCCCAGCTGGGAGGCTGGAGGGCCCGGAGCCACTGTCTGTTGCTGAAGGCTGGCCGAGAGGCTGACGTTAGAGGATCTAGTCTGATTCCACTGGGAGAAGCTGTCTGCAGGATACTGGTAGGAGGTCGCAATTTACCCAAAGGCATTTCGTGAGTACAGGCGGGAAGAGATCCTAGAAACGAAGTGCCATCACCCCTTTTGTGTGCTAGAAGGTCAGCCATGTATTTGCTAAGACGTTTTGTCCTGAAGAGCTGTCAGGGAAGACCAGCCAGTACTCAAGATGGCCGAAGGAGAAGTCGACCTGTGACCTCAGCCTGTCAGGGAAGACTAGCCAGTACTCAAGATGGCCGAAGGAGAGGTCGACCTGTGACCTCAGCCTGTCAGGGAAGACTAGCCAGTACTCAAGATGGCCGACGGAGAAGTCGACCTGTGACCTCAGCCTCTGTCAGAACACCTTTGGTTCACCTGTGTGCACATTACCAAGGGGCTATTTAAACCTGGTCTGTGCTTGCATCCAGTGCTGTCCGTTCTACAGCGTTCCCGCGTGTTCCTGCCTGCTTTACCCGTGATACCTGCACCTGTTTACCGACCCGGCTTGCCTCTGACTCTGCTACCTGCTGCCTGCATCTGACCCGGCTTGTTCTGACTCCGCATCTGCCTGCTCCTTCTACTACCACGCTGCCAGCCCGTTGCCGACCCTGCCAGCATCCAGACTACGCACCTGACTCCGCTTCTGTTCCTGACGTTCCTGCCGGTGTTTGACCCGGCTTGCCCGACCTGCATCTTCCGCTCATTGGAGAACCCTGCTCCAGCACCGTGCCACCTGCCGCTGTTCCACATTACAGTGAAGACGAACTGTTTGGCACTTGTGCGACTCTGCACTTCTGCTCCTCCTGTCTACTCTATCAGGGGGCCAGAATCAGAGGAGCAAGAGAGGCCGTTCCCTGCACATCAGGCTCTACCGTCAGGTACGTGACAGTAACGGACAGCCATGTCTGAGCCTGCGCAGGGACCCTCTCCTATGGATGAACTTTGCCAGCACCTGGCTGGCTTGGCACAAGCCGTCAAAGACCTACAGCAGGGCTACACTCAGCTAGAGGGACGCCTACATACCCTGACAGGCGCTGCAACTCTGCAGGGTCCACCTTCAGCATCAGCCTCCTCTCAGGGATCTTCTCCTGCTCCTGCCGTGGTCATGCTCCCACCTGAGCCCAGGGTACCTACCCCAGACCGGTTCCTGGGTGAACGCAGCAAGTTTAGAGCGTTTCGGAACGCATGTGAACTGTATTTTGCCCTTCAACCCCGCACATTCTCCTTAGAAGCTACCAAGGTCGGCTTTGTAATCTCCCTGCTACAAGGGGAGCCACAGTCCTGGGCCCACCGCCTTCTGGAACAGAAGGCCGAATGCTTATCCGACTTAACCTCTTTCTTCAGTGCCATGGCCCAGCTGTACGAAGATCCTCAGCAGACAGCTTCAGCCGAAGTGGCCCTTCATGCACTTCAACAGGGTCGTAGGGCGGTGGAAGACTACGTCTCTGAATTTCGACGATGGGCATTTGACACAAACTGGAACAACGCCGCCCTATGATACCAATTTCGTATGGGCCTCTCCGAACCACTCAAAGATGAGTTAGCGCGGGTAGGGGTACCCCCTACCTTAGAAACTCTGATTGATCTATCCATCCAGATCGATCGCCGGCTGAGAGAACGAAGACTAGAGAGAGCGTCCACTCCATCCCGTCCAGTGTGGATGTTACCTCGGGTACCCAGCTCGTCCTATCCCGCTCCACCTGCTCCAGCCACTCCGGCTCCTGACGCCCCGGAACCTATGCAACTCGGCCTGCTGCGGCCCTCTCTTACTGTTGAAGAACGACAACGCCGCCGCCAACAGAACTTATGCTTATACTGCGGGGGATCCGGACATTACGTGAGGTCCTGCCCAGTGAAACCTCGTAACTCTCTCTTCACTACTTCTGCCTCGCTAACTCCAAGCTTGCTTAGCAACTCCGCTCACTTTACTATTCCCATTTCTCTACAGCTGCCAGGAAGGACTCTTCAGACTACCGCCATAATTGATTCCGGAGCCTGCAGCTGCTTCGTGGACTTGTCCTTTGCTGCCGAACATCATATCCCCCTGCAGCCTAAAGCACAGAAGCTCTCGGTTCACTTGGCCGATGGTTTCACCATTAAGTCCGGAGCAGTCACTCACGAAACCATTCCTCTGCTGACCATCATGTCCCAGGACCACCGAGAACTGCTACGACTAGACGCCAT
Organism: Aquarana catesbeiana; assembly: GCF_042186555.1. Lineage (NCBI taxonomy): Eukaryota > Metazoa > Chordata > Amphibia > Anura > Ranidae > Aquarana > Aquarana catesbeiana. The sequence continues at coordinate 238,149,917 of NC_133336.1, forward strand.
CGCTTCCCCTCTGTTCCCAGTTATCCTCGGTATACCTTGGTTGAAGGCCCACGATCCCCATATCGACTGGTCTAAAGGAAGCATTAACTTTGTCTCCTCTTACTGCACCCAGCACTGCCTACAGACCTCCTGTGATGTTCCCGCTCTGCTGTGTCTAGATACGGACTCTGAAACCAGTCAGCTTGTGCCTCCAGCCTACCACAGCTTCCTAGACATGTTTAGTAAGCAGGGGGCAGAGATCCTCCCACCTCATCGGCCCTATGACTGCCCTATAAAGCTACTCCCCGGAGCCGAAGTTCCCTTTGGGAGGATTTTCCCTCTGTCTGAAAGCGAGCTGGTGGCACTGAAGGACTATATCAATGACAATCTCAGGAAAGGCTTCATCCGCCCTTCCACGTCTCCAGCTGGGGCGGGGATTTTCTTCGTCCAGAAGAAGGATCAGTCGTTAAGGCCCTGTGTGGACTACCGTGAACTTAACAAGGTGACGGTGAAGAACCGTTACCCACTTCCATTACTTCCTGAACTTTTTCAAAGACTTGATTCCGCTACCATATTTACAAAATTGGATCTTCGGGGCGCCTATAATTTAGTGCGCATTCGGGAGGGAGACGAGTGGAAGACTGCTTTCCGCACACGATTTGGGCATTACGAGTATCTCGTGATGCCCTTCGGGCTCTGCAACTCTCCGGCTACCTTCCAGCATTTCATTAATGATGTTCTCAGAGACTTCCTGGACTTATTTGTCATTGTATACCTTGATGATATGCTAATTTTTTCTTCCTCCCTAGAACACCACCGCAGACACGTGAGAAGTGTATTAACCCACCTTCGACAACACGGATTATATGCCAAACCCGAGAAGTGCGAGTTTGAACGCCAGAGTATCCAATTTCTGGGGCTGATCATTTCCACCGAAGGTATCCGGATGGATCCCCAGAAGGTAACGGCTATCCTGGACTGGCCTACTCCATGTGACAAGAAAGGTATTCAACGTTTCATAGGCTTTGCAAACTTTTATCGAAAATTTATTCAGGGGTTCTCAGCAATCATTGCCCCCATTACACAGCTTACCAAACAGGGGTCCCGATTCCGCTGGTCTCCAGAGGCTCAGTCGGCCTTTGAAACGCTGAAGAAGTTTTTCACATCCGCACCCGTCTTGAAGCACCCAGACTCGGCCTTACCATATGTCTTAGAAGTGGACGCCTCGGAAACTGCGGTGGGAGCTATCTTGTCCCAAAGACAGGGCCCCAAGGCCCTGTTGCACCCAGTTGCGTTCTTCTCGCGTAAACTGTCTAGTGCGGAGAAGAATTACAACGTTGGGGATCGCGAACTTTTAGCAATTAAGGCAGCATTAGAAGAATGGAGATACCTTCTCGAGGGAGCAGCACATCCAATCTTAATCTACACAGATCACAAGAATCTCGAATATCTAAGAACAGCAAAGAGATTGAGACCTCGCCAGGCCAGGTGGGCACTTTTCTTTTCGAGATTTACCTTCCATCTGACATACAGACCTGGATCCAAGAACATAAAGCCAGATGCGCTATCACGCATGTTCAGCAAATCCCAAGACATCTCTCCCCCAGATACGATCCTGTCCTCGGGAAATTTCCTTCTCCTACAAGGGGACTTAATGACGCAGATCAAACAAGCCTCTGTGAGGAGTTCTACACCATCTGGGATCACTTTACGGACACAGGAAGGGCTACTCTGGTATAATGATAAGGTCTTCGTGCCAGAGGATCTCCGAACTACCATGTTGAGCATGTGCCACGACCACGTGCTGGCAGGACACTTTGGGGTCAGCAAGACTGCTGAATTGGTGCAGCGAACCTTCTGGTGGCCGGGGGTGGCAAGAGACTGTAGGAGATATGTGGAATCGTGCACCACCTGCATCCGTAATAGAAACAGCAAATCCAGGGCCTGGGGTCTGTTGAAGCCATTACCTGTCCCGAACAGACCATGGAGAATGATTTCAATTGACTTCATTGTGGAACTGCCCCCATCCGAGGGATACAGTACTATCTTTGTAATCGTTGATCAATTGTCCAAGATGGCCCACTTCATTCCTATGAAGGGCACCCCTTCTGCACAAGAGATGGCACGGATCTTCATCAGAGAGGTTATAAGACTCCATGGGGTTCCGGCTAACATCGTCTCAGACAGAGGGGTCCAGTTCACCTCCAGATTCTGGAGATCCTTGTGTGAATCCTTGGGTATTGAACTTTCATTCTCTTCAGCCTATCATCCGCAGACTAATGGTCAGACAGAAAGGACCAACCAGACACTGGAACAATATCTGCGTTGCTTCTCCTCCTTTTCACAAGACGATTGGGTGTCCTTACTTCCCTTAGCCGAGTTTGCTTACAATAATTCTTCTCATTCAGCCACGAAACAATCTCCCTTCTTCGCAAACTACGGTTTTCACCCGTCCTTTCTGTTTAATAACATTCCTGAATGCCCGGTACCCGCTGTACTTGAAACATTGGATTTCTTTAGATCCAACAACAAGCTGCTACAAGAGACAATGGCCAAGACTCAAGCTTATAACAAACAGATCTTCGATAAGAAGAGAAGAGGGGACCTGATCCTGAACCCGGGGGACCAAGTCTGGTTAGCCACAACAAATCTGAGACTAACCTGTCCTTCAAGGAAATTAGGCCCCAGATTCGTGGGACCGTTTCCTGTAAAGAGACGAATTAACGATGTTGCCTATGAGCTGGAGTTAGCGGAGACCTTCAGGATCCACCCGGTGTTTCATATAACCTTACTGAAGCCCGCCATCCCCAACTCTTTTCCGGATCGGAATACAGAGCCACCCGAACCTGTGGTGGTAGATGGCGAAGAGGAATTTGAAATAGAGGCGATTTTAGATTGCAGGAGAAGGAGAGGTCAAGTTCAATATCTTATTAAGTGGAGGGGTTACGGTCCTGAAGACAATTCGTGGGAACCTGAAACCAACATTCATGCCCAAGAACTGATCCGAACCTTTAAGAGGACCTATCCTGACAAAGTAGCCAGATTGGGCATCCGGAGGCTGCCCGTTAGGGGGGGCAATGTCAGGGAAGACCAGCCAGTACTCAAGATGGCCGAAGGAGAAGTCGACCTGTGACCTCAGCCTGTCAGGGAAGACTAGCCAGTACTCAAGATGGCCGAAGGAGAGGTCGACCTGTGACCTCAGCCTGTCAGGGAAGACTAGCCAGTACTCAAGATGGCCGACGGAGAAGTCGACCTGTGACCTCAGCCTCTGTCAGAACACCTTTGGTTCACCTGTGTGCACATTACCAAGGGGCTATTTAAACCTGGTCTGTGCTTGCATCCAGTGCTGTCCATTCTACAGCGTTCCCGTGTGTTCCTGCCTGCTTTACCCGTGATACCTGCACCTGTTTACCGACCCGGCTTGCCTCTGACTCTGCTACCTGCTGCCTGCATCTGACCCGGCTTGTTCTGACTCCGCACCTGCCTGCTCCTTCTACTACCACGCTGCCAGCCCGTTGCCGACCCTGCCAGCATCCAGACTACGCACCTGCCTCCGCTTCTGTTCCTGACGTTCCTGCCAGTGTTTGACCCGGCTTGCCCGACCTGCATCTTCCGCTCATTGGAGAACCCTGCTCCAGCACCGTGCCACCTGCCGCTGTTCCACATTACAGTGAAGACGAACTGTTTGGCACTTGTGCGACTCTGCACTTCTGCTCCTCCTGTCTACTCTATCAGGGGGCCAGAATCAGAGGAGCAAGAGAGGCCGTTCCCTGCACAACAGGCTCTACCGTCAGGTACGTGACAAGAGCATAGTTGTTCCATTCCTTGTGGAGGGGCTGTTGCTTGGCCTGTTCTCTGAGGAAGGCTCAACCTCCTGAATACTGTATTGCAGGACCTGTCCACTATCTGCTACACAGGGACAGTGTTCAGGGTTTCAGAAGCACGTTTAGTGTCCTCAAGTTCATTATAGCAAGTTATTGAAGTATCCTACTATCCCCATCCAAGTTCAACCCTTTAATAAAACCTCAAAAACAACAATCCTAGACTGTCTCATGAGCTAAAAGAGTGAAAGTGCATGTGTGCCTGGCTGTGACGGGCAACTACTGGGAGAAGGAACCCGGGCATATCACCAGTGCCCCGGGGGGTAGCTCTACATACAATATGAGGCTTCTTCCTAACCCGCAGCATCAGAGCCAATATAATTGAATGTTGATGTATCTAATTGGATGTGATCGAGTATAATGTAAAAAATGTAAGTGTCCTTCAAACTTCTGCAGCAGTATCATCATGTTTGATAAAACAGTAAAACCAACCTTCAGCGCTAGTTCTTTTGAGTGGCCGATCCATTTTCTAAAACAAAAAAAAAAAACAGGTAACATCAATTTATGAACCATAAAAATGAATAAATGTGGCCAAAAACCATTATAGGCCATTTAAACATTGGCAGCTAGTTGTTACATCTAACAATGTTTTGAATATCAGACTCTGTTCCATCTAGTACGGCTGAATAGTAATGACTAGCAGTCTTAGAATGAGGTTTCAAATGTTTAATAAGAAAATATGATAGTCGCAGATATAATGCTGATGTTTTGGCACCATGCAGAGTCCCTTTTTAATGGCCAGTAGTAACTGAGTACCAGGTGTTGGTGTGAATTAAAGTCATGGAACATGACTTTAGTTCACACCAATGGATCAAAATGTCTTGTTCTTGGGTTGAAACTATGTTGGACAATGCTGGAAGTTGGTTAAACCACCTTTCCCAATGTAATATATATATATATATACTCCCAGCAGTATTCCCTGCTGCATCATTCTTTCTTATTTGGATTGATGGATTTTACCTCTCCAAAAACAGTAGTAATATCCCCCCCCCACTTCCTCCACTGGTCTCACCCAAACAGGTTGTGGGGAGGTTCAGCGTGGCGCAGTGGCAGTAAACACCCAGAGTCCAGTTGCAGAGAACAGAATTTGTATTAATGTAGATACCAGTAATTCACAACAAACCCAGGGGGGCAGGCATCCGTCCGGAAAACCTTACGGTATATAACAGCAGTGTGTAGCGGACCAGGTCTCAGATGTGCCAACAGTGTCCGTCTTGAGGAGCGGAATGCAGCCTGGCCTGTTGGTACCCATACAGGGAGGTTTCCAGGAAGGATGGCATGTCCCTACCCTTTCCATACTCATGTGTAACCTCTCCCTAAGGCTGATCACTGTCTCGGTCAGATGGGTGACCTGTCCCTACACTACCCACATGTAGAGCCACTCTGACCCCCGGTATCAGGAAGGGCTGACATATCACCTCAGGGTGCTGGTTCTTGCGTTGCAGGAAAGATGGGCGCCAGTCACTTTTAAAATGAACAAAAACAAAACAAAAACAAAAACAAAAACCAGCCAGGTAGACAGCTATACAGAACAAGGGCCTTAGGCCTGCATCCAATGTTCTGTATATATGTAGCAATCGCTGTCTCCAACAGCAAAAAAACAAAAAACAAACAAACATTACCATGCAGGGTTTCCTTGGATAAACTCCTCATGATGCTTTTCCAGCCTCTCCACAGTTCCACAATCCTCCAAAGGCTTGTAGAGGCGTAACCTCTGCTACTCCATCTCAGAACTCCATCCCTTTCCTCATGCCCCCAGGCAACAACCAGGCTCCCTTTAGCAAAGCCTCCCTCGTGCCTCCAGGCAACCACCAGGCACTTTCTGCCAGAGCTACCCTTGTGCCTCCAGGCAACAATGAGGCTCCTTCTGGCAGAGCCTCCCTCGTGCCTCCTGGCAACAACCAGGCTCCTTCTGGCAGAGCCACTGTTGTGCCTCCAGGCAACAACGAGGCTCCTTCTGGCAGAGCCTCCCTCGTGCCTCCAGGCAACCGCCAGGCTCCTTATGGCAGAGCCACCCTTGTGCATCCAGGCAACAATGAGGCTCCTTCTGGCAGAGCCTCCCTAAACAGACTCTCTCTGACCAAGCCTCAATCACACAGCCCGGCCTTAGGCTCCAGGCCTCATCCAACATAGCTGTTCCTTGCACATCCACTCCAGACCAAGGTCTGGGTGGGAGGACCCAGATCACCTGACTTCTTCCAAATATATACTCTCCCCCAGCATGCTCAGCGGCCATGAAACTCTTACTGATTGGCTGAGAGACATATACATATTCATAACTTAAATTCACTGCAGCACATCATACTAATGACAAAGGCAACAGTGCCACCTATTGACAGAAGGGAGGAACCATAGCTAAACCAGGCTTAGAGGAAAACCCCAATGATTACAAAGATTACAAATTAGCTAGGTTAGTTACCGCCTAGCACAGCTAAATTTACTAGTAACCCCTGTATAAGACAAGGGGGCTACACACATGCACGCCAAGTCTGGAAGCCAGGGACTTAAATAGGCTCTGCTTGAACCAAGATGACTGCCAGAGTCACATGGGTCAGCAGTATCCAAACCGGATTGTTTCCCCAGTGACCCAGATAACCATAGAAGAACCATTTTCCTTTTAACTTTCCCTCCAGCTGCAATGTCGCTGCAGTCGAGGACAACCTACACTGCAGAAAATAGACAACAATTGCCTACAAGGTAGTAAAGGAAATCTTCATAATGAAGTAGCTAGCAGCTGACAGTCACATTTGCCTAGACTGTAGTGTAGAATTAACTCCATCTCCTTCCTCCAATCACCATGGGATGTGTCAAAGCAGATAATGATTGTCCAAAAACAATTACTGGAAGTTTGTGAAACCACCTGTTCTCTTTCACAACACAGACCTCATTAAAAAACTAACAAAACCTTTCCGGTGCTATTCAAAACTTTCAAATTTAAAAAAACGTTAACCATAAAAACACAGCTCAATGTAGGAACATACCGGTAGGTCAATTCTAGATGTCCCACAGAACTTTTTAAAGAGCTTTCAACCATTTAATTTGGAGAAACGTGTGTCTTTCAAATAGGATGTTTAAAGTGGTTGTGAACCCTTTACAACCACTTTAAGCTACAGGTAAGCCTAGATTAAGGCTTACCTGTAGGTGCTTGAAATATCTCCCAGACCTGCATGGTCTAGGAGATATTTGCAAATCGCCGTAGGGCGATTTCTTCTGCGCATGCGCCGGAGTTAGAAAGGGCACGCTGAAGGCGCCTCCCGTGCGCATGCGCGGGAGTGACGTCACGCGCCATCACGCGACTCCGGCCAGTCACAGAGCTGGAGTTCGTGGCCCCAGAAGGATGAGGGGTGAAGAATGGACGCTCGCTACTAGTGAGGAAGACGGGGACATCGCGGGCTTCTCCTGCAGGTAAGTGTCACATAATGGGCTACTAACTCAATGCATTTAGGCATCCTGACGTGGTGAAGAAGACTTTCTGAAGTTCAAACCGAGCATCGGAATGGGGAAGAAAGGGGATTTAAGTGACTTTGAACGTGGCATGTTTGTATGTGCCAGACTGGCTGGTCTCAGTATTTAAATAATTGCTGATCTACTGGGATTATCACGCACAACCATCTCTCGGGTTTGCAATTTGCACAGGATTACTGTCGCAGACACTGGCTGCAGGGACCTTTTCTGCCCACATTCATCTTGTTATTTGTTATTGCTATATTCCTCTTTTTGTTCCATTTTTGAGAGACTGTTTTCTTGGATTTTCCCAAAGACTATTCTTAGTTTGTTTAATTCTGAACAATACATGATCATTGAAAGAGCTGGTCACATTGTCCTCCGGAGACGGACAGACTGGTCACCTGGGCTGCCTTAAGTGCTATGTTAATTAACATGGTAATTACCGTATTTATCGAAGTATAACACGCACGTCCCCCCCCCCCCCCCCCGAAAATCAGGGGGAGATCGTGTGTGTTATAGGCCGATCCCTGCTACTCGGAGTGGAAGGAGGGGACGAGCGCCGCTGGATTACACAGAGCCGCGATCTCCTGTGTATCCGGCGCTGTCACACACAGTCCCATCCCCCCGTGCCCAGCATTGGATCATTGCTCTGTCCATCATATGAGCCGGGCAGGACTGTGAGTGACTGAACGCCGAATACACAGGAGATCGTGAATCTGAGTGATCCAGCACTGGCGCGGCTGCAATCATCTGCAAAGGCAAGTCTGCAGATGTATACTAAACAGGCTGCAATCATGGACATGCTGGAGGCTGCAGATTGGCATGTTAGAGGCTGCAATAATGGGCACATTAGAGGCTGAAGATGGGCACATTAGAGGCTGCAGATGGGCATGTTAGAGGCTGCAGATGGGCACTAAACAGGCTGCAATAATGGGCATATTAGAGGCTGCAGATGGGCATGTTAAAGGCTGCAGATGGGCATGTTAGAGGCTGCAGATTTGCATGTTAGAGGCTGCAGATGGGCATGTTAAAGGCTGCAGATGGGCATGTTAGAGGCTGCAGATGGGCATGTTAGAGGCTGCAATAATGGGCATGTTAGAGGCTGCAGATGGGCATGTTAAAGGCTGCAGATGGGCATGTTAGAGGCTGCAGATGGCCACTAAACAGGCTGCAATAATGGGCATATTAGAGACTGCAGATGGGCATGTTAAAGGCTGCAGATGGGCATGTTAGAGGCTGCAGATGGCCACTAAACAGGCTGCAATAATGGGCATATTAGAGACTGCAGATGAACATGTTAAAGGCTGCAGATGGGCATGTTAAAGGCTGCAGATGGGCATTTTAGAGGCTGCAGATGGGCATGTTAGAGGCTGCAATAATGGGCACATTAGAGGCTGCAGATGGGCATGTTAAAGGCTGCAGATGGACATGTTAGAGCCTGCAGATGGGCATGTTAGAGGCTGCAGATGGGCACTAAACAGGCTGCAATAATGGCCACATTGGAGGCTGCAGATGGGCATAGATCAGGCTGCATTGATAGGCACTGGTGAGGCTGAAGATGGGCAATGATAAGGCTGCATTGATGGGCACTGACCCTTATTTTACAATTGAAGTTTTTTTCCCTCTTATGCCCTGTACACAAAAAGCGCGATCGGATTGTGTTGTCGCAAATTCCGATCATGTGTAGGCTCCATCGGACTTTTTCCTTCGGAATTTCCGACACACAAAGTTTGAGAGCTGGATATAAAATTTTCCGACAACAAAATCCGATCGTTTAAATTCTGATCGTGTGTACACAAATCCGATGCACAAAGTGCCACGCATGCTCAGAATAAATTAAGAGACGAAAGCTATTGGCTACTGCCCCGTTTATAGTCCCGACGTACGTGTTTTACGTCACCGCGTTCAGAACACACAGATTTTCCGACAACTCTGCGTGTATGCAAGACAAGTTTGGCCCAAAATACGTCGGAAAAAATCTGATAGATTTTGTTGTCGGAATGTCGGATCAATGGCCGATCGTGTGTACAGGGCATTAAAGTTAAGGTGTGTGTTATACGCCGATAAATACAGTATATAATTGTCAGCTAAGTTGTTGCTGGGGGGGGGGGGGGAGTAGTCATGAGTCCGCCCTACCTCGTTATCTAACCCCTTGTGTTAAAAAGTGTATAAAACGGCTATATTCCATTCAATAAATCATTCAAGATTCATACAAGCTATTACCGGCTAGCCTTGTACTCAATGCAGCTATAATTAATATATGTCTCTGATGGTCATACTGGAGGAAGCGGTATTACTGACGGAAGCACTCCGTCACACTCACCAAAACTGAACAATAGAAGATTGGGAAAAACGTTGCCTGGTCTGATGAGTCTCGATTTTAGCTGCGAAATTCAGATGGTCGGGTCAGAATTTGGTGTAGCAAAACATGAATGCATGGATCCATCCTGCCTTGTATCACTGGTTCAGGCTGGTGGTGGTGGTATAATGGTGTGGGGGATATTTTCTTGGCACACTTTGGGCCCCTTAGTACCAATTGAGCATCATTTAAACGACACGGCCTACCTGAGTATTGTTGCTGACCATGTCCATCCCTTCAGGGGCGGGCTGGGCCGGGGGGGGCAGAGTGGCAATTCCCCCCCTCCCCCGGCTGCTCTGGTTCCCTGTAAACGGGCCAGCTCAGAACTGCGCATGTGCAGTTTCCGGACCCGGCCAAGTGCTCTCCCCCTTTCTACTCCATCTCTCCCTCAGCCTTATCATTTAACCTCTTGCCTGCCAGGCACTTTCACCCCCCTTCCTGCCCAGGACAATTTACAGCTTTCAGTGCTCTCACATTAAACCCAGGTTCACATTGAAGCGATTCGGCATGCGATTTGATATGTCAAATCGAATGCCAAATAAGTGTCAATTGCCGGCGATGGCACCGTCCGAATCGGTGCAACGCCACTTCGATTCCACTTGCGGTGTCGAACCAATTCCCAAAAGTAGTTTCTGTACTACTTTTGGCAACTTCGGAGTGCGATTTCAATAGACATTTGTACAGGAACCCCGCACAGACGTGTCTGAAATCGCATCCCAAAGTCGGGACTGACATGCGAGTATGAAATCGTTCAATAGTTCAGCTGAACTCGCTCGATTTCATTCCCGATGTCAGTGTGAACCTAGGCTCTGAATGACAATTGCGCGCACTTGCCGACCGCCGCATGTACATATACGTCCCTTTTTTGGGGATGGATATCGTTGTAATGGCAGCAGCTAGCTGCCATAACCCCGATGTCCCCGTGTTCGGCCAGCGGTCGGCTACAAGAGAAAAGTGGTCTCTGCGTCAGATTTGCAGCGAGATCACTTTTATTGGTGGCGGGAGAGGGCCACCCCCCCCCCACCGCTTACCGGTGCCCTCCGCCGCTTACCGGAGCCGTCGGCAGCAGCGGTGGCGATCGCGTCTGTCCCCTGGGCTGACATGGAGACGAGTGAGGGGGAAGATGGCCCCCACCCGTTTCCATGACACTGCAGGGCGGAAGCGACGTCAAAACATCACTTCCGCCCATACCTCTTGAAGGCACATTTTTTCAATGTAATTTGTTCAAATGACAAATTTTTTATTTATTTATTTATTTTTTATTGCATTTAAGTCCAAATATGAGATCTGAGGACTTTTTGACCCCAGATCTCATATTTAAGAGGACCTGTCATGCTTTTTTCTATTACAAGGGATGTTTACATCCCTTGTAATAGGAAAAAAAGTGACCCACATTTTAAAAAAAAAAAAAACAGTGTAAAAATAAATAAAATCAAGTAAAATAAATAAGAAAAATTTTTTTTTTTAAATGCCCCGTCCCGACAAGCTCGCGCGCAGAAGCAAACGCATACGTGAGTAGCGCCCGCATATGAAAACGGTGGTCAAACCACACATGTGAGGTATCACCACGATCTGTAGAGCGAGAGCAATAATTCTGGCCCTAGAGCTCCTCTGTAACTCAGAACATGCAACCTGTAGAATTTTTTAAACGTCGCCTATGGAGATTTTTGAGGGTAAAAGTTTGACGCCATTCCACGAGCGGGCGCAATTTACTGTTGTCTTATTTTTTTATTCAAGAAACTGAATCTTTTCCAAAAAAAGTGTTGTAAGACAGATGCGCAAATACGGTGTGAAAAAAAGTATTGCAATGACCGCCATTTTATTCTCTAGGGTGTTAGAAAAAAACAATATATAATGTTTGGGGGTTCTAAGTAATTTTCATTGTCCTTTTTTTCACACAAATGGAGTTTTCGTTTTGGTGGTATTTAATCACAACTGGGGGGTTTTATTTTTTTGCTAAAATATGAAAAAAGACTAAATTTTAAAAAATTATATATATTTTTTTTTTTGCAAATACATTGCCTTGAAAAAGTATTCATACCCCTTGAAAAATTCCAAATTTTGTCAAGTTACAACCAAAAATGTAAATGTATTTTATTGGGATTTTATGTGATAGACCAACACAAAGTGGCACATAATTGTAAAGTGGAAGGAAAATTATAAATGATTTTCAACATTTTTTTTTTCAAATAAATATGTGAAAAGTGTGTGTGTGTGTGTGTGTGTGTGGGGGGGGGGCATTTGTATTCAGCCCCCTTTACTCTGATACCCCTAACTAAAATCTAGTGGAACCAATTGCCTTCAGAAGTCACCTCATTAGTAAATAGAGTCCACCTGTGTGTAATTTAATCTCTGTATAAATACAGCTGTTCTGTGAAGCCCTCAGAGGTTTGTTAGTGAACAAACAGAATCATGAAGGCCAAGGAAAACACCAGACAGTTTAGGGATAAAGTTGTGGAGAAGTTTAAAGCAGGGTTAGGTTATAAAAGAATATCCCAAGCTTTGAACATCTCACGGAGCTCTGTTCAATCCATCATCCGAAAATGGAAAGAGTATGGCACAACTACAAACCTACCAAGACTTGGCCATCCACCTAAACTGACCGGCCGGGCAAGGAGAACATTCATCAGAGGAGCAGCCAAGAGGTCCATGGTAACTATGGAGGAGTTGCAGAGATCCACAGCTCAGGTGGGAGAATCTGTCCACAGGACAACTATTAGTCGTGTTCTCCACAAATCTGACCTTTATGGAAGAGTGACAAGAAGAAAGACATTGTTGAAAGAAAGTCATAAGAAGTCCTGTTTGCAGTTTGCGAGAAGCCACGTGGGGGACACAGGAAATGTGTGGAAAAAGGTGTTCTGGTCAGATGAGACCAAAATTGAACTTTTTGGCCTAAAAAGAAAAACGCTATGTGCGGCGGAAAACTAACACTGCACATCACCCTGAACACACCATCCCCACCGTGAAACATGGTGGTGGCAGCATCATGTTGTGGGGATGTTTTTCTTCAGCAGGGACAGGGAAGCTGGTCAGAGTTGATGGGAAGATGGATGGAGACAAATACATGGCAATCTTAGAAGAAGACCTGTTAGAGTCTGCAAAAGACTTGAGACTGGCCGGAGGTTCACCTTCCAGCAGGACAACGACCCTAAACATACAGCCAGAGCTACAATGGAATGGTTTAGATCAAAGCATATTCATGTGTTACAATGGCCGAGTCAAAGTCCAGACCTAAATCCAATTGAGAATCTGTGGCAAGACTTGAAAATTGCTGATCACAGACGCTCTCCATCCAATCTGACAGAGCTTGAGATATTTTGGAAAGAAGAATGGGCAAAAATGTCCCTCTCTAGATGTGCAAAGCTGGTAGAGACATCCCCAAAAAGACTTGCAGCTGTAATTGCAGTGAAAGGCGGTTCTACAAAGTATTGACTCAGGGGGGCGCTATACAAATATTGGACACAGCCAATCACATGGGTAAAGAGCCGCATTTACATGCCTTGCAGAAAAAAAGGTGCATGCAGCATTTTAACATTGCAGTGGCCTTGAAATCCATTCTGCTTTTGCAACATGCGACTTACCTGCAGTTCCTGCACACACAAACGCACTGTGTTTTTAAAAGTGTGGCCTAAACATCTAAAAATGCAGCAAGTTTGCCAGTGCAGGAACTGCAGGCAAGTCACATGGTGCAAAAGCAGAATGGACAGATAGTGCTGTATTTTATTACCTGATTGGCATAGGTGTGCGCGGCCTATTACATGATGCATGCACCTTTTTCCCCCCTCACCTTCCAGGACAGCTACTTGAAAGAGGATTGGCTCCGCCCTCTACAGCAAACACAAATCAGATACAATTTAAAAGGTCCCTCCCTTTCCTCTGACCCTCAGTTGTTCTGTGTTTCCAGAACCTCCAGGAGCACCGACACGTTTTTTGTTTTTCTTGGGTCTGGTAACTGTGGTTGGTGGACCCCCCTTCTCTGGTTTCATCCAGGACTAGTTGTGGCCAAGTCCTGGGTGATAGTCTGCCTGTCTGCCTCTGGAACCAGGCGGAAGGCGCCCAGCCCAACTGTGGCACGCAGCCCTCTCCCCCCGGAGACGAGGCTGGTCCCGACACTGCTTTACTGCCTACCAGAAGGGTTCCCTTTTTTTGGGGTTACTTGCCTACCTGTGTGAGTGGTGGCAACTCCCTTCCATTTTTTTCCCCAGCTCTGCTGTGTGGAACTGTGTCTTCCTCGTGCTTCACTTCGGTGTACCAAGATGGCGTTGGAGGACTTCCAGTGACGCAAGATGGCGCCGGAACCGGAAGTCACATGACGCACTTCCAGGCGCCATTTTTTTATTAAGGAAGCACGGCGTGGATACAGTGAGGACATGCTGCTTGGGGAACAGTCTGCCTGAACGCCAGACAAGCGCCTGACAGTACAGCAGCAGTCTACTCTACGGCCAATCTCCACTTGCTTCATGGAGCTTGAAGACAGGTCTGAGGATGGAGCGTCTGCTCGTATTAAACCAGCGACAGCATTCAGGTCCCATTCTGCCCCCAAGGTAAGCCCTTGTCTGTGGATAGCTCTACAGCAGGGGACTTTTTGTATGGAACTTTTTTATTTATGGTCCTTGTTAAAGGGGTTGTAAAGTTATTATTTTTTTTTTTTTAAAATAACAAACATGTTATACTTACCTTCACTGTGCAGCTCGTTCTGCACAGAGTGGCCCCGAACCTGGTCTTCTGGGGTCCCTCGGCGGCTGTTTCAGCTCCTCCCCGCAAGCATTTACCACCTTCATGCGAGCTCCCTCGCACGGTGGTGAGTGCTTGCGGGCGCGCTCCCGTGATACAGCAGGCGGCTATAGCCGCTCGCTGTATCACTCGGCCCCGCCCCCCGGCGCGCCGCGTCATCGGATGTGATTGACAGCAGCGCGAGCCAATGGCTGCGCTGCTTTCAATCCATCCACTGCAGCCAATCAGCGACCAGGCTGAGCTGCAATGAAGCTGACGAGGACGAGGAGCGAAGATTCGAGGCGTCAGGTAAGTAAAATGGGGGGCCTGGGGGCGGCGGTACTGTCAAAAGTTTTTTCACCTTAATGCATAGAATGCATTAAGGTGAAAAAATTTTTACCTTTACAACCCCTTTAAGTTAAAGATATTGACGAACTACTAAAGTCTATATATACCTCAGAGCAGATTGAGATGCCACAACAAGGCCAATCTGTACAGGATAAAATGTATAGGGGTCTACAGGGGCGGAAATCAAGAACTTTTCCAGTACACCAGTCACTTAGGGACATGATTCTTTCTGAATGGAAGGAACCAGAAAAAAGGTTGTTCCAGTCCAGAGGACACAAAAGAAGGTTTCCTTTTCAGTCTGAGTTCGAGGAGGTTTTCTTTAAGTGTACTAAATTAGACGCCCCTATGTCACAGGTGTCCAAGTGGTCAGATCTGTCTTTTGAAGATTCTAGGGTCCTTAAGGATCAAATGGATAGGAAGGCCAACTCATTGCTACGTAAGGCCTGGGATGCTTCCGCTTTTTCTTTAGGTCCAGCAGCAGCATCCACCTGTGTGGCTAGGAACTTAGACGTATGGGTTCAGTGTATGGATGATCTTTTTCATCTGACACCCCCAAAGAAGAGATTAGGGAGTCCCTCCCACTCATTGTCAAGTCAGTTGCCTTTTTGGCTGATGCAGCAGCAGATTCAGTGAAATCCGCAGCCAGGGCTTCTGCTCTCATTAATTCAGCTAGGCAAGCTATCTGCCTTAAATCTTGGGAAGGTGATCTTATCTCCAAGAATAAGCTCTGCGGCATTCCCTTTGAAGGCAAGCTCTTATTCGGTTCCTCCTTAGAGGAGGTCCTAGCTCATTCCTCTGAGAAGAGTAAACGTTTCCCTTCTTCCCAAAGGGATAAACCCCAGAATAAGAGGCCTTTTCGTGGCTTCCAAAACAAGGCATATTTTAAAGCCAATAGGCAAAGAAGAAATGGTCTTTTAACAAAGACAAGCAAAAAACGGGGGCTCTCTTTGCTCCTTCAGCCCCTTCCAAAAATCCCCAGTGACGCCAGGATAGGGGTAGGGGGAAGTTTGTCCCATTTTCAAGGAGTGGGCAGAGATTTCCGACAATTCCTTTATTGTTCGAACATTGGAAAGGGGTTACAGGTTGGAATTCAAAAGTCTTCCTCCCCAGAGGTTTTTTCTTACACATCTGCAGAGAGACCAAGAGAGATGGCAAGCCATGGTAAATATGATTTCTGTGTGGGAAACAGAGGGAGTTATTTCTCTCTGTTCTGGAAAATTAAAAATTCCGGGGATTTTATTCTCACGTCTTTGTGTTCAAGAAAGCTTCCGGCGGCTTTCGTATGGTCATCAATTTAAGTGTCCTGAACAAATACATGGTCTACAGACGTTTCCGAATGGAGAACATTTATTCTGTAAAGAATCTGTTGTTGTCAGGGGTCTTCATGGTTACCCTAGATCTTCAGGACGCTTATCTTCATGTACCAATCTGCCAGAGTCACCGAAGGTTCCTCAGGTTTGCGGTTCTCATGGGAAACGAGCCAAGTCACTGGCAGTTCAATGCCCTTCCTTTTGGTCTCTCGGGAGTACCCAGAATTTTTACAAAAATCACGGCCGAGGTCATGGCTTTTTTTCAGATTCAAAGTGTATCAATCGTCCCATATCTAGATGATTTTTTGGTCTTTGCTTGAGACAAGGAGTCCCTTGTTCAGGATCTGCAGTTGGTTCTATGGTCCTTTCAGAGATTGGGGTGGAAAGTCAACCAGCAAAAGACTTGCCTGGTTCCCTCCTAGAGCATTCTTTTTCTGGCTTATCTAATAGACTCTGTTGTCCAAAAAATGTTTCTTCCCGAGGAGAAGATTTTGAAAATTCTTCTCTCCATGCAGACCTCCCTTCGGCGGATCATGCAGTTGCTGGGGTTGATGACTGCAGCCATTCCAGGGGTGCCTTGGGCCCAATTACACTCCAGACCCCTTCAGACATTTCTTTTACTCCATTGGGATCGCAGGAAGGATTCTCTAGATCAGCTGGTTCAGCTGCCAGGAGAGGTTTTTCTCGATCTCTCCTGGTGGGAGCAACAGGAACAACTGCAGGGAGGGAAGGATTGGGCACAACATTCCCTGGTAAAAATTACCACAGACGCCAGTCTGTGGGGTTGGGGTGCTCACTCACAGGACTGGCAGGCCCAGGGAGCCTGGTTGCCAAAAGAGGCAGGCCACTCCTCGAATTTCAGAGAACTTCTAGCTGTGGGGAAAGCTCTTGTGTCTCTGAAAGAGAGGGTCTTTTCAAAAGACCTATTCATTTTCTCAGACAATGCCACAACAGTGGCGTACCGAAACAAGCAAAGGGGCACTCGCCCAAAGTCGCTTCTGTCATTAACACAGCAGATTCTGTCCTGGGCGGAAACCAATGTCACTTCAGTCAGGGCAGTCCACATCAGGGGGTCAGAAAATGTGCTGGCGGACTATTTGAGCAGGGTGAGCATCAGTTCCAGCAGTTGGGAACTACATCAAGGCACGTTCCCGGGAGGTGGTGCTACGATGGGGTCTTCCCACAGTGGACCTTTTCTCCAGTCTCAACTCAAAGTCTCAACAAAGTCCTTGGGGACGGATGCTCTCTCCTTCCTGTGGGATTTTTCTCTGGCCTACGCCTTCCCTCCTTTTCCCCTTTTACCCTCTTTTAGTTCGGAAAATTATTCTGGACCGGGCAGAAGTTGTTCTGATTGCCCCCTGGTGGCCCAGGAGGAGTTGGTTTTCCTCTCTGAAGGCCCTCTCTGTGGATCCTCCCTGGCCACTACCAGTTCAGAAGGATCTGCTCCATCAGGGACTGGTGTTGTATCCAAACCCTCAGACCTCCCATTTGACGGTCTGGAGGCTGAGTGGCGCATCCTACAGTTAAGGGGGTGTTCAGAGAGGGTTATTCAAACTATCCTGGACAGCCGTAAGTTGGTCACGAGAAGAATCTATGGGAAAGTTTGGAAAACTTTTATTTCCTGGCAAAGGAAAACTGGTTTAGATTCTTTTTCCATTCCCTGTCTATTTCATTTTTTGCAGGGGGGATTGGAAAAGGGACTCTCTGTCAGTACCCTTATGGTTCAGATTGCTGCCCTATCTTTGTTTACAGAGAGAAGACTAGCAGAGTATCCATTAGTCAGGAGGTTCCTTTCAGCCAGATCTAGACATGCTCCCAAGGTCATCAAACATATTCCTCCCTGGGATCTGTTGTTAGTGTTAAATGCGATAACAAGGACTCCTTTTGAGCCTTTGCATGAGGCTTCCCTGAAATCGATTTCTTTGAAGATTTCCTTCCTTTTAGCTATTACGTCAGGGAGAAAGATTTCTCATCTAGAGTCTCTTTCCTGTAAAGACCCCTTCCTGAGGATTCTAGAGGATAGGGTAGTAATTAGACCTGATCCTTTCTATTTATCCAAAGTTTCTTTCAACTTTCATAGGTCCCAGGAGATAGTCCTTCCTAGTTTCTGCACCTCTCTCAAGAATGCGGAGGAGGAAAGGTTTAGTCTTTTAGACGAAAATAGATGTCTTCTGCTTTATCTATTAAAGTCCAGTGCTTTTAGGAGTTCTTCCCAACAGTTGGTGTTGTTCAGTGGCCCCAAGAAGGGGTCCAAAGCATCCAAAGTTTATATTGCTAGGTGGATTAGGGGAGCTATGTGTGAGGCATACAAAGCATCAGGTCACACCCCTCCTGCTAGAATTAGGGCCCATTCAACGAGATCCATGGCCACATCATGGGCAGAAAGAGCAGGAGCTTCATGGGAAGAAATTTCTAAAGCTGCCGTCTGGTCCTCCTCTCATGTATTTGTCAAACATTATAGAGTACAGATGCTTTCCAGACAGGACCTCTCCTTTGGTGGGAAAATGCTTCAGGCTGTCATCCCTCCCTAAGGTATAGAATCTTGCTTATCCTCTCAAGTAGCTGTCCTGGAAGGTGAGGGAGAAAACCCCCGTTAGACTTACCGGTAACGGTATTTCCAGGAACCTTCCAGGACAGCATCTATATTTCCACCCTATTCTATTTTTTCACTGGTCCACCTTGTTTACCTGGTGGTGGTGTTTTTTATATGAATTTCTTTTTTTTTCCTCTGCTGAGTGCACTTTTGGTGGAGGTTTACTTGATCTTCTAAACAACTGAGGGTCAGAGGAAAGGGAGGGGCATTTTAAATTGTATCTGATTTGTGTTTCCTTTAGAGGGCAGAGCCAATCACCTCTCAAGTAGCTGTCCTGGAAGGTTCCTGGAAATACCGTTACCGGTAAGTCTAACAGGGTTTTTTTTGCAGGAAATGCAGGCATGGCAGCCCATTCAAATGTGTGGGGTGCTGTGCCTGCGCAAATGTGGGCCACCAAAACACATACATGTGAACCAGCCAGGCCCAAAATAAGCCCATCAAGCAGTTAAATACAGACAGTAATGCTATGTGCTGTAAATTATGCTGTGTGCTCTGTAAAAAAATACAGCCATAGCCTCACTCTGCCTGGACTGCAGGTCTGGTCAGCGTTTTTAAACTTTCTACTATTTTACACATGGCATGGGGATGGGGAGCGGGAGCCAGGGGAGGAGAAAGAAGAAAGAAGACCTACCTTGTCCTGGCAAGCTCAGCTCCGATCAATTCTCCACAAACACTGCTAATTTCACTTGACCAGGCACCAAGCAGCATTCAATTCCGCGCCGAGGTCTGGCTCCTCCTACCGAGGCCTCCGCTCCTCCGATCAGGTACACTGTGCACGCGTAGCAAGGGGCGGGGCCAGAGCGTCAGTAGAGCTCAAGGCCCCCCACCCGTGGCCCGCTACTTGATCGAGAAAATGCAGCACTGGCACTGCTGCGCTGTGCGCACGCTGCTGATGACAGTGACAGACTGCAGGGCTGCCCCCCTCCATTAGTACAGACCCCCCCAGGACAAACCACCCCCACCATAAGTACAGGTTCCCCCCCGGACAAACCACCCCCTCCATTAGTACAGACCCCCCCAGGACAAACCGCCCCCTCCATTAGTACAGACCCCCCAGAACAAACCACCCCCATCCATTAGTACAGACCTCCAGGACAAACCACCCCCCTCCATTAGTACAGACCCCCCCAGGACAACCCCCCTCCGTTTAGTACAGATCCCCCCAGGACAACCCCCCTCCATTAGTACAGACCCCCCCAGGACAAACCCCCCTCCTCCATTAGTACAGACCCCCCAGGACAACCCCCCTCCTCCATTAGTACAGACCCCCCCAGGACAAACGGCCCCCCTCCATTAGTACAGACCCCCCAGGACAACCCCTCACCATTAGTACAGACCCCCCCCAGGACAAGCCGCCCCCCTTCATTAGTACAGATACCCCCAGGACAAACCGCCCCCCTCCATTAGTACAGACCCCCCCCAGGACAAACCGCAGGCAGCAGTTAGACACAGGGAGGTGGAGAACACATGCCAGGCATGGATCGCCCCCTCCCAGCGACATCACTGCGCGGCTGGTCTCTCTCCACACAGAGACAGCCGATCCGATCTCTGGCTGCTTCGCTCTCCTTCTCTGACAGGAGGAGGGGTTGAGCGTAGGCAGGAAACAGCGGCGGCGATGACCGGCGGACAAAGAGAGGAGGAGGAGGAGGGAGGGGAGCACTGTGGCGCTTCAGTGCCCCCCCTCTGTGGCATCCGAGTGCACTGTACCCCGCGCAATCACCTAAGATCGGCCCTGATAGACTGTCTGTCTGTGTGTGGGGATTTTCAGCACCGATTTGCAGGCAGCACGCGGCTGTTTGCCCTGTTTGCCCTGCGATAAAGATGACCCTGCTGTCATTGCTGTGTAATATTTGTCTTGCTTCATAACATCAATACATGTTATAAAACCCGGTGGTCATGGATAGTGGGCTGATTCGGTGGTACAATGGGCCACTCGACTGGACTTGCCCCCCAGGCTTAAGGCTGCCAGCCCTCCCCTGCATCCCTTTATGACTACAGTCTACCCATCTTCTGATGGCTCCTTCCAGCAGGATAATGCACCATGTCTCAAAGCTCAAATCATCTCACTACTGGTTTCTTGAACATGACAATGAGGTCACTGTACTCCAATGGCCTCCACAGTCACCAGTATGGTTGCCACCTGTCAGGGATTCACCTGGACAGTCCGGTTTTCAAATAGTGTGTCCGGGTTTCAGACTGCCTGTAACCCAGACACAATATTCATAATGGACTGTGGCTCCCCAAGTAACCACAACCGCCGAGTACATAGGTGTGCGAACAGGCCCCATCTCCATACATGGACAGGAGAGGAGAAAGGGCTTGATCTGCTCCTCCTCCTCCCATCCCTACCCCTCTGTCTGCCCATCCACACTCCAATCCTGGACGTTCTGTGCCTCAGAAAATGTGTGGGTTGGAAATTTGAAGCTCAGGAACCAGCAGATACATTGTGGATGAAAGGAGTCGATACCTGTGCCTCCAACCTCAGGTGAGCGAGCTCACCATCCAATGTCTGTCACTGAAATCTCCCCCCACCCTCCCTTCCCTCTCCTGCCTCTGAGCGAATGAGTACACAAAGGTATAAGGGACTCAGATGTAAAGGGTGCCCTGTGGACTCTGATATAAGTGGGGCTCTGGGAACCCTAATTTAGGGAGGAAATGCACAAAACTCTGATGTAATTGGGAGGTTTGGTGAGCAGAAACCTTCTTCCATCAGAGTTCTCCTTCACTTGAGAGTCCACAGCATTCCCCCTTAAAAAATGTTTTGCGGTGCGCCACTAAAGTGTTCAGGTTTGGCTTGAATAAAAGGTGGCAACCCTAGTCACCAGATCTCAATTCAATAGAGCACCTTTGGAATGTGGTGGGACAGGAGATTGGTATCATGGATGTGTGGCCGACAAATCTACATCAACTGCGGGATGCTATCATGTCACTATGGACCAAAATCTCTGGAGGAATTTGCAACACCTTGTTGTATCTATGCCATGAAGAATGAAGGCAGTTCTGAAGGTAAAAGGGGGTCTAACCTGGTACTAGCAAGGTGGACCTAATAAAGTGACCGGTGAGTGTACATTTTAATGAACAGATCTATATGAAATTTGAACAAAATAAAATGTAAAAAAAAAAGTACCTTTTATTGAATTTGCAGGACCTTCTAGACATCTGGAGATCAACCTGCTTGCACCTAAAACAGAAACCCGTCTCAGCCATTGGCCTCCATACAAAGTCTCATATTGACTCCTGAAGAAGAAGTGTGATCTTTTGAACTTGGTCAGCCTTGTCCCATCGTATGGTTATCCTTCTTATGTGATTGTCTTCTGTTCCTGTGGTACTTCTCTGTATTTCTCCTACTTTGAAATTCCGTCCTAACCTTTCCTAATCTAATATTTTATTTATGACTGACACGCCTAAGTGTTACCGAAACTCTTAAATCCCGGAAGTGTATTCATTTAGTTAGATCAGCCAATGGATGCTTTTTCTACAGACAAAGAAAAGAAATGACTTGTTAGACCTGTTTTTACTTTTAAGGTCTGTTTCACCTGTAAGCTTTTCCATAACATAATATATGTCCTTCACTGAAAAGGAGCCGCAGTGGTTTTTAAAATAGAAGAGAGCACATATTTTTTGAATGACTGCTTATTACAGGTATGTAGCGCTAAGTTATGCGGCACTTTACATATATATGTGTTAGATCAGTCCCTGCCCTCATGGAGTTTTAAATCTAAGGTCCCTCACCCACATTTATACAGATACCAGCAGCAATTTAGACAGGAGCCAATTAACCTACCAGCATGTCTTCAGAGTATGGGAGGAAACCAGAGTCCCCAGGAAACCCACACAGAAACAAGGAGGACATTCAAACTCTAGGCATGTAGTGCCGTGGTTGAGATCCGAACTGGAGACCCCAGACGCTGTTAGGTGGAAGTGCTAACCACTTAGCCACTATGTTACCCATATTACTATTAAAGTAAAAGCCTTTTTTGATGTGACTACATTTTTACACACTCGCTCTTCCTTATTTTTGTTATTGCACTAAAGCCCAACTCCAGCTTCAAGTGAACCACAATTCTTTCTGCAAGATCCCAGGAAATTCTGAGTATCTCAAGTCTTGTGAGTAGACGCTCCTGCCCTTTGCTACAGGGTCTTCTCACAAGATTTGGAATACTCAGCCAAGACTAAGCACTAAAGCCGCGTACACACGACCGGACTTTCCAATGGGAAATGTTAGATGACAGGCTTGTTGGTGGTAAATCTGACCATGTGTACGCTCCATCGGACGAATGTTGTCGGATTTTCTGCGGACAAATGTCTGTTGTCGGATTTTCCGAGCGTGTGTACACGAGTCCGTCGGACAAAAGTCCAAAGTACAAACACGCATGCTCGGAAGTAAGGACGAGCCAGAAGCGGTCGGTCTTGTACAATAGCGTTCGTAATGGAGAATTAACATTCGTGACGCGGCAAATTATGAAATCTCGAAATGCAGCGCACAATTCTCTTCTTTAATGGGATAATAATGAAGCTGCTTTGCTGGTGATACTGATAACGTTATTGCAAACAAATTTTTAAAGGCTTTTTTCTAGTGATATCAAGAATAATATTATTATGCTTTTTTTTTTTTATTTGGGCAAGTTACCACAACACCATTATCCTGTAGTTTTTAAGATCAAAGATACAACTATGTTGGTGTCCCTTGTTAATTTTACATTGTATTTTTTAAAATGTAACTGCCTACTCCCAAACTGTCATTTGAAGTAAAACACATAGTATTATTCTCCAGAGAGAATCTCAGAGACTGCAGACATAATACAGGAGATGGTCAGAGACTGCAGACATGATACAAGAGATGGTCAGAGACTCCAGACATGGTACAGGAGATGATCAGAGACTGCAGACATGTTACAGGAGATGGTCAGAGACTGCAGACATAGTACAGGAGATGGTCAGAGACTGCAGACATAGTACAGGAGATGGTCAGAGACTGCAGACATAGTACAGGAGACGATCAGAGACTGCAGACATAGTACAGGAGACGATCAGAGACTGCAGACATGATACAGGGGATGGTCAGAGACTGCAGACATAGTGCAGGAGATGGTCAGAGACTGCAGACATGATACAGGAGATGGTCAGAGACTGCGAGCATGATACAAGAGATGGTCAGAGACTCCAGACATGGTACAGGAGATGATCAGAGACTGCAGACATGGTACATTAGATGATCAGAGACTGCAGACATGGTACAGGAGGTGATCAGAGACTGCAGACATGATACAGGAGATGATCAGAGGCTGCAGACATAGTACAGGAGATGGTCAGGGACTGCAGACATGATACAGGAGATGGTCAGAGACTGCAGACATGATACAGGAGATGATCAGAGACTGCAGACATGATACAGGAGATGGTCAGAGACTGCAGACATAGTGCAGGAGATGGTCAGAGACTGCAGACATGACACAGGAGATGGTCAGAGACTGCAGACATGATACAGGAGATGATCAGAGACTGCAGACATAGTGCAGGAGATGGTCATAGACTGCAGACATGATACAGGAGATGGTCAGAGACTGCAGACATAGTGCAGGAGATGGTCAGAGACTGCAGACATAGTACAGGAGATAGTCATAGACTGCAGACATGATACAGGAGAAGGTCAGAGACTGCAGACATAATACAGGAGATGGTCAGAGACTGCAGACATAATACAGGAGATGGTCAGAGACTGCAGTTTCTATGGATGTTAGTAGATAATGGCCGATCGGCCCTCTCACCTGACCCAGCGATACAGCAACGGTTCCTCTGATCAGGAGTCAGCTCACTCTGAATTGCCCGTGGCGACTCCGCTGGGTAGCACCCAGATCTGTATTCTGGCAATGACTCCATTCCTTTCTCCACCAGGGATGGCGCTAGGCTGTGTGTCTTTCCCTCTGGTGGTGCAGGGCAGTGGGGTTCCCTCTCTGATGGTGTTCCCTCAGCACTGTTCTCTCCCTCTGAAGTCCAGGGTGTACTTCCCTGAAAGCTTTCCCAGGCTCCTGGCTCTCTCTCTCCCATTCAGCTGAGCATGCTGTGTGGGCTGCAGTTTCCGTGTTACAGTGGGGCTGTCAGTCCTCGGGACTACATGTCCCACAATCCTCTTCTATGCTCCTTTTTCTATTCTATTCTTTCCCTGGCTGATATGAAGGCGGGGAAAGAAACATAGTGGGAGGCTGTGCTGGCCAGCACCGCTCACTAGTATAGCAGTGCACGTGCGGAGAAGACGAAGAGGGAGGGGAAGGGGCGAAAGAAGAGCCCGCAGCTGCAGTGACGTCACTAGGGTTGGTGTCACCAGGTGCGGTATAACATGGTGTCACCCCCCTTCCACCAATTTTAGTCGCCCCTCAGTACAGACCCCCCTCCACTTAGTATAGACCCCCCTTCATCAGTGCAGACCCCCCACTAATATAAACCCCTCCCTCAGTACAGACCCCCCTTCATCAGTATAGACCCCCCAGGACAAACCACCCCCCTCCATTAGTACAGACCCCCACTAGGACACAACTAATCAACGAATTGAAACATGTGACTGAGGTTAATGGGTGTATCCTTGCAACGATAGACGTAAACTCCCTTTACACCAGTATTATACAAAAGCATGGTATCAAGGGAGTTGAGAAAGCACTACGTGAAGATGGGAACCTCAAACGTGAACAGGTTGATTTTATTTCGGAGGCCCTGAAATTAGCGATGGAAAGCAATTATTTTTGGTACCAGAAAGATTATTACCTCCAGACTAAGGGCGTTGCCATGGGGGCCAGATATGCCCCGAGCGTGGCTAATTTATTTATGGACATGTGGGAAGCAGAACATATTTTTAAGAGATTACGCCCAGAGATAAAATTTTACCATCGCTATATAGACGACGTGATCATTGTGTGGGAAGGCACGTCAGACTCCTTCCAGGAATTCCTGGGAATGATGAATCGGAACCGATATGGTATCTCCTTTAGTGGTAAATGCGATCCTCAAGAAATAGAATATTTAGACTTACAAATCTTTAAAGAAAACAATGAATTTCACACTAAAACCTTTTTCAAAACAACTGATCGCAATGGGTATATCCCGATTTCCAGCTGTCACCACCCCAAATGGAAGGAGAACATCCCGAAGGGTCAACTAATGAGACTACGAAGAAACTGCCATAGAACAGAGGATTATTATATACAAGCTGATAATCTGATTGGAAAATTTATTGATAAAGGGTACCGAAAGGAATCCCTAATGAGGCAGAAGATGGAGATAGGTGACCTGAACCGTGACTCGCTACTGAGGAAGAAAGAAAAAGATAACAACCCCCTTGGGACAGACACGGCATTTATTACGGGATTTACTAACCAATATCGTTCAGTTGAACATATCATCAGGAAATACTGGCCGATTCTAAAATCCGACAGGACCCTGGCAGGGCTGCTTTCAAAAAAACCAAGATTCATCTACAGAAAGGCCCCCAATTTGAGGAATCAACTGGTACATAATGTGATCGATCCACCTAAAACAATCAGACTTTTCCCTGAAATGAAGGGTTTTTTTAGATGCCAAAAATGTTTGCCATGTCGGGTAAGCAAAAAACAGCCGAAGAAAAAATTATCGTTTAAATCCAGATCCGGCAAAGAGTATCAGATTAGGGAATTGATCACTTGTGACAGTACTCACGTCACATATGTGATCGAATGTCCCTGTCGATTACAATATGTGGGAAGGACCACCAGGCCGCTTTATGTCAGGATCAGAGAACATATCAATAATATCAAAAAAGGATTCCCAAAACACAATCTCTCAAGGCATTTCGACGAATTCCACAATAGGGACCCTACGGGACTGATTTTCTATGGCATTGATCTGATCAGGGACTACTGGAGGGGTGGTAACAAGAAAATAAAAGTGTCCCAGAATGAAACTAAATGGATTTACCGCCTGAGCAGTTTGGTACCAAGAGGGTTGAACGTGGATATAGACCTCAACTGTTTCCTGTCTAATTTTTAGCACAATTATTGCCCATTAATACCATCAGGGAATCGAATACATTAATAAGTGTTCTAGTAGTAGACCTCTTTAGGCCCAAGTAGATTTTTATAATCTGCTTATATATCAGAGATCCCACAAATAATTTTTTACATGTGAACAGGATAGGAACATGTACATATACACATGATTTTGAGTTCCCATTTTCAGTATATCTGATAATTTAATAATTTTTTATCTTTTGTGGATTTAATAATATATAATAACATAATAATATAAATATTAGATGATTTAATAATAATTTTGAATTTTCTAATAACACATAATAATATAAGAATCAAATATACAATAATATAAGTATTAGAACCCATTATCCTTTCCTGTATATGTAATCTAATTCTCATGAGATTAAATAAGCCCCACACAAATTCCCGTTTACCTTTGCTTATAGGAATTTCCAGTAGTTTAATCACAAATTGAGGATCACTCATTTGTATACGGATTTAGGGCCACTTACCTATAAAACTCTCTCTCTTTTATATCTCCACCTACCCTTTCTTGAACACACAGGTATGGTTAGGGTTTTTATCAAACACAAAGAAATAATTTTTTATCTATTTTTTATAATAAAAACTTATTTAAATAATTTTTAATAAAAAATTTTTTATTTTTATTTTTATTTTAATTTTATTTTTATCTTTATTAGTTTTTTCCATGTAATTTAAGATGAAATAAGATTTTTATTAAGCTCGTACCTCTTGAGAATGTTGTAATATATGTTGTCTTTAAGAATGGTTTGAAACAGTCACTTTTATTGTAATGGGAATATAACTGTATTTTAATGAGTTTGTAAAACATTTATGCTGTGGTGGATTTATTGGTGTAAGTTATTGCTGCAGCTGTTGTAGTATTTGGCTTGGTTATACCAGCAGAGGGCGTAACGGGGCTATGTAAGGCTATGCTCCTATGGGATTTTCCATCACTACATCATTTTTTGTAGGCCCAATCTACCTAGCAACTAATTACTAATTCATACCGCTGGACGTGTGAGACCGATAGTCGGGATATGATTGGCCGCAGCAATGACTACACCCTCAATAAAGGACGTTGGGAGTGCCAAGATGGCAGCACCTCTGATGACGTCTGTGTGACGAAACGCGTAAGGCGGGACTATCTTGGCACGCACAACGTCATTTCCGCGGATCGTGGTTCCGGATATCCGACCGGTGGAACGCAAGCGGCGGTTCACGCTGACGCTGCGGCCCCGTATTATGTGGAGAGTATATGAGATGTGAGCTCTCTCTCCTACCTGGGAATATTCATTGTTTACCCGCTAGTGTGATACCAGCCTACTGTGACTGGACTGTTTTTATTTAAATAAAGGAACACTTTTGCAAACAGAATCACGCTATGTGGAAACCTTTCTTTTTTATTTTTAACACTTAAGTGGATGCCCAGTGGGGACTTTTAATACATCAAGGGATAGGAAGTCCCCACCTCCTTGTGTGCAAGCAGCTGCCTTTGGGATTGGGACGCGTGGAAGGAAATTCACACGACCGGAGTGACAGGACCAACATCACACGCTCGTACCCCTGCAGGGGTGGAGTGCTCCGGTGAGTGCAACCACATTGGGGGGTGACTACCAGTTATTACAGCACGGCATTTTACCACCAAAGAAGAACTTTTTTGCACAATTGTTATGAACATTTTTTGCTCCAAATAACATATGGGATTTTTTCTTTGATACTTAGTTGCGATTTGACACACTACTAATGATTTATTATTGTGAATGGTTATTGCACATCAATGCACTATTGTTTGATAATCACTGCTTCTGGCACTTATCACTTTATACTTATATTTATTAACGTGAGGATTTATATATGTTATATAAAGGTATCGTTTTAACATTTGCACATATAGTAACATTTGTTTCACTTAATAAGGTGTTTTCACTAAAATAAGGACAAAAATTATTTTATACACTTGAACATTTGTTTAATTTAGCCACACTCCTAGTTCTAACACAGCGCCATTCCCTATACTTTGATTTTCATTTTTTGGGGGATCACTTAGGTGTCCCCTTTCCATATAGGGGGGCTGCAGGTGTAAATTAGTCTGTAAGCGCGGATCTGTTGATGTATTTATAACCCCCATTACTTGAATCTATTCTAATGAACTTTCACCCAGTAGACTATCTTAATACATTTTCGAGAACACCTGTGTACAAGTACTTGTCATAAAGCAGAGGTCATTTAAAGTTCAACACTTAAAAATGAAGACTTTCTAAATCTGGAAAACACAGTATACAATCACAGGCGTGCGCAGCCTATTGCATTAGGGTGTGCACCCCAAAGCTCAAACAGACAAAAGTATTGGGACGCCTGCCTTTACACACACATGAACTTTAACGGCATCCCAGTCTTAGTCCGTAGGGTTCCATATTGAGTTGGCTCCGCCCTTTACAGCTATAACAGCTTCAACTCTTCCGGGAAGGTCGTCCACAAGGTTTAGGAGGGTGTCTATGGGAATGTTTGACCATTCTTCCAGAAGTGCATTTGTGAGGTCAGGTGCTGATGTTGGACGAGAAGGCCTGGCTCGCAGTCTCCGCTCTAATTCATCCCAAAGGTGTTCTATCGGGTTGAGGTCAGGACTCTGTGCAGGACAGTCAAGTTCCTCCACCCCAAACTCACTCATCCATGTCTTTATGGAACTTGCTTTGTACACTGGTCCAAATCATTTGGTGGAGGGGGGAAGATTATGGTGGGGGGTTGTTTTTCAGGGGTTGGGCTTGGCCCCTTAGTTCCAGTGAAGGGAACTCTTAAGGTGTCAGTAACTTTGTGGGAACAGTTTGGGGACGGCCCCTTCCTGTTCCAACATGACTGAGCACCAGTGCACAAAGCAAGGTCCATAAAGACATGGATGGTGGAAAATTACCTTCAAGTGCAAAAATTCACATTATAATAGTAACTAAAACATCTAAAATTAAGTGTAACAATCTAAAAAATATAAATTCCAAAGTGCTATAATGGTGGGAACCTGCCAACTAAAAGGTTGTTTCACTTGAGATTAATCTGTATGGTAAATATCTATAGGAGGGGTTTCCACCATCCCTGCTAGGCTTATTTTTATACAGTATGTCTTGTTTTCAGCTTGATGTGTATTATGTGAAGTTGCATATCACAGATATCGGTATTGTGATAATATTGAAGTTTATTGAGATTTCCATACATTAGAGGATTCCACCATTATTGTTAAGTTATTGATCAGTAAGTTAGCGCTGCACTTTTTTTTTTTTTATTGTGTGGTGTGGGAACACATAACAGTGCTTAGTGGCAGGCCTTTCAATTACACTTTTTTATGTTACCTCCAGTAGTTTATTGTAAATATTAGTGTGGTAATTACCTGTTATACTAAAATCGGCATGTGGCATTAATAAACAACAAATTTCAGTTGTGCCCCACCAGGCCGGCACCCCCCGGGACAATGTGCCTGGCGGCTGAGTTCATCACCCTGCACTGAGTGCACTGATGGGCACTGATTAACAGCACTGATAAGCGGCACTGATTGGCACTGACAGGTGGAACTCATTTCCACTGGTGTGGAACTGACTGGCACTGACAGGTGGCACTAATTGGAAGCACTGATTGGCACTGACAGACGGCATTGGCACTGGCACTGATTGGCACTGACAGGTAACACTGATTGGAAGTACTGATTGGAAGCACTGGCACTGACAGGTGGCACTGATTGGCACTCGGTGACACTGATTGGAAGCACTGATTGGCATTGATAATTGGCAACTGACAGGTGGCACTGGCATTGATTGGCAACTGACAGGTGGCACTGATTGGAAGCACTGATAGGTGGCACTCATTGGAAGCACTTGGCACTCATTAGCACTAACAGGTGGCACTGACTGGAAGCACTAATTGGCACTGACAGGCAGCACTGGCACTGATTGGCACTGACAGGTGGCACTGATTGGAAGCACTGATTGCCACCAATTGGGACTCATTGGCACTGACAGGTGGCACTGATTGGAAGCACTGATTGGCACTGACAGGTAGCACTGATTGGAAGCACTGATAGGTGGCACTGATTGGAATCACTAATTCGCACTGACAAACTGACAGGCTGCACTGGCACTGATTGGCACAGACAGGTGGCATTAGTTGGAAGCACTGACAGAGGAGAGGGGAGGAGAAGGGGGGGATTCCAGGGGCGTACCTAGAGCATTTGGCACCCGGGACGGATCCTATATCTGGAACCCCCCACCCCACGTTAAAATGTAAAAACACCCCACTGTGCCTCCTGCATACCTCTGCATCCTTCAAAATCTCTTTGTCACTACTGTGTACCTCCTCTCCACAACTGCATCTCTGGACCCCTTTACATTACACAGCACCCTACACCTCTGGACCCCTTTACATTACACAGCACCCTACACCTCTGGACCCCTTTACATTACACAGCACCCTACACCTCTGGACCCCTTTACATTACACAGCACCCCTCAGCACAGACCCCTCATTTAGCACAGACCCCCCTTCAGCACAAATGGACCCCCCTCTTCAGCACAGACCCCCCTTCATCACTTACCCCCCTTCAGCACATACCCCCCCTTTCAGCACAGACGGACTCCCCCATTCAGCACAGATCCCCCCCTTCAGCACAGATCCCCCCTTTCAGCACAGACGGACCCCCCCATTCAGCACAGATCCCCCCTTCAGCACAGATCCCCCCCTTCAGCACAGATGCCCCCCCCATTCAGCACAGACCCCCCTATTCAGCACAGACCCCCCTATTCAGCACAGACCCCCCCCCTCAGCACAGATGGCCCCCCCATTCAGCACAGATCCCCCTTTTGCACAGATGCCCCCCCTTCAGCACAGACCCTCCCCTTCAGCACAGACCCCCCCTATTCAGCACAGACCCCCCCCCTTCAGCACAGATGGACCCCACCCCTTCAGCACAGACCACCCCCCCTTCAGCACAGACAGATCCCCCCATCCACTTCAGTACCTCAGATGAGCGTGGCACAGGCACAGCAGGTCCCCTCCCCCTGTGTACACATAAACACTGGAGGGTGGAGGCGGCTTCACTCTGCTCCCTGTGCCTGTGTGACATCCGAGCAGGACCGAGCATCTATTGAACAGCCAATAATCGAGCAGCTTGAGAAAGGGGGCGGGGCTACATACACATAGCGGCCCCATCCCATTGGCTTGTGTTTAGATACCTGCTGGGTCCCGCCCACCCCGACATCATACATGAAATCTGACAGCTCCTCTCTCTCTCTCTGCATACAGGACAGTGTCACACTGAGCGGATCTTTCAAGCCCCAATATCGGCACAATGTTATATTGACTCACAGGCAGTGCAGGGCACACTTTGCACATCGGATACAGACAGCATGGGGCTAAACAGTGCTGGGGGGATTAGGGTGTGCCCAGGCACACCCGGCACACCCCGTGGGCACGCCTATGTATACAATATTAAAGATTAATAATTGTTGCTTTACTTATTGAATAATAATATTGATAAAACCACCTCTATATAATAATATTAATAATAATAATCAATAAAATATATGCAAATCAATATGAATAATATGAAATACATTGGCTAATATGAGATTCTACAAAAGCCCAAGCCTGTCTAGACATCTGCTCTTCATCCGGGCGGCGCGGCTGCACACTGTCCTCTCTAGCTGCCGCCCGGGTTTTAATGGGTCTCTACTAATTGAGGGGGGTTTGTCCTGGGGGGTCTCTACTAATTGAGGGGGGTTTGTCCTGGGGGGTCTGTACTAATGGGGGGGTTGTCCTGGGGGGGTCTGTACTAATGGGGGGTTTGTCCTGGGGGGATCTGTACTAAAGGAGGGGGGTTTGTCCTGGTGGGAGGTCTGTACTAATGGAGGGGGTTTGTCCTGGGGGAGTCTGTACTAATGGGGGGGTTGTCCTGGGGGGGTCTGTACTAATGGCGGGGGCTTGTCCTGGGGGGGTCTGTACTAATGGAGGGGGGTTGTCCTGGGGGGGTCTGTACTAATGGAGGGGGGTTGTCCTGGGGGGGTCTGTACTAATGAAGGTGGGATTTGTCCTGGGGAAGGCTGTACTAATGGAGGGGGCTTGTCCTGGGGGGGTCTGCACTAATGGGGGGGTTGTCCTGGGGGGGTCTGTACTAACGGGGGGTTGTCCTGGGGGGCTCTGTACTAATGGAGGGGGTTTGTCCTGGGGGGGTTTAATGGAGGGGGGGTTTGTCCTGGGGGGCTCTGTACTAATGAAGGGGGGATTTGTCGATTTGTCCTGGGGAAGGCTGTGCTAATAGAGGGGGTGTTGTCCTGGGGGGGTCTGTACTAATGGGGGAGTTTTCCTGGGGGGGGTCTGTACTAATGGGGGGGTTGTCCTGGGGGGGTCTGTACTAATGGAGGGGGGTTTGTCCTGGTGGGGGGTCTGTACTAATGGAGGGTGGTTGTTCTGGGGGTCTGTACTAATGGGGGGGTTGTCCTGGGGGGTTTGTACTAAAGGAGGGGGTTTGTCCTGCTGGGGGGTCTGTACTAATGGAGGGGTTTGTCCTGGGAGAGTCTGTACTAATGGGGGGGTTGTCCTGGGGGGGTCTGTACTAATGGCAGGGGCTTGTCCTGGGGGGTCTCTACTAATGGAGGGGGGGTTGTCCTGGGGGGTCTGTACTAATGAAGGGGGATTTGTCCTGGGGAAGGATGTACTAATGGAGGGGGCTTGTCCTAGGGGGGTCTGCACTAATGGGGGGTTGTCCTGGGGGGTCTGCACTAATGGGGGGTTATAAATACATCAACAGATCCGCGCTTACAGACTAATTTACACCTGCAGCCCCCCTATATGGAAAGGGGACACCTAAGTGATCCCCCAAAAAATGAAAATCAAAGTATAGGGAATGGCGCTGTGTTAGAACTAGGAGTGTGGCTAAATTAAACAAATGTTCAAGTGTATAAAATAATTTTTGTCCTTATTTTAGTGAAAACACCTTATTAAGTGAAACAAATGTTACTATATGTGCAAATGTTAAAACGATACCTTTATATAACATATATAAATCCTCACGTTAATAAATATAAGTATAAAGTGATAAGTGCCAGAAGCAGTGATTATCAAACAATAGTGCATTGATGTGCAATAACCATTCACAATAATAAATCATTAGTAGTGTGTCAAATCGCAACTAAGTATCAAAGAAAAAATCCCATATGTTATTTGGAGCAAAAAATGTTCATAACAATTGTGCAAAAAAGTTCTTCTTTGGTGGTAAAATGCCGTGCTGTAATAACTGGTAGTCACCCCCCAATGTGGTTGCACTCACCGGAGCACTCCACCCCTGCAGGGGTACGAGCGTGTGATGTTGGTCCTGTCACTCCGGTCGTGTGAATTTCCTTCCACGCGTCCCAATCCCAAAGGCAGCTGCTTGCACACAAGGAGGTGGGGACTTCCTATCCCTTGATGTATTAAAAGTCCCCACTGGGTATCCACTTAAGTGTTAAAAATAAAAAAGAAAGGTTTCCACATAGCGTGATTCTGTTTGCAAAAGTGTTCCTTTATTTAAATAAAAACAGTCCAGTCACAGTAGGCTGGTATCACACTAGCGGGTAAACAATGAATATTCCCAGGTAGGAGAGAGAGCTCACATCTCATATACTCTCCACATAATACGGGGCAGCAGCGTCAGCGTGAACCGCCGCTTGCGTTCCACCGGTCGGATATCCGGAACCACGATCCGCGGAAATGACGTTGTGCGTGCCAAGATAGTCCCGCCTTACGCGTTTCGTCACACAGACGTCATCGGAGGTGCTGCCATCTTGGCACTCCCAACGTCCTTTATTGAGGGTGTAGTCATTGCTGCGGCCAATCATATCCCGACTATCGGTCTCACACGTCCAGCGGTATGAATTAGTAATTAGTTGCTAGGTAGATTGGGCCTACAAAAAATGATGTAGTGATGGAAAATCCCATAGGAGCATAGCCTTACATAGCCCCGTTACGCCCTCTGCTGGTATAACCAAGCCAAATACTACAACAGCTGCAGCAATAACTTACACCAATAAATCCACCACAGCATAAATGTTTTACAAACTCATTAAAATACAGTTATATTCCCATTACAATAAAAGTGACTGTTTCAAACCATTCTTAAAGACAACATATATTACAACATTCTCAAGAGGTACGAGCTTAATAAAAATCTTATTTCATCTTAAATTACATGGAAAAAACTAATAAAGATAAAAATAAAATTAAAATAAAAATAAAAATAAAAAGTTTTTTATTAAAAATTATTTAAATAAGTTTTTATTATAAAAAATAGATAAAAAATTATTTCTTTGTGTTTGATAAAAACCCTAACCATACCTGTGTGTTCAAGAAAGGGTAGGTGGAGATATAAAAGAGAGAGAGTTTTATAGGTAAGTGGCCCTAAATCCATATACAAATGAGTGATCCTCAATTTGTGATTAAAACCCATTAAAAAAAAAACATTAAAACCCGGGCGGCAGCTAGAGAGGACAGTGTGCAGCCGCGCCGCCCGGATGAAGAGCAGATGTCTAGACAGGCTTGGGTTTTTGTAGAATCTCATATTAGCCAATGTATTTCATATTATTCATATTGATTTGCATATATTTTATTGATTATTATTATTAATATTATTATATAGAGGTGGTTTTATCAATATTATTATTCAATAAGTAAAGCAACAATTATTAATCTTTAATATTGTATACTGTGTTTTCCAGATTTAGAAAGTCTTCATTTTTAAGTGTTGAACTTTAAATGACCTCTGCTTTATGACAAGTACTTGTACACAGGTGTTCTCGAAAATGTATTAAGATAGTCTACTGGGTGAAAGTTCATTAGAATAGATTCAAGTAATATAGAATTGTCTCAAGTCTGAAATGCATATAAATCAGACAGATAAGGATAAGAAAACAGGTGTTTTAGAAATAATTAAAGTTATGTACAGTACATTAAATTAAGTTTGACAGGGTCAAACAAAGGTCTGCTTGTGCCCTCATTAAAATGGTTAAAATACATACATATAGTGAAACATATAACACATCTGGTGGGGTTATTGAAAGTTCATTTTCTCAAATGTCATAAATCTGTAATTCTTGAACTTAGTTAAATCTTATCAAGATGAGAAGAGTTTGATAACACAGCTGGGTGCCAGACTGTCTCTACACAGGTGTTTTTAATTGGACAAAACCAGTTATAAATCACTTTAATGAACATACAGGAATTTTGGGAATAATTAAGTTTATCTGGTTGTAGAACAGGTGTCAGATTTATGGTTAGTTACATTGACGTAGATCTTAGCGACCAATCATATGTAAGAGAGATGGTTGAGATAAGACTTGTAAAAGGGTATATAAATGCAAGCTCTACAATTGTTAGACAGACAAGTCAGATAGGAGCTCATAAGGCTGAACTCTGTGTATGCTACCCTATTTGCATGGGTCATAGAGGTCAGAACCAATGGGCAAGTATCTGTTCATAACTTGTCTTCTCGTACGAGTCAGAGAAGACTTCTTAACTTGTTCCAGAATGTGGTCTCAGGTGAATTTCCCTCACGAACTTGGTCGAGCTGGAACCCAGAACTCTGTGAGGGGACCAGACCACTGGCCGATTGACTGGTCCCTATCAGGTGACGGGTTCCCAAGAATTGGCAGAAAAGACCCATTCTGGTTCAAGGTGAGAACAATTCACAATTGTTTCAATTTGGTTAGAGGATAAGAATACCTAATATCTAATATGCATGCATTGTAAGAAACTGTATAAATTAGACCTGTATCTTGTAATACTTTGAACATAAACCTGTATGTTATCAGCTGTTAATAAACCTGCATTGCTGAAGTTCTGCCTGGTTCGATACTTTACTATTCTACTTCAGGGCGGGCCGTGGGAGTGAGAGACAGAGGAGGAGAACCTGTGTCAGACTGGCTGCAGGCACCGACTGCCCTCCCCCCCAGCGAAGTCACTGAGCGGCTGGTCTCTTGCCACACAGAGACCAGCCGCTCCGATCTCCGGTGGCTCCTCTCCTTCTCTGACCGGAGGAGGAGGGAGGGGGGATGGGCTCTAGCAGCGAAAAACAGCTCCACGGCGGTGACATGCGGAGAGAGCCACCTCTGGACACGGAGAAGAGGAGGAGGAGGGAGCACTCTGGCCCTTCAGCGCCCCCACCTCTCTGGTGCCCGGGTGCACTGCACCCCGTGCACCCGCCTGGGATTGGCCCTGGTGCATTCTATGCATCCAAAAATATAGAAAATATAACAAATCAAATCATTATTATTCAACCAAAAAAATAATGTCAAAGCAATAACTCCAAGGACAATAATAAATAACACATTATCTCCTCCGATTCCGCAACATGGCTGGTTGACGAACGGCTGTTCAGAAACAAACTGAAAAGCACAAAATGAAAAACACGCAAAGAAAAGCGCGAAGCAACACTCAAACTTCTACTAACACGAAATTAGCAGAAGGAGCCCAAAGGGTGGCGCTAAAGAGCTGAAAAACCACGTAGTACGTCTAGTACGTCACTATGTTCGTAATTGTTGGCGAACAATTGTGTGGCCGTGTGTATGCAAGACATGTTTGGGCCAACGCCCTTCGAACAAAATTCCACGGTTTTGTTGGCGAACAATCTGATCGTGTGTATGAGGCTTAAATGTGCCTGTGTGATGACGAGGGGAGTGAGGAATGTGTCATTAAATGGCTCAGGGGAACACGTTGCAGACAGTCCTGGATGATGGGAAGCAATTGCAGGTAGCCACCAAACTGATAACTGGAAAACCCTGTTTGGGCTTTTTCACACAGGTATTAAAAATAGGCGGTTGGGTCATGTTTTTTAACGCTTTCTGAAAGCCTATCAATGCCACTCAAAATTGTTACAAAAAAAAGAAAACCTATACTTCTCTTTTAACCACTTTCCGCCCACGCTATAGCCGAAAGCGGGGGGGGGGGTGTCAATAGACTTCCTCCCCTGATCACGCTGCTGTGGATGCTTCTCAAAGTTTCCTTAACAGAGA
This sequence comes from Aquarana catesbeiana, assembly GCF_042186555.1. Taxonomy (NCBI): domain Eukaryota; kingdom Metazoa; phylum Chordata; class Amphibia; order Anura; family Ranidae; genus Aquarana; species Aquarana catesbeiana. The sequence goes on from NC_133336.1 coordinate 238,187,589, forward strand.
GCTGCTGACTGTTAGTCACCATCTCTCTGCTCTGCCCCCCCAACCCCTGCGCTCACTGGAGAGCCTGGCTGTGGAGGGAACGGGAGCGGCCGGCTCAGGCTCTCAGCGGCTCACTGAGAGGCTGAGCCGGGTGCCGGTCCAGGCATGTGGGCGGATCCTGACTTCACTGTCGTGACAGGCTCTGTGCTGTCTGCTGAAAGTGGGGCACAGGAATGCAGAACGAACTGCACTCCTATGATCCACAGGAGAAGTACAGCCAAATGAGCTTTGGCTGTACTTCTCCTTTAACTTATATCACAGGCCATTCAAATTTCACTTGCTGGAATAGTAACTCTTCTTCTTCTTTTTCATTGCAGGTTAATAACGGATTCCAAGCCAAAGCAACCTGCTGTCATTGAGTTCTTGATGAAGGAGGGGTGCAAGGCTGTCCAACATCCACAGAAGACTACACAATGTTTTTATGGAGCCGACGCTAGACATGCGCAATTCGTTTTGTTACGAACTGAAAATTCTGACAAAATTTTGCTTATTTGGAGATTCTGATGTATCTGAATTTCTGAATCATAACAGTAACAAATTTTAATGAATCAGAAATAATTTATAACAAAATGAATTATCCGAATTGGAGACATATGGCAACAAATACAGTAAGGTATAAAAGTGAAATAAGATGATGATTTCTACTTGGGCTGCTTTATAGAATAGAACAGAATAGAATAGAATAAAATATAAAGGAACTGAATAGCAAAGAATAGAACAAACAGAACAGAAAAGACTAGAATAGAAAATAAAAGAATAGAATAGGAAATAAAGGAATAGCATAGATAGGCAGCAATGATGGGCACTAATAGGTGACACTGATGATGAGGCACTGATGGGCACTGATTGGCTGCACTGATTAGCAGCACTGGTGGGCACTGAATGGCAGCACTGGTGGGCACTGATAGGTGGCACTGGTTGGCACTAATTAGCAGCACTGATGGGCACTGTTTGGAACTGATGTCCCTGTAACAGAAGCCAGTTTTCAGCTTTCTTCCTTTCTCCTCGCGCAGGAGGTGACATCACTTTCTCTGTCTGTGTTTAAAATTCACAGGCAGAGGAGGCATTTCACTGGTCAGAACTGATCACCAAGTCTAGGTCAGAAATCATTAGCCTGGATGTGAAGACTGATCGGTTCTGCAACGAATCCGATCCCCGCGGGCAGGGCGGGAGCGTGAGCGTCGTACGGGTACGTCGTCTTACGCATCCGTGCCATTCTGCCGAAGTATATCGGCGTGAGCCGGTCAGCAAGTGGTTAAATGTTGCCATCTCTATTGAATTGAATGTATTGTCAAAATGGTGATATTTTGCTAAAATATCCCAAAGAAATTTTGAGGAATTCTTTATTTTCTCTCAACCTTTTTTTATCTTTTAAATACATTTGTGTCAAATTTCCCTTTTCAAATTTTATAAGCTGCCTATGGTTTCAAAAAGCAGATAAATGAATAGAAATTGGATGTGATAGATAAACAAATATGTATTATTTGGTATAGAATGTATTAGGAATACACAGGTAATAGCAGAAGCAATTATGACTGGTCCCCTGACTCATAGGCCCTTGAATAGTTGCCTCTTTATTACCCTTAATACGGCTCCCTTCAATTGACCTTTCCTCTAGTTCACGGGTCTCAAAACTTTCTAAACAAAGGGCCAGTTTACTATCCTTCAGACTTTTAGGGGGGATCAGACTGTGGCCATTGAGAGCAGAAAAGGTCCCAATATCAGTAGGAAACAAACAATGCCCCATCTTTGGTGTCAGTGGGAGGATTTGTGGCCTATCGTTGGCGTCATTGGGAGGAATTGTGTCCTATGGTTGGTGTCATTGGGAGGAATCGTGCACCATCATTGGTCTCATTCAGAGGAATTTTGCGCCTTTATTGGGGTCAATGGAGTGGTTATACCCCATTGTTGGTATCAGTGGATGAAATAGTGCCCCAATGGCCAGATAAGATCAAGCAAAGGGCCGCATTTGGCACTCGGGCCACAGTTTGGAGACCACTGCTCTAGTTGAATATTTTTATCCATCACTCAAAGGTTTGGTAAGTAATTGGAATAATATATTACATCTATGTAATGTATTGCTTTTTTTTTTTATAAAAAAAATTTGGAATGCTGGGTTTGTAGAGGTGAAGGTTTCAGGTCTTTGAGAGTTGAATGCATTAGTCTCACATCGTCATGGCAAATGTATGGGTCTCATATCACAGTAAATTTATGAGTCTTATCGTCATAGGAAAACACCAGGTTTAATTCCCACACAGAAAGTACGGAGCTCATTGTCACACGATTGTATGGATCAACAGGTCATGTAGGGGTCTCATTCTTAAGCAAACCTATTGCTCTCACCGCCCCTACAAATGTACGAGTTTTATTGCCAAAGCAAAAGTATCATCAGTTCAGGTTTTTATAAGTATCTTTATCTTATGGACCCTTTGTTCTTTTGTTCTTCTCTTTGATTGTTGTTGCTGTGATGAAGGGTATTGCAGGCCTTGGGTACAAATTGATAAAAAAAAGCTTGGACTTTTTGTGTGGTGCTCTTATGTTGTATTACATTCTCAAGCTTTTTATTGCTGACCCTTACCATATGGACCCTTTGTTCTCATTTGTTGAAGGGGGAAGTGCCAGGGCCCCCAAAATGTGTCAGTAAAGATTAATTAATTGGTGCTCTTTTTTCATCTGCAAGGTTTTTATTACTGTCTTTATCTTATGGACCCTTTATTCTTTTGTTCTTTTCTTTTGATTTGTAGTCTTGAAGAGGGTGTACAAGGGCCCCTGAAATTGATATCAAAACTGATACCCAAGGAAGATTCATAATTCTGGTAGCTTCAGTTGACAACATGATATATACAATAGTCAACATATATGCTCCCAACAAAAACCTTTGCCAGTTCATCAAGAAAGTGATCAAAAAAACAAAGAAAGTACAGAAAGGACACCTCATTATTTGTGGAGACCTTAATGCTCCAATGGATCCGGACATGGACACAACCAAGAAAGGGAAGAATCCCAGAAGAGGACTGGCCAACATCTTCTCAGCTGAAGACATGTATGATCCCTGGAGATGTTTACACACCACAGAAAAAGACTTCACTTTTTTTCCAACGTTCACAAGTCATATTCCTGGATAGACTATTTCCTCACAGACAAATATTTCCTCCCAAAAATAACCAATGCTAACATTCACAATTTAATGTGGCCAGACCACGCACCAATTACACTAGAAATTAAATCAAACCAAATCTGTCCCAATAATCTTTTATGGAGAAATAACACATTTATTCTATCCCAGGAGAGGTATCGGTCTGTGATGAAAAAAAGCCTAGAGGGATTTTTTGTACTGAATGATAAAGACTCTGTTAATAATTCCACACTATGGTGCTCTCACGAAGCCTATGCCAGAGGCCTGCTAATACAAATAGCCGCCAGGGAGAAAAAAAGTAGGAACAATAAAATAAATACTATTCTAAAAGGGATATCCAATTTGGAAGAACTACATAAAAAAAAGCACCAAGACATAAATGTAGAACGCCAACTTAGTAATCTAAGAGCTGAACTCATATTTGCTCTAATTGCTGATCATGATAAATATTTAAAAAAATTAAATTTTAAATATTACTCTCAAGGAAACAAAGCGGGTAAACTACTAGCTTCTCAACTGCGCCAACGTCAACAAAAAAATCAAATTCCTAAACCAATCCACCACAACTCAAACAAAGTAATAGTCAACCCACAAGAAATTGCAGACACATTTGCACAATACTATGAAGCGTTATATAACTTAAAAGATGACAAAAATACCCCTCAACCTGACACCAACAAAATTAAAGCATTTTTAGAAAACGTTAATCTCCCCTCCATCGACCCTATATCTCTAGATCAGCTTAATAAACCAATTTCCAATGAAGAAATCTCAAAAGTCATAAACGAACTACCAAAAAATAAAGCACCAGGAGCGGATGGCCTATCAGGAGAATATTACTCAGCCTTTAAAGCCACCTTAATGCCATACCTAGCCAAATTGTTTAACCAAGCAGCAAATTCAAACACCTTTTCAAAAGAACTTCTAGAGGCCATAATAATAACATTACCAAAATCAGGAAAAGACCCCACGTCCCCCTTAAATTATAGGCCCATATCTTTATTAAATTCAGATCTTAAAATATACGCCAAAATACTGGCCAATAGAATAGTCAACATAACCCCCTTATTAATTAAACCCGACCAAGTAGGCTTTGTCAAAGGTAGGCAAGCACCCAACAGCACAAGAAGGATGTTAAATATTATCAACCTAATACACAATGACAAAACACCCTCTCTACTACTAGCATTAGATGCTGAAAAAGCATTTGACAGAATACATTGGGAATATATTTTACAAACTCTAACCAAATTTGGCTTCCAAGGATTCATACACTCTGCCATTATGGCATTATACACCCATCCCACTGCAAACATTTTCTCAACAGGTATGCTCTCTAGAAATTCCTCTTTAACCAACGGGACTAGACAGGGTTGCCCCTTATCCCCACTAATATTTTCCCTAGCGATAGAGCCTTTAGCAGAATATATACGCTCTTCCCCAGAAATCAAAGGTATTACCATTGGCCAAGATGTACACAAATTAGGCTTATTTGCCAATGACATAATACTGACACTAACCAAGCCTGAAATTTCTTTACCATCAGTAATTACAGCACTAGATAAATTCAAAGAGGTTTCATACTACAACATCAATCAAAGTAAATGTCACATCCTACCTATGAATATACCTGCCACACCAATTATAGACTTAAGTACAAAACATGGTTTTAATTGGGATAATACCTCGATAACATATCTAGGAATACAACTCACCTCACCTCCAACTAAAATATATGATGTAAACTTCCCTACCCTTTTAGAACAAATTAATTGAGACCTAATGAATATAAAAAAACCTGGGTCGGCAAAATAGCTGCGTTCAAGATGCAAACCTTACCAAAAATTCTATACTATTTCAGATGTCTCCCTATCCCTATACCTGCCAAATTTTTCACGCAATTGAATACCAAACTTAAACAATTTATATGGAATAAAAAAAAATCTAGAGTCGCATTCTCAATCCTCACCACCACTAAAGCTAATGGAGGAATCAATGTACCAGATGTCAAGAACTATTACTATGCATTCGTTTTAGAACAGATGAAATATTGGTTCTACCCTAAAAAAGATAAGTTATGGCTAAACATAGAACAAGAATCTACAACAAATTCTGACTTATATGCCCTAGCAATAGCCACAGCCATTCTCCCTAAAGTAATCACTCCAAATCTACTGAGTATTAAAACTACATTATTTGCTTGTGTAGCAATAACTCACGGTGGAGCTGCTGATTTAAAGCGGGCTGTTTCCGTCACCTTTTTACCTGTAGTTTCACCAATACCAGACATAGAGTCCACGTTGAGCTTATTATCTAACAATGTAGGCACCAGTCACTTTAGTATTTTTCCAATGCTTTAATGGGAGATAACTGGAAGAAGTAGCAGGAAAGAGGTAGAAGAAGAGTTGCAGGGAAGTTCAAATACCTTTTCTCGGTGTAGCACTAAGGAATTTAAATCTCAGGGATGAATGTATCTTCAGTTCAGGATTAAATCTTTGCCCGCCCGGATAGGCCTCTCTCACTGACCTAGCAGCTGGAGCGCAGCACGAACAGAAAGTCTCTGCCACAAACTTGAACAAAACTGTACGATCCTCTGCCACAGGATGTAGTAGTTTTCGATGAACAGCAACACAGTACCAGAACCTTTAAGCCGACCCGGCAGTACTATGTGGTAGGTTAACTTAAGATGCGTCCTCCAATTGAGTCACCAAGCCCCTCACCAGACCAGCGCTCTGCATGATCCTTCAAAGACGGGTCCTCCCCTGGATTCTTCTCAATTGTCCAGCTTCTTCCCGTAGGACAGACAGCACAGGACCATCTCCGCAGCAGTTGTAGTAGGCTCCAGACAGACTTCTGGGCACACCCACACGCTGCAGCAACGCAGTCCTCCGGCCGGAGGACCACGAGGTAGGACTCCTAGCATATACCTGTCGGCCAGGAGGGCCAGCAGGTGGAAAGAAAGAGACCAAGAAATATGGCATCTGTCCCTTAAATACCCCTTCCCAGAATGCACCGCAGGGGACAACCTCTGCCGAGTTACTTCTGAGAAAGAAGAGCACTAAATACACCTCAGTCTGTTGCTTTCCATCTGCGGTCTGTAGTGACACCGACATCTACAGGCGACGGAGTGGAACTGCACGCAACACAACCAAGGCTGGAACAGAAGCTAATTTAGCCATAGATTAAATCTGAACTATGTACAGAACAGATGACCCACTAAATTTACATATAAGCGGTAGATTAAAAATCTACCAGCACTACACTTGGAAACATATACTTTCTAAAACTAGACATATTAAAAAAAAAATCTAAAATATGCTTCCCTACAGAAATTATTATCTATTGCAGAATCCGCTTTTCAGTAGATGAATGGATCAAACAGGGAATCAGATTATATAAAAATCTACCCTTGAATGTAAAATTTAAATTTACCCTTTAGGCTGAAATATTGAGACTATTCACTTAAGCAATTAGTCGGTGTAGAGCAATATCTCTGATATTAATTACTTTTTGGTTATTCATTATTTTTAATTTCCCTTCCCAACATTATTTCCATACTCATAGTTTATACTGTAAGAAGCATAGTTAAAGTGGTGACCTTCCAGTCCTACAGCTTGAACCCAACTGGGGTAGGCTGGACTAGGTCATCAAGGTTTATATCAGTACTATACTTTATGCCTTCTCAGTTTTTGTATTACAAATGTTGTATAATATATGCAGCAACTTCAATTGATTTGTATTTGTTTGATAAAATAAATGAAAAATATTGTTAAAAAACAAACAAACACTTGAACTAAAATGATTTATGTGGTGCTCTTTTTCGTTTCTCAAGGTTTTATTACTGTCTTTATCTTATGGATCCTTTGGTCTTTTCTTTGGGTCTTGTAGCCCTGATGAAGGGTAGTACAGGGCCCTGAAACCCATTGGGTACAAATCAGTTAAAAAATGCTTGGACTGTAAAAATTTTCATATGGTGCCCCTACGTTGTATTACGATCTCAAGATTTTTATTGCTGGCCCTTATCATATGGACTCTTTGTTCTTTTCTTTGTGTGTTGTAGCTCTGATGGGGGGGGGAGGAGGGGGTGCCAGGGCCCCTGAAACACGCCATTATACAATAATTTAAAACCACTTGAACTAAAATGATTTGTGTGGTGCTCTTTTTTCGGTTCTCAAGGTTTTATTACTGTCTTTATCTTATGGATCCTTTGTTCTTCTCTTTGGGCGTTGTAGCCCTGATGAAGGGTATTGCATGCCCCTGAAGTTAATAAAAAAAATTAATGTGGAGCTCTTATTACATACTCAGGCTTTATATTGCTGCCTATTTTCTTTGCCTTTAATGTCCCCACTGGGGAGATTACTGCTTAGCATTCATGGTGGCCTGAGGTCATGAGTTGCCGACAGATCCCCGGCACAACTTCTGATCAGGGGCCAACGGGAGGGGCAATTACAGCAATCATGTGATCAGAAAGCCATGTTGGTTCCCTACATTAAAGCACATTTAAAGGGCTGAAGGGGTTCACAGACCAGGATGACCAGAGGGTTGCCAAGGCTTGTTACTTTGTGTAGGTCTGGAGACCAGTGCTACAAAGTAACAGTTGTCTATAGACAACCTGCACCTGTTTTCAGAACCAATTCAGCTGGAGAACTCGTGCCTCGAGGTGATGCAACGCTTACCAATGCAGGAACATGGTGACATAACCCACGAGAGGAAGTCAGGGGAAGACGGGGCAGACGGACAGAGATTGCAGCCGAGATTCTTCAAATAGCTCCCAGGTTGCTCAACCAGTTTGCAGTTTCTGTTGATCCTCCTATAAATGCGGGTGAAAGTGCCTCGTGCCTCCAGACAAATATTTACCAGGATTGTGGTAGTGACAGGTCTCACCGATGATCCGTGCACTCACCGCAAGAACATCATTGTCCTCGAAGAGCAACACAGTTCATAGAAATGATTGGCTCAAATTATTTCTGTAAATGTTTCATAAATGAAGTCTTTGTCTTGGGGGGAGCGTCTTTTCCACACACAGCTGACTTCCTGTACGTCCTTGAGCTCCACTTGGTGCATTTGCCCTAGGCTGAGATGTTGTCACCAGTCTGTTGGCAGGAGGAAGCAGTTCCTCAGTCTCCTCTTCCCCAGTGATCGCTCAGACTGTACACTGTAACTTTGTAGCAAGTCACCAGCTGAGAGGCTGCATCGGAGGGTGGAAGGGGATGGACAGATGGACGCATGAACCATGATCTGTTCCCAGTGTGTGTGCAGGCAGGCAGAAGCAAAATAAAACGCAGCTTCTAAAGAAGACCCAGACACTGTAGGGAGCATTGCCCAATTGTTACCAGAGTACTGCAAGTGGGGTGGCCTTGAGTCCCCAGCCACCTATCTGTGGTAGAGGCCCTGAGGACTACTGCAGCTGATCGCCTGTGGTACCAGCCATGGGACTTGTCCAGCTGCTCAGTTGTGGTACTAGCAATGGGACTCTCCCAGCCACTCACCTGCAGTAGCAAATCTGGAACTTCTCCAGTTGCTCATCTGTGGTACCAGCCCTGGGACTCACATTTGGTTCCAGTTCAGGCATCTTTCCAGCCCCTGCCTGTGGTACCAACTGTTGGACTTTTTCAGCCCCTTGCATGTGGTATCAGTCCTGGTTTTTCTCCAGCTGCCCACCTGTGTTACCACACCACAGATAATTCCAGCTGCTCGCCTGTGGTACCAGCCCTGGGACTTCTCCGGTTGCTCACCTGTGGTACCAGCAGCCATGGGACTGCTCCAGTCACTCACTTTTGGTACCAGCTCAGGCATCCCTTCAGCCCCTGCCTGTGATACCAACTGTTTGACTTCTTCAGCCCCTTGCATGTGGTATCAGTCCTGGTATTCCTCCAGCTCCCTACCTGTGGTATCACGCCACAGATACTTCCAGCTGCTCGCCTGTGGTACCAGCCCTGGGACTCCTCCAGCTGCCTACCTGTGGTACCACACCACAGATACTTCCAGCTGCTCGCTTGTGGTACTCCTGGGACTTCTCCACCTGCATATGATACCACTCTAGAGATCCCTTCCAGACACTCACCTGTGGCACCAGCCATGGGACATCTTCAGCTCCTTACCAGTGGTATCAGCAAGTGGACTTGTCAAACCACTCCTCTGCTTTAGCAAACTCCTGTGGCTGCTCACTTTTGGTACCAGCTCAGGTGTCCCTCCGGCCCCGGCCTATGGTACCAGCCCTTGAACTTCTTCAGCCTTTTGCATGTCATATCCGTCCTGCCATTACATAGATGGCAGTCTGGCACCAATTAAGTCCTACATTGTCTCTTTTAGCAAAGTGTCCACTAGATGGCAGTCAGACACCAATAAAGTCCTACATTGTCTCTTTTAGCAAAGTGTCCACTAGATGGCAGTAAGACACCAATAAAGTCCTACATTGTCTCTGTTAGCAAAGTGTCCAATAGATGGCAGTATAAAGTATTATAGCAACCTTTGATTGGACGATTCTACTGAATAAAAAAAACAATGTTAAAGACTGCAAAGGGCAGTTAAGGAGCCAATAAAGTCCTACAATGTCGCTGTAAGCAAACTGTCCACTAGATGGCAGTCTGGCACCAATAAAGTCCTACATTAACTTGCTAGTCCAGTTTTCTGATTAAAAAAAAAATTATAACAAAAAATAATGTATACAAATATTTCTAGATACATAAAAACTTTTATACAGGCAGAGCAAAATGGAATGATCTCAATTTTGGTTTATCTGATATGGCTGCTTTAGGTCCACTTGGATGGCAGCCTGTCTCCAATAAAGTGCTACAATGTCTCAGTTAGGAAAGTGTCCACTAGATGGCAGTCTGGCACAATAAAGACTTACATCAATTTTTGCTTAGACGATTCTACTGAATAACGAACAATGTTAAAGACTGCAAAGGGTCATATTTATGAAGAGAAAAAGAGACATGGTATTTTGGCAAATGAAATGTAAACTTAAAGCATACATTTTGAAAAACATAGCTGGATAGGGTGTGGCTTGATACAAAAAGAAAGCTTGCTTGCATGTATGGTTTCTATTGTGAGGCCGCTATGAGCTGCACTGTACATGGTAGGTAGGTTAGTTATGGGCATTTTGCTTTGCACCGTTGTTACTGTGTGTATAGGGCATATATGACATAAATGTCAATTGTAAAGGGAATATCTGAACTAAACATAAGCACTAAGCACTTTTGAGATATTGGGGGTTATTTACGAAAGGCAAATCCACGTTGCACTACAAGTGCAAACTACAAGTGCAAAGTGCACTTGAAATTGCACTGAAAGTGCACTTGGAAGTGTAACCGCTGTAGATCCGTGAGGGACATGCAAGGAAAATAAAAAACAGCATTTTAGCTTGCACATGATTGGATAATAAAATCAGCAGAGCTTCCCCTCATTTCAGATCTACCCCTCAGATTTACAGCGACTGCACTTCCAAGTGCACTATTAGTGCAATTTCAAGTGCACTTTGCACTTGTAGTGCAAAGTGGATTTGCCTTTGGTAAATAACATCCATTGTGTTGCACAGTTGATATTTTAACATTGATCGATTTTTTTTTTTTGGGGGGAATGGAGGGTGATCTTTGATTTATACTACTTCACTTTAGTATACTACACTTTTACAGTATTTGGAAACATTGAATAGAACATCTTAATAGTGCTGCCCCTCATAATTAAATTCAGGTCCCATCCAGGTGCTCTGTCCCGAAGATGCTGTGTCCCGGGCTGTGTCCTGGGATCACAGCACCATCATTATTTGAGTTACTGGGCATGCTCAGCAGCTCAAACAAGGGTAATAATTGAGGGGATCACAGCAAGGAATAGGCGATTACTGCATAATTAGGGGTGGGACTGCACAGAAAGTGCGCATGATCTTGGCAGGGACACCTGGGAAAGTAGGCATGGCCTGGTTGAGACCATATAGAAGGTGAACATTTTAAGCATGGGCTGTGGGCACAGTTGACACGGTAAGGAGTAAAATTTTAAAATGTGGAGCCCCCTTGGGAGAGATGTAAGATGCCAGGGCATCTATCTGGCCACTTCTGGACCTTTGTGGCAGAATTCAGCAAGAGAACTGTGAAGGGAAGGGCCTACAGGGGACATTTAGAGCAGGTTATTGGGCCCCTTAGAGGAAGTTGTTGGGTTCTTTACAGTTTAGGCACCATGCAACCATCTCTTGTTTCTCGTATTTGGTGTTCCCTACAGTTGAAAAGTTGTAGGTGGACCTCATTCTTCCCCCCGATTCTAGCTTTATATGACACAAGGGGGGAAAGGCCACATTATTTAGGTGCACCTAGGGCACCATAATGTCTGAATGTAGCCCTGGATATCCCTATTAAATTTGGTCTTTTCCACCTGCAGGGAGGATGTGAATGCCCCACCGCCAAGTCGCCCAACCAGCCGGGTCAGCTCTGTCCGTACAGCAGCAGGCTACCGGCCACACCACATCAGCTACTCCCTGCAAAGGTCCTACAATGCAGCACCCAGAGTGGAACCAAACGCTCCGTCCTTGTCTGGAAGCGATCCAATTAAAGTCAAGTTTGAGAGTCCTGTGCCGACCCCGGAACCCATCCTGATTATTCCAGAAGCAACAAAATTGAATCCATACAACATCCAGAGAGTCGGGGGGATCCCAGTGATGTTCCCAGAACACAGCAGAGAAGGATTCGTGTAGAGGGGAAATTCTTGAAACGTTTACTTTCTGTAAGAACTTTTTTCACCATGAAGTTCACTTCCAAACAGCTCAAGACATTTGTGATGGACATTGTTGGGCTAATCTTTTCTATAATGTATATATTGGCTGAGGGAGGGGGGAATGGAGAGGATGGACCTGGCGATGCAGTTGTGTCACAGCCTTGACCGTTTATGAAATGGACATCTTCTTATCTGTAGACCCTGAAGAACAAATGTTTTTGAAGCCATGCAATTTGTGATCTATTGCTAAACTTTACTGATGCCATTTTGTATTCGGGGGTTAAGTCTGGATTATTTTGAAGCAGAAAAATGATATTTTGTTATATAAATATAATATGTGATATCCGTGGGTTCTTTACTTTCCTGTCTAAAGTTCTAAAATGTGTTTGACATCACCAGCTTAGAGGGAAAGCAGAATATTATGAGTGCTAGAAAACTGTCAAATTTACACTTGGGGTTCCCAGAATAATGACACACTGACATTTGGAGGTCTAGAACAATTACACACTGACCCTTGGGGGTCTCAGAACAATGACACATTGACACTTGGGGGTCCCAGAAGAATGACACACTGACACTTAGGGGTCTAGAACAATGACACACTGACACTTGGGGGTCCCAGAACAATGACACACTGATACTTGGGGGTCCCAGAACAAAGACACACTGACACTTGGGGGTCCCAGAACAATGACATACTGACACTTGGGGGTCCAGAACAATGACACACTGATACTTGGGGGTCCCAGAACAATGACACACTGACACTAGGGGGCCCAGAACAATGACACACTGACACTCGGGGGTCCCAGAACAATGACACACTGACACTTGGCACCCCAGAACAATGACACACTGACACTTGGGGGTCCCAGAACAATGACACACTGACACTTGGGGATCCCAGAACAATGACACACTGACACTTGTGGATCCCAGAACAATGACACACTGACACTAGGGGGCTCAGAACAATGACACACTGACACTTGGGGATCCAGAACAAGGACGCACTGACACTTTGGACCCCAGAACAATGACACACTGACACTTGGGGGTCCCAGAACAATGACACACTGACACTTGGGGGTTCCAGAACAATGACACACTGACACTAGGGGGCCCAGAACAATGACACACTGACACTTGGGGGTTCAGAACAATGGCACACCGAGACACTTGGGGGTTCCAGAACAATGACACATTGACGCTTGTGGATCCCAGAACAATGACACACTGACACTTATGGATCCCAGAACAATGACACACTGACACTTGGGGGTCCCAGAACAATGACACACTGACCTTAGGGGGCCCAGAACAATGACACACTGACACTTGGGGGTCACAGAACAATGACACACTGACACTTGGGGGTTCAGAGCAATGGCCCACCGAGACACTTGTGGATTCCAGAACAATGACACACTGACCCCTGGGGGTTCCAGAACAATGACACACTGACACTTGGGGGTCCAAAACAATGACACACTGACACTTGTGGATCCCAGAACAATGACACCCTGACACTTGAGCCTAGGGCTACTTTCACACTGAGGCATGCGGGCGCTGGCAGTACAGCGGCGTTAAATATAGCGCCGCTTTACCCTCGTTTTAGCGGCGCTAGTGGGGCGGTATTAACCCCCCGCTAGGGGCCGAAAAAGGGTTAAAACCGCCTGCAAAACAGCTGGGTTGTTTTCAATGGGAAGGGGCGCTTTAGGAGCGGTAAATACACCGTTCCTACAGCGCTCCAAAGATGCGGCTTGCAGGACTTTTTAGACCGCCCTGCAAGCGCACCGCTCCAGTGTGAAAGGAGCCTAACAGTATCTTTTTTTGAAGTATGTTCTGCTCTGTTCACTCCTGATACTTTGTAGTCCAAATGTGGACTTCCATCCAACTTTTAGACTTTGGAAGATCCATTTTTGGAAGAATACATTCGTGTGAGACAAAGGCTACATTTAGCATCTTCAGATGTCCAGTGGCTCCAATCAGCCGTATTCTAAAATGAAACCTTTTTATTTCTTCTACAAGTACGATAAGAGAGACAACAACCCAAAACAAGGTCATACAATTTATAAACAGTAAAGTTAATATTAATTATGTACAAAACATAGTAACAAACACAATATACAATAAATACGATACACGGCATAGGAATACATCCAGTGGTGACCAACTGTAATACAATGTACAATAATAAAATCAACTATATACACATCATGTCCAAAATAAAATGATCATATAAAAAATAAATATTAATACTGTTCAGCAGGGATGAGTAGAATTGGGAATTTTAGATTCGCCCAAGTTTTAGCAAAAACTTTGAAAATTTTGTTAAAATTTCAAAATTTGAGGAAGGCTACACTCAGGTGGTGTCCCGGGGCAGGACGGACTTCCAATTATGTGACCACTGTGATTGGCTTTCACAATGGTCACATGATCTGGAGCCCATCCCGGTGGCTCTCAATGATCACTAGAGACAGGGAGCTGTCCACGGACAGCTTGGTCACTGTGCTGGGAGCAAGCTCTGTGCACAGAAACCTCAGCACAGGCGCGGTCCTTGGTCATAAAAAAACGGCCAACTTCCTTGCTGCCGCACATATGCAGTCCGGTACATTGAAAGAGGTTAAGGGTGAATTTGACTGTAAAACAGATGCCCCATATAGGTGTCTGAAGATGTGAAAATGCTTTATTAAAGGCTATATACAGTCCATTTTTTTTAAATTATGTTTTGGATAAAGTGGGAAAGGGTTAGACCAGGGTTTCTGAATCAAGGTTTCCGTGGAACTCTAGGGTTCCTCCAGAAGTTGCTAGGAGTTCCTTGAGCAATGAGCAATTTCTGCCAATCAGATAAGTTCCCACTGACACCATTGGTCTTTTTAGCTATCTGTAAGGTGGTAAGTCTTCCCAATGACCACAAGTGTAAGGAGCATTCTTCCAACTGACTATCACACTAATGTATCATAAGTTGTAGATATAGTCATTTTTACCAAGGGTTCCCAGAGACCGGAAGGTTTTTTTCAAGGGTTCCCCTGTGTTGAAAAGGTTGAGAAAGGCTGGGTTAGACCCTCTCTCTTCCAAGCTTTAATTGCTGTTTGTGTCCCCACTGGGGGGATTTACCCCTCAATTTGTCCTGGTGACCATTATTACGAAAAAACAGAAATTATGGGGAAATCCTAAATTTATCATGAGAGCAAAAGGTGAAGGGAACCTTCGAATGGGGACAAATATTCTGGTGAAAAATATCTAGTGTGGGAATTCCCCTCATGTTAGGGTGATATCTCCTCTTCCTTTTGCTTCTTCAAGTGAGGAAGTGAAAACAATGTCCCCAGTAGGATGAAGACAGCATAAACAATCCCATAGGGGTTTTAGGCTATCCTTAAGCCAGGGCCAAGACAAGGGGTGGGCAGGAGAGGAAGCTGCCCTGGGCACTGTGGTATCATATGAGGTGGAGGGTGCCAGTAGGACGATTTTTTTGGGGGGAGGGGCATTTGTGCTGGGGGGGGGCAAAGATTTGTGCTGGGAGTGGGGATTTCATCAGAGGGGCGTATTTGCACCGGGAAGAGGGGGGATTTATGGTTAGGAGGTAAGCATGCAGATTAATGCTCAATTTTGTGAAGGGAGACTTTTGCTGGCACGTAATGCTCATACATTTTGTGGGAGAGTGCAGTTTGGTATGTTTGTCCTAAGATCTGGATGACCTGCCTTAATCGATAAACATTTTAGCCCTACAGTACATATGCTATAAACACACTGACTCATTTGTCAAAATTTTTGGGTTTCACCAAATGAAAATTTTCAGTTCTGGCCGGGAATTTTCCAGCTCTCTTAAGCTTTCTTTTGATTCTGCAGACAATGCTTCAATATCGAGCCTAGAAGGAAGGTAAAGAAGATGTTAGCAATAAAGAATTTATACTGTGGATTGTATTGATGAAAATCGGCCAGCTTTTGGATTAAGAGCCAACAGTTGGCCACATTTGGAGACCATTCAATGGCTTTCACCCTGGAGTCAAAACATGGATCTATAATGGGTGGAGAAGGGCACATGTGGACCTCTACAAATTAGGTCAATATCTTCATTTGAAGGACATGGAGTTTTACAATGAATGTGTACGAGGACTGCAGCAGATCTTCTATAGCAGGGATTTTCAAAATCATTGAGACCAGGGCCTGATAAATTCTTCCAAAACCTTCCATGCTCCAACAAGAAAAAAAACAAAAACGTACACAATAAAATAGTGGAATGCAAAATATGTATTGCAATGCTGGAAAGCTCTGGGTGGAACTGACAGTAAAAGTGGCATGGGGGTTCTACAGGGGTCAGGGGATTTTGGAGCAAAGCTGGTGGCCCTGTCAGGGATGAGATTCTTGGAGGGGGACTGGGGTCTCTCCACGAGGGCTGGGGGCTTTGCAGGGACACTGTAGAAGACAGGAGGGCACTGCTTGGGCTTGGAGGCACTGTGGGATTTCGGAAGGCACTGTGGGACACTGATTGCTGCATTATGGCGGCTGGAGGCTCTGCTGCAAGCTGTGTAGCACTGTGGGAGATTGAGGGGCACTGTGTGGGCTGGGGACTCTCAGGGGGCCTGGGGAACTGTGGAGGGTTGAGAGGCACTGTGGGCAGGTATGGAAGGTTGAAAGCACTATGAGAGCTGGAAGGTACTGTGGTAGGTTAGGGGACCTGTAGCTGGCTGGAGGCCCAGGAGGAGGGAGTAGTGGCTCAGCAACAGGCCACAGTCTGGTGGTTGAGAACCACTACTTTATAAAAACCAATGAAACTGGAAGTAAAGTGTTCATTGTCTTTAAACCGCTTTAACAACATATTCATAACAAGATTAAAGATTGCCACCTTGTATATTTAGGGCAAATTGGACCTCCAATCCCTCATCTTGCTAGCAACCCCTAACCCTGGCGTTCCTGCTTTCACTGCTGCTGGAGTCCAGGTGCTTCTAGGTATTGGGAAGCATGTTACCACCTCCCCTATGACAGTGCTTGGGTCCAGCAGGTAACCTTTAGACGTGAGCACAGTCATAGGACCGAGATAGTGATGTTACTACCCCCTCTCTTGGGTCCAATCCCAGCCAAAGTTTTAGTGGTGAGGGAGCAATGGTCAGGTGAGTATAAGGGGGTCAGTGGGGCCATTTAACCAGTCACAGTCTCCTTGCAATAACCAATCCTTTTTTTGTTTTAGCTTTTGAATAGAGAATTGAATGGAAAGGGTGTGAAAGGTTTAAAGGGTTTGAATTCATGAACGGACTAAGTGAGAACCTGACTGGTTAGAGAGTCAGTCAACTGACAATATTACTCCAAGAGAATAGACCCCATTTTTCTTCAGCGACTGACATGGCCTATAGCACTTACCTGATCTCTTGAAGCCTGGACGAGGCTTGTATTAGCTCCCTGATGTAACCGGCACTTCTGTCAGAAACTGCTTTGCTACTAAACTCCAGATACTTGAGACACCTGTTATTACTCAGCTGTGCCAATAGTGGCATTTGTTCATCGGTCAGATTGATACCACACAGCCTATGAAAAGCAGAAACAGATCATAGTTTATATACTTAGGATGAATTTGAAATGAGTGCATCAGTCATCAAGAATATTTATCAATATTCTAAAAATATGTTTATCTAAATAATTTTCCATTAAAAAAAAAGAATTGAAAGGGTCAGACCACCTAAATCTGGAATCTTAACGTTTTGTAGACAGAGTTAAATAAATATTTTACCCCTCCATGCGCTTACTTTAGTTTCTCTACTCTGCACGTAGGACTGGACAAAGCTGTGATGAGGTCACTGAAGTGATCGCCGGCCAGTTTGTTTTCGGACAGATCAAGTCTCCTCAGTGACTGGTTCTTACTTATTCCATACGCCAACTGGATGAGTGACCTCTCTGAAAGTCCTGTGTATCTCAAACTGTATATTGAAAATCAAAACAAATAAGAAAATGCTTTCAATTATATATTTAACAGACCAAAAGGGACATAAAAGTAGTCCATTGTTGGGCTTTGCATACCCTTTAAGGACTATTTACAATGCAGCTCACTTATACTTACAGTAACTCTTCCAGCCTGCATGATGGACTGGACAAAGCTGTTACCACATCAGCAAAATCAGGGCCCTCAAGATTGTTGTAGGACATATCAAACTTCCGCAGGTTTTGGTTATAAATGATTAATGATTCCAGTTGGGGGCAGGCACTGTTTGACAGACCAGTGCCTCTTAAACTGCAAAATAAGGAAATATCTTAATCTGATGGGACTGCTATAAAGACAGATACTTTAGTTATAGTTATGGCTGGATGCTGAAGTAGTGAACCACCCATTAGTCTTTTGTGTGTCTTGAGGACTCCAGGAAAGACATCACCTCCAGTGAAGACATCACAGCCACTTACGATAAACAGCAAAATGTATGTGGACACCCTTCCAAATTATTGTGTTCAGCTGTACAAGGTGAGCTCCATAGAGACACAGTTCAACCAGTTTGGTGTGGAGGATCCGAGGGTCCTGCACAGAACCCTGACCTCAACCCTACTTAATACCTTTGGGATGAACTGGAAAGCTGATTGTGAGCCTGGTCTTCTCATTCAACATCAGTGTGTGACCTCATAAATGGTGTCCAGCTCCATAAATACATGGTTTGACCGGTTTGGAATGGAGGAACTCAAAACCTCCGGAATATGTAAACAGATGGGAAAGAGACCTCAACCGCACATTTGACCAAGCTGACTGGTCATCTATTTGGCAGGCAACTAAATCAAACATCGCCGCCCTAAAAAACAACTATAAGGTGCTCACGAGGTGGTACCTGATCCCCTCCAGGATGCACAAATTCCTTCCACAATATCCGCCGCACTGCTTCCGCGGCTGTAATGAGACAGGTACGAACCTCCACATATGGTGGGACTGGCCTGTAGCACAAGCCTTCTGGTCAGATATTTTCTCAATCACGACAAAACTATTTGCCACTAACCTACCACCTGAACCAACAGTGGCTCTCCTGAACAACAAACCCATGTCCTTGACTCTTTGCCAATTCAAACAGCTATATGTCACTACTCCTGCCAAACAGACTATAGCGAAAGCTTGAAAAATGACCACCTTGAGCATACTAGCAGCACAGCACAGTATTACCCAGGCTATGATCCACGCTAAGATAGAGGCAACATTGCTGGACAAAATCCCAAAATTTGAGAAGCTCTGGAACCCTTGGGTGACCCACTTCTTACCCCCTGGTTTTGATGAGACATTATTGTGCCTATAACCGAAGCGACTTGCTTCTTGTAACCTACCCTCTGAACCGGCAACCCCACCCCCAACCCAGCCCCTTCCTCTCTCTCCCCCTCCCTTTTTCCATTTTTTATTTTTTTTGCCCTCCCCCCTCATTTTTGATTTATTTCTCGACTGGCCACTAGACCCTCATGATATTTGCTGAATTATACCCATTAACATATTATACCTGCTTCACACATACTGCTACGTTATAATGTGTGCATTTACTCCGGAAACTATTGTTCCACTTCCTCATACCTGTTTTGAATAAGTACCTTATTAGTGTCATGGTCATTGTTTTAGAATGAGATGTCCAACAAGCTTATATGGATGGGGTGGTGGATCTATAGAAAGCCTTCCCAGAAGAGCATAGACTGCATATAGATGGCCAACTCCATCAAATGGTTTGAAATACAGTGACTTACAAGCTTGGCCAGGTGTCCCCAAACTGTTGATCATATGTTTGTACCCAGATACAATAAGTTAACGAACCAACACTGAAAACCAAGACAACAATTGATTCAGAGAATATAAATATGCACCGAAAAAGCCTTCAAGTCAAGAACCGCAAGGAAATGTCTGATCCATATTACATAAATGTTATAGCATTTGTCAACTCTTTATCTCACCTCAGTTCCTCTATCTGGCAAAGTTGACTGGACAGATTTTTGATCAAGTCAATAAAGTCATCACCAGCAAGACTGTTGTAAGACAGGTCAAGTGCCTTCAGTGAGTGGTTCCTTCCGATTCCAGATGCCAACTTGGAACAAGAGTTGCTTGTGAGGGCATTATCACTCAAACTGAAACATTAAAGGAAAATAAGTAATTGGATGAAAATGGTAACAATAATTGAACTCAATAAGGAACAATAAGGCTTAGCCTCTCACCGCAATCTCACTTTTGGTCCAAAAGAAGGCAACCAAATAAACCCTGGCCAAGTGCTGCCAGTTTTGCCAGATGGGGTAAATAAAAAACCCTTTGTCATTTAAAAAATTTACTTGAATTGACTTCCTGAAAAATAAGTGTAGCCACCCTGCCTTACGCAGGAGTGTCTCTAAATTCAGTTATGCGTGGCTGTAGTCTGTGTCTTCAGCTTCCCTTAAAGTGGTTCTTTAGTCAGTTCTGCAAAAATTAAAAGTCAGCATCTACAAAAATGTAACTGCTGACTTTTATTAAACAGATGCTCACCTGTCCCAAGATCCAGTGCCATCCTCACTCGGGGCTGGTTTTTGCACCGGTCTTCAGATCCCCGGCGCCGGCAGTGCTTTGGGAATAGACCCGCAGCCTCCTGGGACCTGTGAGGTGAACTTCCCCTTGACTCTGAATTAGTACCCCCTCCCCACCCCCCAAAATATACGTTCCAACTATGAAAGAGGAGGAGGGAGCAAAAAGAGAGAACAGTCCTTTCTGAATTTCTGGCAGAAAGAAAAGACTTACTTGAGTTTCTGGATTTTGCACTGATCATGAGTTAATGCAAAGCATATGGATTCCATAGCACTATCCTTCAAGTCATTGCTATAAAGGCTGCAGAGAGTGAGAGAAAAAGTAATATCTTACAGACTTCTAAGTAAACACCACATTATAATTTTATTTTATTTTATAAATAATAATAATTAAAAAAAAAAATAATTATTATTAATAATAATAATAATAATAATAATAATAATAATAATGCCAATACTCAACCACAGCCACCATAATTTCTCTTGCATATCCAAACCAAAGAATAAAAATTGAACATATTGCCGCTTACCAGACCTTAGATGTGGTGGCTACATTTGTTTTTTTGTTTTTTGTTTTTTTGTAAGGCTATGCTCCCTTTATTTTCACCAGGGGATACTGCCAGTAACACCCTTCCTGTCCTAGTCTGGTTACACTAACTCACTAAAATGTGTCTATGGAGGAGCAGCATTAGCACCGTAGGACAGAACTACAAAATTACTCCCTTCTCTTCTTCAACACATGGAGGGTATCTTGTAGACCACATAGCAAATGATAAGGGGGCAGCACAGGCAGAGGACACAGGAGGATGCTTTTAGCTCACTAGAGTCTGGCAAGATCAACAAATATTTCTTTGCACAGATGTAACAAAATCCTTTTAATAGTATACTTAACAGGTCTAAAGGGTGAAAATGAAAGAAGTGATGTGGCGGCCAGAAAACACATGGAGTCCAATTGCGCTAAGAGGTATATAGCCAACCTGACCGGGAACACTCACAAGGTATTACAGCGATGGAACAGTAGATTGGAGAACTGGACATGCCGTCAGCCTCTGCCATGGGGAGTGGAGTGAGGCCTGGCCAGTTCGTACCCAAAGGGGAGGCTTTCCAGATGGTTGGCATGGTCCCTGCGCTTTCCCTACTCTTTTCCCTGGCTCTACATGTTGTTCCTGACAGACGGGTCACCGGTCCCTACTCTACCCACTCACAAAATGCGTGCCAAACCTGGGAGCCATGGCCATAACCTGTTCCTGCCCACACTATAGCTGAAAGACAGCGGGACTCCAGTTCTGGGGGGGACGTCCATGGACATCCTTCCACATGTGTGCCTCCCGCGCGCCCCCTAGGATGCACATCAGGCATGCTCTGTTACTGCTGTGTCCTTTGGACACAGCTGTTCAAGGATCGCAGTAAAGTGCCAATCACAGCTGCCCTTTACTATGTGATCAGTAGGGATGAGCTTCGTGTTCGAGTCGAACCCATGTTCGACTCGAACATCGGCTGTTCGATCGTTCGTCGAATTGCGAACGATATGGGCCGTTCGCGCCAAATTCGTGTGGCGCGTCACGGCCCATAATTCACTGTGGCATCGCAGTGCATTGCTTGCTGATGATTGGCCAAGCATGCACTATGACCCGCATGCTTGGCCAATCACAGCGCCGCCTTAACAGAGAGCCATAATTGGCCAAAGCCAAGGAGGCTTTGGCCAATTATGGCTCAGGGGATTTTGTACACGCCCCACACTATATAAGGCCGCCTGCACGGCGGCCCTGTGCAGTGTGTTCCGGTGTGCTTAGAGAGAGAGAGAGACAGTGTCATTTCATTTGAGTTAGCTAGATTAGGCAGGACAGTCAGTCAGTTAGCTGCACTTAAAGTGTATTGTGTATATATATGCATCCCAGGTGTTGCATATATATATATATATATATACACTGTATTTAGTTTAGCTAGATCCGTTCCTGCTATCTTCTAGACTATTTACATTTAGTGCAGTGCGTCCTGCTCACAGTGTTCAGCTAGATCCGTTCCTGTTATATTCCTACTGACAGGCAGGCTTGTCTTGTTACAGTATTTTGAAGAAAATTACTGGTGTTCTTTTGATCCTATTAGTGCCACAGTCAGGCAGCTAGACTATTTACAGTTAGTGCAGTGCGTCCTGCTCACAGTGTTCAGCTAGATCCGTTCCTGTTATCTTCTTACTGACAGGCAGGCTTGTCTTGTTACAGTATTTTAAAGAAAATTACTGGTGTTCTTTTGATCCTATTAGTACCACAGTCAGGCAGCTAGACTATTTACAGTTAGTGCAGTGCGTCCTGCCCACAGTGTTCTGCTAAACCTACAAGTAAGTGGGGTGCGTCCTGCTCACAGTGTTCAGCTAAACCTACAAGTTAGTGGGGTGCGTCCACCTCACAGTGTTCAGCTAAACCTACAAGCTAGTGGGGTGCGTCCTGCTCACAGTGTTCAGCTAGATCCATTTCTGTTATCTTCTTACTGACAGGCAGGCTTGTCTTGTTACAGTAAATACAGCTACCTGAAGAAAATTGCTGGTGTTCTTTTGATCCTATTAGTACCACAGTCAGGCAGCTAGACTATTTACAGTTAGTGCAGTGCGTCCTGCTCACAGTGTTCTGCTAAACCTACAAGTTAGTGGGGTGCGTCCTGCTCACAGTGTTCAGCTAAACCTACAAGTTAGTGGGGTGCGTCCACCTCACAGTGTTCAGCTAAACCTACAAGCTAGTGTGGTGCGTCCTACTCACAGTGTTCAGCTAGATCCGTTTCTGTTATCTTCTTACTGACAGGCAGGCTTGTCTTGTTACAGTAAATACAGCTACCTGAAGAAAATTGCTGGTGTTCTTTTGATCCTATTAGTACCACAGTCAGGCAGCTAGACTATTTACAGTTAGTGCAGTGCGTCCTGCTCACAGTGTTCTGCTAAACCTACAAGTTAGTGGGGTGCGTCCTGCTCACAGTGTTCTGCTAAACCTACAAGTTAGTGGGGTGCGTCCTGCTCACAGTGTTCAGCAAAACCTACAAGTTAGTGGGGTGCGTCCACCTCACAGTGTTCAGCTAAACCTACAAGCTAGTGGGGTGCGTCCTGCTCACAGTGTTCAGCTAGATCCGTTCCTGTTATCTTCTTACTGACAGGCAGGCTTGTCTTGTTACAGTATTTTAAAGAAAATTGCTGGTGTTCTTTTGATCCTATTAGTACCACAGTCAGGCAGCTAGACTATTTACAGTTAGTGCAGTGCGTCCTGCTCACAGTGTTCTGCTAAACCTACAAGTTAGTGGGGTGCGTCCTGCTCACAGTGTTCAGCTAAACCTACAAGTTAGTGGGGTGCGTCCACCTCACAGTGTTCAGCTAAACCTACAAGCTAGTGGGGTGCGTCCTGCTCACAGTGTTCAGCTAGATCCGTTCCTGTTATCTTCTTACTGACAGGCAGGCTTGTCTTGTTACAGTATTTTAAAGAAAATTACTGATGTTCTTTTGATCCTATTAGTACCACAGTCAGGCAGCTAGACTATTTACAGTTAGTGTAGTGCGTCCTGCTCACAGTGTTCTGCTAAACCTACAAGTTAGTGGGGTGCGTCCTGCTCACAGTGTTCAGCTATACCTACAAGTTAGTGGGGTGCGTCCACCTCACAGTGTTCAGCTAAACCTACAAGCTAGTGGGGTGCGTCCTGCTCACAGTGTTCAGCTAGATCCGTTTCTGTTATCTTCTTACTGACAGGCAGGCTTGTCTTGTTACAGTAAATACAGCTACCTGAAGAAAATTGCTGGTGTTCTTTTGATCCTATTAGTACCACAGTCAGGCAGCTAGACTATTTACAGTTAGTGCAGTGCGTCCTGCTCACAGTGTTCTGCTAAACCTACAAGTTAGTGGGGTGCGTCCTGCTCACAGTGTTCAGCTAAACCTACAAGTTAGTGGGGTGCGTCCACCTCACAGTGTTCAGCTAAACCTACAAGCTAGTGGGGTGCGTCCTGCTCACAGTGTTCAGCTAGATCCGTTCCTGTTATCTTCTTACTGACAGGCAGGCTTGTCTTGTTACAGTATTTTAAAGAAAATTGCTGGTGTTCTTTTGATCCTATTAGTACCACAGTCAGGCAGCTAGACTATTTACAGTTAGTGCAGTGGGTCTTGCTCACAGTGTTCTGCTAAACCTACAAGTTAGTGGGGTGCGTCCACCTCACAGTGTTCAGCTAAAGCTACCTGTAGAAGGTTGGTGGTGTTCTCATACTACAGGCAGGCAGTTGATTTTGCTAGCTGCAGTATCAGTACATATATATATATATATATATATATATATCCCAGCTTAGTGCAGCTACAGGCCATTAGTATGTCTGGAAGGCCAAGAAGGAGAGGCAGACAGTCACAAGCCAATAAGAGAGGGCAAGCAGGCTCTGTGTCTAGTGCTGGTCGTGGAGACGGTGCATCCTCATCAGCACGTGGCCATGGGACACGCTTGGCCTTTTTTTCGGCAGCTGGCCATGTTGAGCCGCAACATGCGGAAGACTTGGTCGAGTGGATGACCAAGCCGTCCTCATCCTCCTCATCCTCTCTCACCCATGCCCAGGGTACTTTGTCTGGCAAAGCAGCGGCCTCTTCCCTCGGCTCAATGTCATCAGTGACTCCTTCCCTAGCCCCACCATGTCCTCCTGAGGAGTCCCTCGAACTGTTTGACCACAGTGTTGGGTACATGCTCCAGGAGGATGCCCAGCGTTTGGAAGGCTCTGATGATGATACTGAGCTCGATGAAGGCAGTAACACGAGCACGGACAGAGGGGGTGCCCAAGAAGGACAGCAATCTGGCAGTCATGCTCCCCCTGCTGCAGCATACTGCCAGGTTTGCTCCAGTGATGAGGAGGGAGGGGATGATGAGGTCACTGACTCAACGTGGGTGCCTGATAGGAGAGAGGAGGAGGAGGAGGAGGAGGAGGCGGCACATCACCAACGAGGCAGGATGCCCTCCAGGGGCCAGCCTAAGGGCAGCACATTGACTGCATCACACCCCAAAGCTCCACATGTGCAGGGCGCTGCAGTCTCTGCGCGTTATTCAAAAAGTTCTTTGGTGTGGGCCTTTTTTGAGACGAGTGCATCAGATCGCACCGCTGCTATTTGCAACATATGTCTCAAGCGTATCTCGCGTGGCCAAAACATCTCCCGCTTGGGTACCACATGCTTGACCAGACATATGTTGACCTGCCATGCAGTTCGTTGGCAAGCGTATCTAAAAGACCCACACCAAAGAACAAAGAGGACCTCTGCTTGCTCCTCATCAGCTGAGATTTCCAACCCCACTAGACCTTCAGTCCTCTCTGAGACCTGCACTGAGAGGAATGAAGGTGTAGAATTAGGTGTGCCACAGCCACGTACTTGTGGGCAATCTGATTTTGGTACACCGACGTCAGATTGTACCAGGCAAATTTCCCTGCCCCAGCTGCTGCACCGCCGAAAGAAGTTTGCTCCCAGCCATCCACATGCCCAGCGGTTGAATGCTAGCTTGGCAAAATTGCTAGCACTTCAACTGCTGCCTTTTCAGTTGGTAGACTCTGCCCCCTTTCGTGAGTTTGTGGAATGTGCAGTTCCTCAGTGGCAGGTACCCAAACGCCACTTTTTCTCACGGAAGGCGATTCCGGCTCTCTACCAGCATGTGGAAGGCAATGTCCATGCCTCGCTGGACAGGGCGGTCAGCGGTAAGGTGCATATTACCGCTGACTCATGGTCCAGCAGGCATGGACAGGGACGTTACCTAAGTTTCACGGCGCATTGGGTGACTCTGCTGGCAGCTGGGAAGGATGCAGGACAAGGTGCAGTAGTGTTGGAGGTTGTTCCGCCACCACGCCTCCAAAATGCTAATGATTGTGACACACATCTCTCCTCCACCCCCTCCTCTTCTTCTTCCTCCATGGCCTCTTCCTCGGAACCAGCGGTGCTCCGTAGTCGTTCAAGGGGCTACGCAAGTACGCAGGCCAAAAGATGCCATGCGGTGCTTGAGCTGGTGTGCTTGGGGGACAGGAGCCACACTGGGGCAGAGGTTCTGTCAGCTCTGCAGGGGCAGGTTCAGAGGTGGTTGATGCCACGCCAACTTAAGGCAGGAATGGTGGTTTGCGACAATGGCACCAACCTCCTCTCTGCCCTCCGACAGGGACAAATGACCCATGTGCCCTGTTTGGCTCATGTCCTTAACTTGGTGGTGCAGCGGTTCTTGGGCAGGTACCCGGGCTTACAGGATGTCCTGAGGCAGGCCAGGAAAGTCTTGTGCATTTCCGCCGGTCATATAATGCCAGTGCTCGGCTGACGGACCTCCAAAAGGAGTTTAACCTGCCCAAGAACCGCCTAATCTGTGACATGCCCACCAGGTGGAACTCAACGTTGGCCATGCTGCAGCGGCTGCACACGCAGCAGAGGGCCATCAATGAGTACCTGTGCGACTATGGCACCAGGACAGGGTCAGGGGAGCTTGGTTTTTTTTCCCCACGCCAGTGGGCCATGATCAGGGATGCATGCACTGTCCTGTCACCATTTGAGGAGGCCACGAGGAAGGTGAGCAGTGACAGTGCATGCATCAGTGACACTGTCCCCCTTGTCCACCTGTTGGAGCACACGCTGCGTGGAATAATGGACAGGGCACTTGAGGCAGAACAGAGGCAGGAAGAGGAGGACTTCCTTAGCTCTCAAGGCCCCCTTTATCCAGACAGTGTTCCTGCGTGCCCGCCGATCACACAGGAAGAGGACGAGGAGGAAGAGGAGGAGGAGGAGGAGGAAGATTGTGTCAGTATGGAGGTGGAGCCTGGCACTCAGCATCAGCAGCAGTCTTTAAGGGATCAGTCCCAAGAAACACATGGACTTGTACGTGGCTGGGAGGAGGTGGCTGCGGACCATGTCGTCCTTAGTGACCCAGAGGACTCCGGACCGAATGCCTCAGCAAACCTACGCTGCATGGCCTCCCTGATCCTGCAAAGCCTGCGTAAGGATCCTCGTATTCGTGGTATCAAGGAAAAGGACCAATACTGGCTGGCAACCCTCCTTGATCCACGTTACAAGGGTAAGGTTGCGGACCTTATCTTGCCATCGCAGAGGGAGCAGAGGATGAAACATCTTCGGGAGGCCTTGCAGAAAGGTCTGTGCAACGCGTTCCCAGAGACTGGGAGGTTACAAACTCCTGTTTCTGGACAACGTGTTGCTGAGGCTTCGGTCAGTCAAAGAAGGAGCGGTGGAGAAGGTGGCCGTCTGACCGATGCGTTCAGACAATTTTTTGGTCCGCAGCCCCAAGGTATGATCGGTTCCAGCAACCATCGCCAGCGTCTGTTTTACATGGTGCAGGAATACCTAGGGGCAAGATCAGACTTGGACACCTTTCCCACCGAAAATCCTCTGGGTTACTGGGTCTTGAGGATGGATCACTGGCCAGAGCTTGCACAGTATGCAATTGAGCTACTGGCCTGTCCTGCATCCAGCGTTCTTTCGGAACGCACATTCAGTGCTGCTGGAGGCGTGGTAACCGATCACAGGGTGCGTCTGTCCACTGACTCGGTCGATCGACTGACCTTCATAAAAATGAATGAGTCTTGGATCACCACCAGCTACCAAGCACCTGATGCTGATGTAACTGAATAATTTTTTTTGAAATCTCAGATCCCTTCAAAGACTGCCTATGCTGATGCTGAGTGACTATTCCTGAGTAATTATCCTCTTCCTCCTCAATCATCACGCTGATAGCTTGTAAGAGCATTTTTGGTTCTGGGCGCCACCACCAGTGCCTAAGACACAATTTTTCAGCCCCTGTTTAACAGGGGCGTGTAATTACGATTTTTGATGTAATACTTTGCAGCAGGGCTCGTTCCTGTATTCCAACTAGAGTGTCTGTGAGGGGTTGCAGTGTTGTGGCACCAGCACCAGTGCCTAAGGCCCAATTTTTCAGCCCTTGTTTAACAGGGGCGTGTAATTACAATTTTTGATGCAATACTTTGCAGCAGGGCTCGTTCCTGCATTCCAACTAGAGTGTCTGTGAGGGGTTGCAGTGTTGTGGAACCAGCACCAGTGCCTAAGGCCTAATTTTTCAGCTCCTGTTCAACAGGGGCATGTAATTACAATTCTTGATCTAATATTTCACAGCAGAGCCCTGTGAGGGCTTACAGTGTTGTGGCCACAGCAACACCTAAGGCCCAAATTTCTGCTGAGTATATAGGGCAGGACCCTACTTTCAAACAACTAACTTACAAACGACTCCTACTTGCAAACGGAAGGAGACAACAGGAAGTGAGAATAAATCTACCCCTAGGAAGGGAAATTCTCTCCTGTAAGAGTTAATATGGGAAAAACATTTCTCCTTTCCACTGATGCTTTCCAATCCATTGGGACAAAAAGTGAGGTGAAATCTTCTGAAGAGGAGGAAAGACAGCAAAACAAATGTCACAGGGGTGATAACCCTTCCCTATGTTTTCCAAAAAGCTTAAAAAAGATTTTTTGGCTGGAGCTAAACACGTTAAAAATGTACCCGTTCAAAATTACAAAGAGATTCTACTTAACAACAAACCTACAGCCTGTATACTGCTGTTCAGAGTATATAGGGCCTGGTGGCCCCACACCTTTCCTTATTTTAATTTGGGTGTGGGGTTCCCCTTAATATCCATACAAGACCCAAAGGGCCTGGTAATGGACTGGGGGGTACCCATGCCGTTTGTCTCACTGATTTTCATCCATATTGCCAGGACCCGACATTACATTAAACCCGCAAGCAGTTTTAAATGAGATTTTTTCCTTTAAAAATGACATTTGGTGCAGGGACTGTTCTAAACACGGGAAACGCGCGTCACTTTACAGGCATACTATAGACACCCCTCAGGTACGATATTTAAAGGAATATTTCACTTTTTTTTTTTTTTTACTTTAAGCATCATTAAAATCACTGCTCCCTAAAAAACGGACGTTTTTAAAAGTTTTTTTTGCATTGATACATGTCCCCTGGGGTAGGACCCGGGTCCCCAAACCCTTTTTAGGACAATACCATGCAAATTAGCCTTTAAAATGAGCACTTTTGATTTCGAATGTTCGAGTCCCATAGACGTCAATGGGGTTCTAACGTTCGTGCGAACTTTCGGTCCGTTCGCAGGTTCTGGTGCGAACCGAACCGGGGGGTGTTCGGCTCATCCCTAGTGATCAGCTGTGTGCAATCCCAGTTGGTCACATTTAAACAGGCTTGCTGTTTATAAGCATTCCTTTCCTCACATGCTGACTCTGTGTGAGGAGAGGAGAGCCGATAACCGGCAACCCGACAGGGCACAGTGAGTACATTGTTTACAGTGATAATCAGGGCACTGATGATCAGTGCCCTGATGATCAGTGCAGCCCCATCAGTGCCAATCAGTGACCATCAGTGCAGTGTATCAGTGCCCACCACTGCAGTGGATCAGTGCCACCTCATCAGTGCAGCCTCGACAGCGCCTCCTCAACGGTGCCCATCAGTGCTCATCAGTGCCCATCAGTGCCTCCCCATCAGTGCCCATCAGTGCCGCCTCATCAATGCCCACCAGTACCCATTAGTGCAGCCTCAACAGTGCCCATCGGTGCAGACTCATCAGTGCAAATCAATAAAGAAGAAAAATTACTTATTTTCAAAATTTTATAACAGAAAGTAAG
The DNA here is from genome assembly GCF_042186555.1 of Aquarana catesbeiana. Taxonomy (NCBI): domain Eukaryota; kingdom Metazoa; phylum Chordata; class Amphibia; order Anura; family Ranidae; genus Aquarana; species Aquarana catesbeiana. The sequence goes on from NC_133336.1 coordinate 238,217,598, forward strand.
AAAAACTTTTTTTTTTCAAAATGTTTTGTCTTTTTCCTTTGTTTTGCAAAAAATAAAACAGAGGTTATTAAATACCACCAATAGACAGCTCTATCTGTCTCAAAAACATGATAAAAATTTCATTTGGGTACAGTGTTGCATGACTCTGCAATTGTCTTTCAAAGTACAACAGCACTTAAACCTGAAAACTGGCCTGGGCAAGAAAGGGGTGCCCGGTATTGAAGTGGTTAAATATACTTTGCCAGACCCAAGATGGCCAATTGGATAGCTGCATCCCTGTGAATGAGGAAACCATAGAGGAACTAGGTTCCTCTCGACTTCCTCTCCCCATCTGCATCTGTGGACGAGCGCTACCTGTGGTGGAGAAAATAGACTGCACCTGCCTACAGGTTGACATGCACTTTAAATGGTTAGATTACAAAATACTGAATAAAAACAATATTTATTACCTTATGTCTTTAATGGTATGTAGAACTGGCTTAAGCTTCTCCAGGCCCTCACTCTGAATATTACATTCATTGAGATGAAGTCTTTCAATGTCTTCGCAGCAACTGAGTATGAATGCCAACACGGCACAGTGCAATGGGTTGTGATGCACCCGGAAAAATTCAAAACACTTGAAAGGTTTAAGGGTCTGGGCGACAAGAGCCTTATTCCTGCTCTCAAAGAGATAGACAAACACATTCAGAAGCCTCCTCTTGTCCTTTTTATAACTTTCCAGCATCTCACTTTTAAGAATGGACACCAGCCAGTTGATGACCCCTCTTGAAGCTTCAGTGGACAGTTCCCCCATGTAAGGTTTTAACAATGCTCTTGTTGTATTGTCTGAGAGACCGCAAATGAATCCGAAAACCAATTCCCCATGAACCTTTGGGCATAATTGACCTTCAGTCAGTAAAACAGCGAGGTTCCCAGAAGAAGATGGAAGGTAATGGATCAAAGCGGCAAAAAACTCTTGAAGGATGAGGTGTATGAAGGAAAATGTCACATCGTCACTTTGATCTGATTCGGTCATAAAACTTGACAAGAGATGTGAGGCTGTGTCAACTTGAAAAGATTCCAGATGACGTTTATCAAATATGATAATGCGATTCTTGACTCCAAAGTCTGCCATCTGCCCAATTGATGTCAACATTTCTGGAGCACGGTTTGTATCCTGGGTGTGATTGGAAAGAATGTGTGTCAGAAAAGTCACAAAAAGTTGTGTCAATGTCTTGGGCAAGGATAACAACAGCTGTTTTTTGTCTGTTGGCTGGGCTTTAAAGCACATCAATAACACCGTACAAATGATCCAGCAGTATGATGGGATGTAACAAAAAGTGTACAGTGAATCATTTTCACGCACATACTGAAAAGCCATTTTTTCAATTTCCTTGTCTTCAAAGAAATTTTCAAAATATTTCTGTTTTTCCTTGGCAGAGAATCCCATGATCTCAACTATTCGCTGAAACACATTGATGTCAATTAAAGACAGCTTGGTGGGTCGGCTAGTCATCAGCACAGAACAACCTTCAAGAAGAGTCTTCTTTAGCAAGCTAACCACAATCGTACCAACAGAATCCTTCTGTTTGGTGTTGGAGCATAATTTGCTTGAGCTAAAATCCATGTGGTGGGTATTTTCATCCAAGCCATCAAAAGTGAAAAGAATCTTTTTGGGATCTTGCAAGATGTTATCAAGCTGACCCTGCAGATATGGATACTGGTCAAGGATCATGTCCTCCAAACTGACTACATTGAGTCTGTTGAGTTTACGGAATTTGAAAGAAAAGACGAAGGAAAACCTTTGGTAGTGCTTTTCATTCACCCAGTCATAGACAAATTTCTGAATTAGTGTGGTCTTACCAACACCTGCTACTCCACTTGCTATTATTATCTGGGGCACACATTTTAACCGGTGGCACCAATGAAACAGTCTACTTAGAGCCAGGTTTTGTAGCCCGCTCCTTGTTTCCTGAAAACAACCCTCAAACGCTTCTCCTGCTTTGGTTAGCTCATCCTGGAAAGGTTGTCTAAAATCATGTGTGGCGACTACAGCTAAGTTAACATAACGGTTTGATATATAGAAACTTTTTTGTCCGTGGGTGGTGCCTGGTGGTTTCTTCTCTGTGAGATTCTGAGTTTCCTGCTGCAGATTTGCTCTGTGCTGTGTCTGGATCTCTAAAAAAGAGGCATGGAATTTGTTATTTTAAAAGACAAGAGGGTTTAAAAAATGTAACATTCTGGATATACAGTACAATGTGACATACTGTTCACCAACAAGACAAAACTATATAGCCAACATGTCAGGACCCGAGACTGAACCTGCTATGTCTGGCTCTGGCTTTTTTTGCTGAGCCACTTGGGATGCTGGACAGTGCCATAGACAATTCCTTGAATGATCCTGCCTTGAACCTTGTTTCTCTTGAACTTTGAACCCTTTGCTTCTCCCATGAACTACCTGTTTTAGCCATTCATTTGCACTTCCTGTTTGCTAGATTATTGTGCTCTCTCCAGCCAATATCTCACTCTTGTTTCTCCTGCTGGCACCTGTATCTCTGCTATCACTCGTTACTGACCTTTAGCTTGTTCCTTGACTACGCTTCTGCTTGATCTCAACATGCAACCACTGTTACTGAGCTTTGGCTTGTTTACTGACTAAGTTTCTGCTTGATCTTTACGTATATCTGCTACTGGACCCCGGCTTGCTCACCTCCCGGTGGGGCAATCCTGAGGACCTTGACCTGGTGCTAACAAGCAGCAAAACCCATCTCCACCATCAGGAGTACTGGTAAATACCGGTTAGTGCTTAGACCTGGCACCTCAGGAGAGCCTGTGTCATTTGGCAGGGTTATCTGCTCATGTATTTATCTAACTGGTCAGTAGGAGCTTCTCTACTGCTATAGCTACTGGTCTCTGAGCCTGATCCCGGACCATGGGACACAATGGGTTGCACACCTTCCTATCATATTTAAAATAGCTTGTTGGGAGTCCCATTCCAAAACCATCGCCATAACAATGGTGGTGGCTCCACCTTTGTGGCTATGACAGCCTCCACTCTTCTAGCAAGATCTTCTACAAGACTTCAGAGGATCTTTGAGGGAATTTGTGCCTACCCAGCTAAAAATAGTATTGGTGTGGTCAAGTGCTAATGGTGGATGAGGAAACCTGGCTCCTAGTTGGCATTCCAGTTCAAGTGCTCTATATGGTTGAGTTTAGACCTCTGTGTAGGCCACTCAAGCTTTTCCACAACAAACTGGTCAAACCATAAATAATATACTGGTAACTTACCTTTCAGCTCTGTAGTCAATGTATGTCCATATTTGTCCAGAAGAATATTTTTCACTAGAGTTTTATCTGAAAATAATAAGGATGATTTACTATATGTTGTCCATTCATAAGCATTTAAAGAAGGCGTCTCAGAAGGGACTTCTTCAAACTACAGTAATGATGCTGAAAGCACTGCAAAGCTCCATTGCCAGAGTTCCCATAGTCATTCATTAGAGTGAAGTGCCCAGTCTTTCTTAATATTTCTCTTCTTCTCAGGCCGGGACAGTTGCCATGTGTTGGTGGGGAATGGGGTGAATGGGTGGCAACATGGACTGTGTGCAGCATTGGCTGTAGAAACAGTAGGAGTTGGAACAGTTACTTCACACCATTACCTCCCTCCAGCCATGGTGTTGAAGACTGAAGTTGCCTGAGACTGGGTGGGTTTGGACCCCCTTACCCTCCTCGTATCTACACCTCAGATATAAGCTTATTTTAAACAGAAGTGGTGGTGGATACTACTTTTCTTTACGGTTATTCATACAGAGTGCTAAGTAAGTGAATCAATAGTAAACATTTTAGGTTTTTGATTCCAAGAAATATCAAATTTTGAGTCCTCTATTTGCAATTTGCTTATTGTTGACCCTCCTGAAATGCCTTTTAAAGGGCTGTCTGTAATTCTACTTCATGCTCCAGCAAATCTGCGATAGCGAGCCATTCACATGAGCAGGGGATAGGTATTTTGGGGCATTCTGTACACAGATCACGGAATGGCCAAAAGTCACAGTTTTAAGGTTTCAAGGCAAGGAAATTTGAATTTCTGAGCACTTTTGGAAAATAGCATTGACGGTCATTTAATCACAAAAATATCTATATACATGAAATCACTTTTCTTTACTAGAAACACAGTTATTATTGAAAAATAGCAGCAAAGTATAATAATAATATAAAAACAAAAAACTGCTACATGGGTTATACCTGTGTGAATGATTTCACTCAGCAAAGCAGCTAGATTGGGATGGGAACGGCAACATTGCAGGACGTAGAGACTTTCCCAAAATCCTAAAATGGCTTTCCTTCCACAATTCAAAATGTGATTTAGCAAGGTCTCCGCACATATTGAATCTCCAAGATAGTTCTACAGTAGTAAAGAGATTATAAAAAACATATAAAAGGAAAAAAAGAGAGAGATCGAAACTATATGGCCAAAAGTTTGTTGACATCTCTACATCATACCCATATAGTATTGTTGTTGGACATTCCATATCCATAGCCATTAATTTAAGGTTTTGTCCCCCCACTTCCTTTTTGGCACCTATGACACCCTCCAGGAAGACCTTCCACAATATTTTGGAGGCAGTCTGTGGGAATTTGTGCCCATTTTGCCAAAAGAACAATTGTGAGGTCAGATACATTGTTGGACAAGCAAATACGGCCTTCAACTGATGTTCCAATTCCACCCAAAGCTGTTTGGTAGGGTTGAGGTCAGAGCTTTCAGTAGAGTTGAGGTCAGAGCTCTATGTAAGCCATTTGAGTTCCTCCACACCAAACTGGTCAAACCAATTCTTTAAGGAGTTGACTTTGTACACAGGGGCACAGTCATGCGGGAACAGAAAAGGGTCTTTACCAAACTGTTACCATAAGGTTGGAAGCGCAAACTGCTTCTGTATGCTGTTGCATTAAGAGTACCCTTCCTTGGAAACACCTGAACTCTATTACTTGGGTAGGTGTCCACATTTTTGGGGCATATTGGAAGTTCTGATTGTAAGATGTACACAAAGTTTTTGCCATGTAATGTAACTAAAATGAAAAAAAGACCTCTCATTACCTTCAGCTTGGGGATATTATGTGATTTCAGTTCACTCAGGAGCCTGTGGGTGTTCAAAGATTCCACAATATAGATCAGATCATCCCAGAAATATTCATATATTATCCTCAGGTCACAATCTTGATACATAGACAATTGCTCTTGGAACTTCTGAATTTCATCTGCACAAAGGTGGAAAAAACAATCATTTTATTTTCACCATACTGTTCTATAACATTCTATGGTGCACTGTACATAACCATAAAACAGTGAGGCCCGGAGCGATAATGACTGAAAGGAGGGGTAGTGTAGGGCCGGGCGTGACAGTGTGGCTAAGGGAGACAATGAAGGGGTTAATATTGGAAGGAAAACGTGGTAGGAAAAAGGGGAGGTAAGAAAGCAGTCTTTGGGGAAGGAAGGGGGAGGAGTTATATTTAAAGGAGGGGTGGAGCAAAGGATCAGTGTGAGAAAGAGTTAGACGGAGGAGGCAGTTTTTTCTCACTGCTCCTCCACAAAATGGCTGACATAGATCTAATCCTTGCTAGACTGAGAAGGGCAGCTGCTGAAAAAGGACCAGAATGGCTGCAGAGTCAGGGCGGGGACCTCATCGCTGATGAAGCAGGCGGATCCACTCCAGGTGAGGTGTCCCATCGCACACGGAGGTCACGACCTCTGGCGCGCTTTTCACCAGGGTCTGCACCTCGGCCCGTTAGGCTCCCCAGAAGTCCGGTGGTGGATCGTTCGGTCCCCCCGGCTAAGAGACAGCAGCGGGAAGTAGCAACAGCCCCTGGGCGGTCTACACGCCCCTGGCCGGTTCCCCGCCTATGGATCGTGGGTCAAGTTGCAGAGCATCCCCCCCTCAGAACAGCGGTCAGTCAAGGGGGGCGAGGAGGGATGGTGAGACGAGCAGGAGCGGTGCAGGAGAGGCCAGGATGAACAGAAGACTCGGGAGGGGGCGGGGCCTACCGGCACAGCATGAAGCAAGACAGGACAGTGGAGACAAACTCATACCTGCAAGCCAGGAGCCCGTCAGGTCAGGTAATAGACGCCTGTCTGATGGTGTGGGACTTCAGAACGCTAGCCAGGAAACTGCCAGGTCAGGTCAGCGACGCCTGTCTGCAGGGGGAGGAGTTTCGGGGGTGAAGAAGGCCCCACCATTATTGCACAATACGGCCTCAGGGACATTGTCTCCGGGGAGGCTTGCAAGGCTGCCCATACTGGAACAGGATGAGCGGTTGGAAGGAGAAGTGTCTGAGGAGGAAGAACAACAGGTGCCAGCGAGGCAGACCAGCGTGGCGGCTGTGGGGCGAGTTCCCAGTCAGCCCGGTAAGTCAAACAATAACCTGTCTTTATCTGATGCTTTGCAGGATTTGTTGGGGGTGATTACAGCAGGTTCGGTAGGGACATGGGGTGCTGGGGTGCAATCAGGAGGGGTCATGCCGGACCAGCAATTGGCGGGGAATATGCCTGCCAGTGCGGGGTCTGGCACGCAAATGTCAGACTTGTTGCAGGGACTACTAGGCAGATTTGAAGGGGGACAGGGGCAGCCAGCTCAAGTGGCCCCATGGACGGCACCGGTGGTTGGTTTGGTTGTAGGGGGTACTGGGGGTGCCGGGGTGGGAGTGCCGCCAGTGAGTGTGGTCCCCAGTCAGTCTGGAGATGGCACGGAGAAGGCAGGGGACAAGGGGACCATTGAAAGGACTGACTTGGTCAGGATTGCAGACGCGGCAAAATGCGAGGTTTACGTCTGCTTCGAGGGCCCCTTGGGAGCTCATCTGAAACAGGAGGTCCGTGACAAGATTCACAAGGGTGAGTATGTGGAGATATTTTCACTACTGCCTTTGGAAAAGTTTAATATGGATAGGGTAAAACCTGCGGATTCCAAAAAAGAGGATGAGGAAAAGAGGAGGTACCGTTTGATTCCGCGTACATTTGTTAATTGGCTGCAAGCGTTCGCCATCATGGCGAACGTGGTGGGCGAAAAGAATCCAGAACATTGCTCGGCTTTGTTCTGTTATTTGTATGCAATTGGGGAGGCACATAGGGTGTACGGTGGGTTGGCTTGGCTGCGTTATGACGAGCAGTTTAGACAGCGAAGAGCTGTCCGCCCGTCATTACGTTGGGATCACAAAGATATTAGCCTCTGGATGAGGCTTATGTCTTCAGCGCGGGCCCCGCCTCAGTTTTTTCAGGGGGGGGGCGGGGGTACAAGTTCCTCAGGACTGCCAGTCGGAAAAAAGTGGGGAGTATGCTGGCAATTTAACGAAGGTTCCTGTAAATTTGGGGGGGCTTGTAAGTTTAAGCACGAGTGCTCAGGGTGTGGGGGAACCCATGCTTTGTCAAAATGTTTTAAGAGGGGAAAACGTGCCAGTGACTCTACGTCAAAGAGGGATGACGCCGGTGAAGGTGGAAAAGATGCTGCCTTTTCTAAGTAAGTATCCGGATCGGGGTGCAGCGAGGTTGTTGGCGGCTGGGTTTAAGGATGGTTTTAGGATCCCATGTTCATTAGCGACGGTTCCGCCTATGGCAAGGAATCTGAAATCGGCAATGCAGCATCAGGAGGTGGTTGGGGAAAAGTTACACAAGGAAGTGGCACTGGGGCGCATGGGGGGAGGCGTTTGCCAAGAAACCTTGGCCGGACTTGGTAGTGTCACCTTTGGGGGTGGTGCCCAAGAAGGAACCAAACAAGTTCCGGTTGATACACCACTTGTCCAAAAGGGGGTTCAGTCAATGATTTCATTGACCCTGAAGAGTGCACAGTGTCCTACACTTCATTTGATGCGGCAGTCAAGTGGGTGAGGCGGTTTGGTCAAGGTGCACTCATGGCAAATGCGGATATAGAATCGGCGTTCCGCTTGTTACCAGTGCATCCAGAGAGCTTCAGGCTGCTGGGATGTCACTGGCAGGAGCAGTTTTATGTTGACAAATGCTTGCCTATGGGCTGTTCTGTTTCATGCGCCATGTTTGAGGCGTTTAGCTCGTTTTTGGAATGGGTGGTAAGGGAGGTATCGGGCCTGGACTCAGTCATACACTATCTAGATGATTTTTTGTGTATAGGCCCCCCTGCTTCCGCTGTGTGTGCGATTCTGCTTTCCACGTTGCAGCACATCGCAGGCAGGTTTGGAGTGCCTTTGGCGGCTGAAAGGTCCTGTGTCAGAAATTAGTTTTTTGGGGATAGTGATAGACTCAATTGCGATGGAGTGCCGCTTGCCCAGAGGTAAGTTGGAGGACTTGCAGAAGGAAATTCGGGAGATCCACGGATTGCGGAAGGTTCAGCTACGAGCTCTGCAATTGTTGTTGGGTAAGTTGAATTTCACCTGCAGAATTATCCCCATGGGGCGGGTTTTTTGCCGACGGCTGACGGCAGCTACAGCGGGGGTAAAAGTCCCGACTCACTTTATTCGCCTGACAAGGGATCACAGAGAAGATTTAAAAGTTTGGTATGAGTTTTTAGCCTCGTACAATGGGAGGGCAGTGTGGATGTCTGGTCCGGTGAGCAATTTCGACGTGGAATTGGTTACTGACGCGGCGGGCTCCACGGGCTACGGCACATTTTTTCAGGGGCGATGGAGCGCAGAACCCTGGCCACAATCCTGGGAGAGGGCAGGTTTCCTCAGGAATTTGGTGCTGCTGGAACTGTTTGAGGTGGTACTGGCCTTGGAACTATGGGGAGAGGCATGCCGGAATTTAAAGCTGAGGATAAATTGTGATAATATGGGTGTAGTGCAGGTGGTTAACCGCATGTCAGCCTCCTCGCCGCCGGTTATACGGCTCCTGAGACAGCTGGTGTTTAGGTGCTTGCGTTTGAATATTTTTATCTATGCCGTGCACATCCCAGGTGTTGACAATTCGCTGGCTGACTCCTTGTCTCAGTTTCAGTGGGACAAGTTCAGGGAGCTGGCTCCAGGAGCAGACAAGGAAGGAGTTTCTTGCCCGGATTGGATTTGGGAGCTGCCCTTGGAGTCACTGTGGGATGGATTCGGCAGTCAGTGAGTGATTATACTTGGTCAGCCTACAGGAAGGTATGGAAAGAATGGTCGGCTCTGGTACAGGAAGCTGGGGCTGGGACAATTATGTCGGATGGGCGGTTACTGGTGTTGTACTTGGTAGCTAGGAACTTGGAAGTGGGGTGTGCGGTATCTTCCATTGATCTGAAATTGGCAGGCTTGTCATTTCTGTTTAAATTAATGGGATGGGAAGATTGGACCGAAGATTTTTGGGTACGTCAGGCTTTAAAGGGTTATCGCAAACAGCATAAGAGAAAGGACACGAGATGGCATGTCACGTTCAGGAACTTGTTGGCAATATGTGATGTGTTGAGGTACGTATGTGTATCACATTATGAAAATGTATTGTTTAGAGCGGCGTTTTCGCTGGCCTTTTGTGGGGCGTTTCGGATAGGTGAGTTGGTTAGCCCATCGGGGGGGTTTATTGGATCAGGATGTGAGGTTGGAGACAGATAGGGTGTGTTTGAGGTTGCGAAGGTCAAAAACTGAACAGCAAGGAAAAGGGGTGGAAGTGTCCTTATTTGCGTTAACGGGGTCACGGGTGTGCCCGGTGGAGGCGGTGCGCGAATTTAGGGCGGTCAGAACGGATGGAGTGGGGCCCTTCTTGAGGCATGAGGATGGGTCTTATCTGTCCAAATTTCAGTTCATATCGATTTTTAGGAAATGTTTAAAAAGGGCTGGGTTGGCAGAGGCGGAGTATGCTTCATACTCCTTTCGCATAGGGGCAGCTACTGAAGCTGCCAGATGTGGTTTGGATGAGGCTGCTGTTCGCAGAATTTGGAGATGGGAGTCCAGGAGATTGCGGTCTTATATTAGACCTAATTTGGTTGTGGATTAAAATATTTAAAAAAAATAAATAAATAAATAAATAAATAAAACCCAAAATAAGGGGGTGAGTGTGGTTGAATAGTTGTGAAATTTCAGTGTTAGGAATGGGTGTGTTGCTATCTTTGTGTTTTGTTTTTCGTTTCAGATGGAGGTTCAGTACGCCTCGTCTGGATCATTGGTCACTCCTACGTTTGTTGGGGGGCCAGGAGAGGTGACGTACGTCCAGATGGCAGGCAATTGGGGATTTCCAGGAGGGAGGCTGACATACGCTGGATGGGGAGACCAGGGATGTTGTGGGGGTAGAGTAATGGTGGAAGTGGAAAGGTTCGTAAGATTGAATAGACCCCCTGACATATTGGTTATTCATGCGGGTGGTAACGACTTGGGGATCCGGCCAGTCAGGGACCTGCTTGCTGACATAAAGAGCGATTTTATGCAGTTGCACGAAAAATTCCCGGGGACACTGTTGGTATGGTCGGACATAGTGGCTCGCACAACGTGGCGCTGGGCTAGGTCAATAGCGAGCAATAACAAGACCCGTATACAAGTCAACAAAGTAGTGGGGAGGTTTGTGGTACAGAATGCAGGGATTGTTATAAGGCACAGAGAGCTGGAGGTGAATGTAGGTCTCTATTTACGGAAGGATGGTGTTCATCTATCCGACGTAGGGATTGTTCTATGGTCTATGGGTTTGCAGGAGGGGATTCAACAGGCCCTGAGGGTGTGAAGGGGCCCTCAAGTGTAAGGTTGTCAAACTTTTGGGCTGTGGCTGTGTTCTTCTGGTGGTCTTTGATGGGGGCAGTAAAAGGAGGGATAAAAAAGGGGTGGGGGGCTCATCGTTAGCATGTGCCCCTCCGGTGTATTCCTGAACGTTGGAGGGAATACTGATTTTGTGGCGCTGCGGGAAGCGGTTGTCTCCGAGCGGCTATAGCTGGAGGCCTATTAGTTTGGTAAATATCCCGCAGTGCGTTGGTGTTATACGATGGTATACGTTGGTTATATTTGAAAGGTGGGTCACCGTCAGAGACCATCAGACTGGGGTTAACAGTTTAGGTTATTACGTTATTATTTATGTTTATTGGTTATTTATTGGTTATCTATTGGGGTTATTATTTGGAAGTGTTTTAATAAAAGAGGCTGTTATGGCCATTTTACTCCAACAAACAGAAGGTGTGGTCTCATCATTTCAGGTGGGGAAGATATGGGGTTGGAGTATTACGGTGACTGAATGAAGGGGACATTTGGTCTACACTGGTCAAGTGTTTTGCAAAGTGCATTGTGTAGAATCTGTGCTATGACAGTGTTGTGAATCCTGGCACTAGGGTATCCCATATTTGTATTACAAGGGCAGCCCAGCAAAGCCACCAGTCACCCGCAAAATTAGGATTTGAACACTATTTTACTAAAATCTCTGTTCAAATCCAAAAGGGTGTACCAGGTCACTATTTTAAGGAGGAATGTATTACACAAGCGTTAATGAGTAAATCTGTGTTTTTAAACATATAGTATAAGTACTCCAAGGGGTGGTGATGGTCTGATGGTTGTCAGAAAAGGGTACATACACCACTCTCTTTGTTGCCCATTTGTTTTTATCCACCGTGATCACGCTTTTATTTGTGTATGGTCGTTTTTGTCAATAAAAACACCCTTTTTTATCTGCACCATGTGGAGGCACATTCTTTTTGTTTCCACATTTACCGCATGAGATCCAGTCCCTCCAACTGCTCCTTTCGGGGGACCGTTTGTGAAACTTCTGATGCACGCTGGGACGGTTCGGTGTGAGGACGGTTCGTTGTGAGGACCCATCCGGTTGCCGGCTGAGATCCATACAGACCACAATCCAAGAGACTGGCGATTCCTGAGCTCCCATTCCACGTCATTTGTGACAAACTGCACATGCGATTCCCTGTCGCTGACATGGGAATCCACAGGATCTGGTAAGAGGCTTTTTTGCACTTTCTCTGAATGACCCATTGGGACCCGGTTTCTCGGTTGGGAAGTCGCTGTATGATGCCAGGTGTTTTCTGACAACCATCAGACCATCACCACCCCTTGGAGTACTTATACCTCCTGTGCGGTTGGACATTTACATCCATCTATGGACGTTTGTGTTTCAAGGCACCTGTGGTCAATTAGTTATTTCTTGACTGTTTCACCATTTTAAGACCTATATTCATTTGTACATGCGCTGCATTTTTCCATATGCCTATTTTGTTGTTTTTTGTCAAACTGTATGCAGCAGCTTTCATTCATTTTACTGGTTAGCGCGGTGTTTTCTATTTACCTCAAACATATAGTATAAACATTTTAAAGCAGAACTTCACCCTTATTATAAAGTTCCTCCCTCTCCACTTCTGCTCATCATGTAAAGCGCACTTTTTTTTTGTTTACTTTTTTTTTTCTTAAAATAGTTCTGTTCTGCCCCCTAATACCCATCATTTGCCTAGGTGAATTACAGGCATTATGCCTGCTATGGCTCCTGGGGTATGCACGTTACATATCCCAGTTGGCTTAGTGTTTCATAGAGAAAGGAGGAGGGAGAAGGGGGCAGGCTTAGCGACACATCATCCTGAGGCCCGTCAGCCAAACCCGGAAGAGCTGGTGGGCCTTGAGTTGACATCAAACAAAAGAGGGCGGCGTGGGACCGAGCGGGGGCAGAATTCTGACAGGATTCTGCAAGACACTGCTGGATCACTGGGCAGGTGAGTATCTGAAACATTCAGTACCCACCACAAGGTATGGAGGGGCAGCACTTTTAAAAATAAAAAAACAGCTTTCACTGCAATACTCACCTTCAGTCTGGCACCACGCCCCATAGAAGGTCCACTCCTCCAGTACATGGCATATTTCATTCAGGTTGAATGATGATCAGCACTCAATCAACCCACTTTCTCTGGGCCCAGGCTGTCAGGGACACACTTCTTGCGGGTAAGGCATCATGCCATTCTGAGCTCAAAATACTTTTTCACTTGTAACAGCATCTGAGTGCCATTCAATGCAGGAGCAATGACTGTCAACTGCCTGAGAGCAGGAAGGATCCAAAAACTGTTGCTGGACCAGCAATGATGGATGATGGATGAATGTAAATTATATAGGAGGGTAATGAAAGAGAGAACCTGGAGATCTGCTTTAAAGAATTGAAAAGCGTTGGTAAAAAGAAAGAAAGCAACATGGAGGGATAGGAACATTTAGAGCAGTGCCTAAAATTAACCTAGTGGTGCCCACACATATTTTCAGCAGCATTCAATTTCTGCCATCTACTTCATCTGAATCCCAGGCGTTCTGAGCAACAAAAACCCTAACCCTTCCTAAAGGTTTTGAAGTTTGCCCATCAAATTCCTATTGGCTTATTGCAATGATGTTACACCCTCATTGGGCAATAGAAATGTGCAGGAAATGGGAGGGGCAGGCAACATTCAAAACTACCAGCAACTGTTGAAGCTTGGCAGATCAAAACTGCCTGGAATTTGGGAGTAGTAGTCACATTTACATTTTCCTAAGCATTCTATATGCAGTATTTTGAATCCTCTCTGTATCCCTTTTGAGGGGAACATATACAAAAATGGAAAATCTAAAAAAATACTAGCATGTACCTTCGGCAGTTTCCAAGTTCTTCTTGCTAGCCCAGATCCAGGGCTTTTCTTTGCTTTAAAGCTTTGATACTTCTCCTCAGACTTCTGGCTCCTACACATTCCTTTTGGCCAGTGAGGCTGCCATCATAGTAATCAGCCAACTAAAATGTGTGGGAGCCAGGCGGATATGGGAAACCTTCAACATTGCTTAGAAGTGTCCAGGCTTCTGTCTAAGTTAAGAACTTCAGGGTTTCAGAAGCATGTTTAGTGTCCTTAAGTTCATCAAAGCAAGTTATTGAAGTATCCTACTATCCCCATCCAAGTTCAACCTTTTAATAAAACCTCAAAACCAACAATTCTAGACTGTTTCATGAGCCAAAAGAGTGAAAGTGCATGTGTGCCTATCTGTGCCGGGTACCTATGGGAAAAGGAACCCGGGCATATCACCAGTAGGGATGAGCCGAACACCCCCCGGTTCGGTTCGCACCAGAACCCGCGAACGGACCGAAAGTTCGCACGAACGTTAGAACCCCATTGACGTCTATGGGACTCGAACGTTCGAAATCAAAAGTGCTCATTTTAAAGGCTAATTTGCATGGTATTGTCCTAAAAAGGGTTTGGGGACCCGGGTCCTACCCCAGGGGACATGTATCAATGCAAAAAAAACTTTTAAAAACGGCCGTTTTTTCGGGAGCAGTGATTTTAATGATGCTTAAAGTAAAAAAAAAAAAGTGAAATATTCCTTTAAATATAGTACCTGGGGGGTGTCTATAGTATGCCTGTAAAGTGACGCGTGTTTCCCATGTTTAGAACAGTCCCTGCACCAAATGTCATTTTTAAAGGAAAAAATCTCATTTAAAACTGCTTGCGGGTTTAATGTCATGTCGGGTCATGGCAATATGGATGAAAATCAGTGAGACAAACGGCATGGGTACCCCCCAGTCCATTACCAGGCCCTTTGGGTCTTGTATGGATATTAAGGGGAACCCCGCACCCAAATTAAAATAAGGAAAGGTGTGGGGCCACCAGGCCCTATATACTCTGAACAGCAGTATACAGGCGGTGCAAACAAGACAGGGACTGTAGGTTTGTTGTTAAGTAGAATCTGTTTGTAATTTTGAACATTTTTAACGTGTTTAGCTCCAGCCAAAAAATCTTCTCTAAGCTTTTTGGAAAACATAGGGAAGGGTTATCACCCCTGTGACATTTGTTTTGCTGTCTTTCCTCCTCTTCAGAAGATTTCACCTCACTTTTTTGTCCCAATGAAAAATGTTTTTTGAAAATTTGGGTTTTTTTGTGGAACAAGGATTGGAAAGCATCAGTGGAAAGGAGAAATTGTTTTCCCATATTAACTCTTACAGGAGAGAATTTCCCTTCCTAGGGGTAGATTTCATCTCACTTCCTGTTGTCTCCTTCCGTTTGCAAGTAGGAGTCGTTTGTAAGTTAGATGTTTGAAAGTAGGGTCCTGCCCTATATACTCAGCAGAAATTTGGGCCTTAGGTGTTGCTGTGGCCACAACACTGTAAGCCCTCACAGGGCCCTGCTGTGAAATATTAGATCAAGAATTGTAATTACATGCCCCTGTTGAACAGGAGCTGAAAAATTAGGCCTTAGGCACTGGTGCTGGTGCCACAACACTGCAACCCCTCACAGACACTCTAGTTGGAACGCAGGAACGAGCCCTGCTGCAAAGTATTGCTTCAAAAATTGTAATTACACGCCCCTGTTAGACAGGGGCAGAAAAATTGGGCCTTAGGCACTGGTGCTGGTGCCACAACACTGCAACCCCTCACAGACACTCTAGTTGGAACGCAGGAACGAGCCCTGCTGCAAAGTATTGCATCAAAAATTGTAATTACACGCCCCTGTTAGACAGGGGCAGAAAAATTGGGCCTTAGGCACTGGTGCTGGTGCCACAACACTGCAACCCCTCACAGACACTCTAGTTGGAACGCGCCCTGCTGCAAAGTATTGCATCAAAAATTGTAATTACACGCCCCTGTTAGACAGGGGCAGAAAAATTGGGTCTTAGGCACTGGTGCTGGTGCCACAACACTGCAACCCCTCACAGACACTCTAGTTGGAATGCAGGAACGAGCCCTGCTGCAAAGTATTACATCAAAAATTGTAATTACACGCCCCTGTTAAACAGGGGCTGAAAAATTGTGCCTTAGGCACTGGTGGTGGCGCCCAGAACCAAAAATGTTCTTACAAGCTATCAGCGTGATGATTGAGGAGGAAGAGGATAATTACTCAGGGATAGTCACTCAGCATCAGCATAGGCAGTCTTTGAAGGGATCTGAGATTTCAAAAAAAATTATTCGGTTACATCAGCATCAGGTGCTTGGTAGCTGGTGGTGATCCAAGACTCATTCATTTTTATGAAGGTCAGCCGATCGACCGAGTCGGTGGACAGACGCACCCTGTGATCGGTTACCACGCCTCCAGCAGCACTGAATGTGCGTTCCGAAAGAACGCTGGATGCAGGACAGGCCAGTAGCTCAATTGCATACTGTGCAAGCTCTGGCCAGTGATCCATCCTCAAGACCCAGTAACCCAGAGGATTTTCGGTGGGAAAGGTGTCCAAGTCTGATCTTGCCCCTAGGTATTCCTGCACCATGTAAAACAGACGCTGGCGATGGTTGCTGGAACCGATCATACCTTGGGGCTGCGGACCAAAAAATTGTCTGAACGCATCGGTCAGACGGCCACCTTCTCCACCGCTCCTTCTTTGACTGACCGAAGCCTCAGCAACACGTTGTCCAGAAACAGGAGTTTGTAACCTCCCAGTCTCTGGGAACGCGTTGCACAGACCTTTCTGCAAGGCCTCCCGAAGATGTTTCATCCTCTGCTCCCTCTGCGATGGCAAGATAAGGTCCGCAACCTTACCCTTGTAACGTGGATCAAGGAGGGTTGCCAGCCAGTATTGGTCCTTCTCCTTGATACCACGAATACGAGGATCCTTACGCAGGCTTTGCAGGATCAGGGAGGCCATGCAGCGTAGGTTTGCTGAGGCATTCGGTCCGGAGTCCTCTGGGTCACTAAGAACGACATGGTCCGCAGCCACCTCCTCCCAGCCACGTACAAGTCCATGTGTTTCTTGGGACTGATCCCTTAAAGACTGCTGCTGATGCTGAGTGCCAGGCTCCACCTCCATACTGACACAATCTTCCTCCTCCTCCTCCTCCTCTTCCTCCTCGTCCTCTTCCTGTGTGATCGGCGGGCACGCAGGAACACTGTCTGGATAAAGGGGGCCTTGAGAGCTAAGGAAGTCCTCCTCTTCCTGCCTCTGTTCTGCCTCAAGTGCCCTGTCCATTATTCCACGCAGCGTGTGCTCCAACAGGTGGACAAGGGGGACAGTGTCACTGATGCATGCACTGTCACTGCTCACCATCCTCGTGGCCTCCTCGAATGGTGACAGGACAGTGCATGCATCCCTGATCATGGCCCACTGGCGTGGGGAAAAAAAACCAAGCTCCCCTGACCCTGTCCTGGTGCCATAGTCGCACAGGTACTCATTGATGGCCCTCTGCTGCGTGTGCAGCCGCTGCAGCATGGCCAACGTTGAGTTCCACCTGGTGGGCATGTCACAGATTAGGCGGTTCTTGGGCAGGTTAAACTCCTTTTGGAGGTCCGTCAGCCGAACACTGGCATTATATGACCGGCGGAAATGCACACAGACTTTCCTGGCCTGCCTCAGGACATCCTGTAAGCCCGGGTACCTGCCCAAGAACCGCTGCACCACCAAGTTAAGGACGTGAGCCAAACAGGGCACATGGGTCATTTGTCCCTGTCGGAGGGCAGAGAGGAGGTTGGTGCCATTGTCGCAAACCACCATTCCTGCCTTAAGTTGGCGTGGCGTCAACCACCTCTGAACCTGCCCCTGCAGAGCTGACAGAACCTCTGCCCCAGTGTGGCTCCTGTCCCCCAAGCACACCAGCTCAAGCACCGCATGGCATCTTTTGGCCTGCGTACTTGCGTAGCCCCTTGAACGCCTACGGAGCACCGCTAGTTCCGAGGAAGAGGCCATGGAGGAAGAAGAAGAGGAGGGGGTGGAGGAGAGAGGTGTGTCACAATCAGCATTTTGGAGGCGTGGTGGTGGAACAACCTCCAACACTACTGCACCTTGTCCTGCATCCTTCCCAGCTGCCAGCAGAGTCACCCAATGCGCCGTGAAACTTAGGTAACGTCCCTGTCCATGCCTGCTGGACCATGAGTCAGCGGTAATATGCACCTTACCGCTGACCGCCCTGTCCAGCGAGGCATGGACATTGCCTTCCACATGCCGGTAGAGAGCCGGAATCGCCTTCCGTGAGAAAAAGTGGCGTTTGGGTACCTGCCACTGAGGAACCGCACATTCCACAAACTCACGGAAGGGGGCAGAGTCTACCAACTGAAAAGGCAGCAGTTGAAGTGCTAGCAATTTTGCCAAGCTAGCATTCAACCGCTGGGCATGTGGATGGCTGGGAGCAAACTTCTTTCGGCGGTGCAGCAGCTGGGGCAGGGAAATTTGCCTGGTACAATCTGACGTCGGTGTACCAAAAGCAGATTGCCCACAAGTACTTGGCTGTGACACACCTAATTCTACACCTTCATTCCTCTCACTGCAGGTCTCAGAGAGGACTGAAGGTCTAGTGGGGTTGGAAATCTCAGCTGATGAGGAGCAAGGAGAGATCCTCTTTGTTCTTTGGTGTGGGTCTTTTAGATACGCTTGCCAACGAACTGCATGGCAGGTCAACATATGTCTGGTCAAGCATGTGGTACCCAAGCGGGAGATGTTTTGGCCACGCGAGCTTGAGACATATGTTGCAAATAGCAGCGGTGCGATCTGATGCACTCGTCTCAAAAAAGGCCCACACCAAAGAACTTTTTGAATAACGCGCAGAGACTGCAGCGCCCTGCACATGTGGAGCTTTGGGGTGTGATGCAGTCAATGTGCTGCCCTTAGGCTGGCCCCTGGAGGGCATCCTGCCTCGTTGGTGATGTGCCGCCGCCTCCTCCTCCTCCTCCTCCTCCTCCTCCTCCTCTCTCCTATCAGGCACCCACGTTGAGTCAGTGACCTCATCATCCCCTCCCTCCTCATCACTGGAGCAAACCTGGCAGTATGCTGCAGCAGGGGGAGCATGACTGCCAGATTGCTGTCCTTCTTGGGCACCCCCTCTGTCCGTGCTCATGTTACTGCCTTCATCGAGCTCAGTATCGTCATCAGAGCCTTCCAAACGCTGGGCATCCTCCTGGAGCATGTACCCAACACTGTGGTCAAACAGTTCGAGGGAATCCTCATGAGGACATGGTGGAGCTAGGGAAGGAGTCACTGATGACATTGAGCTGAGGGAAGAGGCCGCTGCTTTGCCAGACAAAGCACCCTGGGCATGGGTGAGAGAGGATGAGGAGGATGAGGACGGCTTGGTCATCCACTCGACCAAGTCTTCCGCATGTTGCGGCTCAACACGGCCAGCTGCCGAAAAAAAGGCCAAGCGTGTCCCATGGCCACGTGCTGATGAGGATGCACCGTCTCCACGACCAGCACTAGACACAGAGCCTGCTTGCCCTCTCTTATTGGCTTGTGACTGTCTGCCTCTCCTTCTTGGCCTTCCAGACATACTAATGGCCTGTAGCTGCACTAAGCTGGGATAGAACACCTGTAATTTTCTTCAGGTAGCTTTATATACTGTAACCAGACAAGCCTGCCTGTCAGTAGGAAGATAACAGGAACGGATCTAGCTGAACACTGTGAGCAGGACGCACTGTACTAAATGTAAATAGTCTAGCTGCCTGACCGTGGTACTAATAGGATCAAATAGAACACCTGTAATTTTCTTCAGGTAGCTTTATATACTGTAACCAGACAAGCCTGCCTGTCAGTAGGAAGATAACAGGAACAGATCTAGCTGAACACTGTGAGCAGGACGCACTGTACTAAATGTAAATAGTCTAGCTGTCTGACCGTGGTACTAATAGGATCAAATAGAACACCTGTAATTTTCTTAGGTAGCTTTATATACTGTAACCAGACAAGCCTGCCTGTCAGTAGAAAGATAACAGGAACGGCTCTAGCTGAACACTGTGAGCAGGACGCACTGCACTAAATGTAAATAGCAGGAACGGATCTAGCTGAACACTGTGAGCAGGACGTACTGCACTAAATGTAAATAGCAGGAACGGATCTAGCTGAACACTGTGAGCAGGACGCACTGCACTAAATGTAAATAGCAGGAACGGATCTAGCTGAACACTGTGAGCAGGACGCACTGCACTAAATGTAAATAACAGGAACGGATCTAGCTGAACACTGTGAGCAGGACGCACTGCACTAAATGTAAATAGTCTAGCTGCCTGACCGTGGTACTAATAGGATCAAAGATAAAACACCTGTAATTTTCTTCAGGTAGCTTTATATACTGTAACCAGACAAGCCTGCCTGTCAGTAGGAAGATAACAGGAACGGATCTAGCTGAACACTGTGAGCAGGACGCACTGCACTAAATGTAAATAGTCTAGAAGATAACAGGAACGGATCTAGCTGAACACTGTGAGCAGGACGCACTGCACTAAATGTAAATAGCAGGAACGGCTCTAGCTGAACACTGTGAGCAGGACGCACTGCACTAAATGTAAATAGCAGGAACGGATCTAGCTGAACACTGTGAGCAGGACGCACTGCACTAAATGTAAATAGCAGGAACGGATCTAGCTGAACACTGTGAGCAGGACGCACTGCACTAAATGTAAATAGCAGGAACGGATCTAGCTGAACACTGTGAGCAGGACGCACTGCACTAAATGTAAATAGCAGGAACGGATCTAGCTGAACACTGTGAGCAGGACGCACTGCATTAAATGTAAATAGTCTAGATAGAAGATAACAGGAACGGATCTAGCTAAACTGAATACAGTGTATATATATATATGCAACACCTGGGATGCATATATATATACACAATACACTGTAAGTGCAGCTAACTGACTGACTGTTCTGCCTAATCTATCTAACTCAAATCAAATGACACTGTCTCTCTCTCTCTCTATCTCTCAGCACACCGGAACACACACTACACAGGGCCGCCGTGCAGGCGGCCTTATATAGTGTGGGGTGTGTACTAAATCCCCTGAGCCATAATTGGCCAAAGCCACCCTGGCTTTGGCCAATTACAGCTCTCTCTACTGACGGCGCTGTGATTGGCCAAGCATGCGGGTCATAGTGCATGCTTGGCCAATCATCAGCCAGCAATGCACTGCGATGCCGCAGTGAATTATGGGCCGTGACGCGCCACACGAATTTAGCGCGAACGGCCCATAAAGTTCGGAATTCGGCGAACGGGCGAACAGCCGATGTTCGAGTCGAACATGGGTTCGACTCGAACACGAAGCTCATCCCTAATCACCAGTGCCCGAGGGGGGGTAGCTCTACATACAATATGAAGCTTCTTCCTAACCAGCAGTATCAGAGCCAATATAATTGAATGTTGATGTATCTAATTGGATGTGATCGAGAATAATGGAAAAAATGTAAGTGTCCTTCAAACTTCTGCAGCAGTATCATCATGTTTGATAAAACAGTGAAACCAACCTTCAGCGCTAGTTCTTTTGAGTGGCCGATCCATTTTCTAAAAAAACAAAAAAAAACAAAAAACAGGTATAAAACATCACTTTATGAGCCATAAAAATTGATAAATGTGGCCAAAAACCATTATAGGTCATTTAAACATTGGCAGCTAGTTGTTAAATCTAACAATGTTTTGAATATCAGACTCTGTTCCATCTAGTACGGCTGAATAGTAATAACTAGCAGTCTTTGGATGAGGTTTCAAATGTTTAATGAGAAAATATGATAGCCACAGATATAATGCTGATGTTTTGGCACAATGCAATCCCTTTTTCATGGCCAGTAGTGACTGAGTACCAGGTGTTGGTGTGAATTAAAGTCATGGGACGTGACTTTAGTTCACTCCAATGGATCAAAATGTCTTGTTCTTGGGTTGAAACTATTTTGGACAATGCTGGAAGTTTGTGAAACCACCTTTCCCAATGTAATATATATATATAATCCCAGCAGTATTCTCTGTTGCATCATTCTTTCTTATTTGGATTGATGTATTTTTCTTCTCCAAAAACAGTAGTAATACCCCCCCCCCCAATTCCTCCACTGGTGTCACACAAACAGGTTGTGGGGAGGTTCAGCGCGGCGTAGCAGCAGTAAATACCACAAGTCCAGTTGCAGAGAACAGAATTTGTATTAATGTAGATACCAGTAATTCACAACAAACCCAGGGGGAAGGCATCCGACCGGGAACCCTTATATATATGGTATGTATATATGTATGTATATAACAGCAGTGTGTAGCGGACCAGGTCTCAGGTGTGCCCATAGCGTCTCTCTTGAGGGGCGGAATGCAGCCTGGCCTGTTGGTACCCAAACAGGGAGGTTTCCAGGAAGGATGTCATGTCCCTACCCTTTCCATACTCATGTGTAGCCTCTCTCTAAGGCTGATCACTGTCTCGGTCAGATGGGTGACCTGTTCCTACACTACCCACATGTAGAGCCACTCTGACCCCCGGTATCAGGAAGGGCTGACATTTCACCTCAGGGTGCTGGTTCTTGCGTTGCAGGAAAGATGGGCGCCAGTCACTTTTAAAATGAACAAGGTGAGTTTATTGCTCACAACAACAAAAAATGCAAGCAGAGAGGGTTAGGGCACAGGACATACTTAGGACAGTAGGCAGGGCCGGATTTCCCACAAGGCCACCGAGGCCAGGCCTCGGGGCGGTAGTGGTACAGGGGCGGCGCCGCCCCCCACACTAACATCAGCATGCAGTGCACCCGGGCGCCAGAGAGGTGGGGGCGCTGAAGCGCTAGAGTGCTCCTCTCCCTCCTCCTCTCTGTGTCCAGACTGAGGCGGCTCCCACCGCAGGTCACCGCCGCCACCGCTGTGTTTTTCGCTGCTCAAGCCCGTCCCCCCTCCCTCCTCCTGTAAGAGAAGGAGAGCAGCCGCCGGAGATCGGAGCAGCTGGTCTCTGTGCGGGGGGGGCGTGTTCTCCTCTGTCTCTCACTCCCGCCCAAGCCTGTGCCTGTCTCCATCTGTTCTGTTGTACACACTTGGAGGGGAGGTTGTCCTGGGGGGTCTGTACTAATGGAGGGGGGGCTGTCCTGGGATGTCTGTACTAGTGAAGGGGGGGTTTGTCCTGGGGGGTTTGTACTAATGGAGGGGGGGGTTTGTCCTGGGGGGTCTGTACTAATGAAGGGAGGGGTGGTTTGTCCTGGGGGGGTCTGTGCTAATGGAGGGGGTGGGGGTTGACCTGGGGGGGGGTTGTAGTAATGGAGGGGGGTTTGTCCTGGGGGGGTCTGTACTAATGAAGGGAGGGGTGGTTTGTCCTGGTGGGGGTCTGTACTAATGGAGGGGTGGTTTGTCCTGGTGGGGGTCTGTACTAATGGAGGGGTGGTTTGTCTTGGTGGGGGTCTGTACTAATGGAGGGGGGGTTGTCCTGGGATGTCTGTACTAGTGAAGGGGGTTTTTGTCCTGGGGGGTTTGTAGTACTAATGGAGGGGGGTTGTCCTGGGGGGTTTGTACTAATGAAGGGAGGGTTTTGTCCTGGGGGGTCTGTACTAATGAAGGGAGGGGCGGTTTGTCCTTGGGGGGTCTGTGCTAATGGAGGAGGTGGGGGTTGACCTGGGGGGGTTTGTACTAATGGAGAGGGGGTTTTCCTGGGGGGGTTTGTACTAATGGAGGGGGGGTTTGTCCTGGGGGGGTCTGTACTAATGAAGGGAGGGGTGGTTTGTCCTGGGGGGGTCTGTACTAATGAAGGGAGGGGTGGTTTGTCCTGGGGGGGTTTGTACTAATGGAGGGGGGTTGTCCTGGGGGGGTTTGTACTAATGGAGGGGGGTAGACCTGGGGGGGGTTTGTACTAATGGAGGGGGGTTGTCCTGGGGGGGGTTTGTACTAATAGAGGGGCATTTGTCCTGGGGGGGGTCTGTACTAATGAAGGGAGGTGGGTTTGTCCTGGGGGGGTCTGTACTAAGGGAGGGGGGTTTGTCCTGGGGGGGGTCTGTACTAATGAAGGGAGGGGGTTTGTCCTGGTGGGGGTCTGTACTAATGGTGGGGGGTTTGTCCTGGGGGGGAGGGTCTGTACTAATGGAAGGGGGTGGTTTGTCCTGGGGGGGGGTCTACACCCAGGAAAGTACACCCAGGGCTCCAGAGGGAGAGGGCAGTGCTGAGGGAACACCATCAGAGAGAGAACCCCGCTGCCCAGCGCCACCAGAGGGAAAGCCACACAGCCTGGCGCCATCCCTGGCAGAGAAAGGAATGGAGTCATTGCAGGAATACAGATCTGGGTGCTACCCAACGGAGTCACCACGGGCAATTCAGAGTGAGCCGACTCCTGATCAGGGGAAGCATTGCTGTATCGCTGGGTCAGGTGAGAGGGCCGATCGGCCATTATCTACTAATGTCCATAGGAACTGCAGTCTCTGACCATCTCCTGTATCATGTCTGCTGTCTCTGACCATCTCCTGTACTATGATTGCAGTCTCTGACCATCTCTTGTATCATGTCTGCAGTCTTTGACCGTATTATGTCTGGGGGCTCTTTCTGGTGGTGGTGGTGGGGGGGGGGCGGCATTGAAGGGCCCGGCCTTGGGGCGGCAAAGGGAGTAAATCCTGACAGTAGGCAGACAGATTAGCAGACTCTAAAAACAAAAACCAGCCAGGTAGACATCTATACAGAACAAGGGCCTTATGCTACGTACACACGAGCGGAATTTCCGACAGAAAGAGTCCGATGGGAGCTTTTCATCGCATATTCCGATTGTGTGTATGCCCCATTGGACTTTTTCCATCGAAAATTCAGACGGGCTTAGATATAGAACATGTTCTAAATTTTTCAGACGGAACTAATTACTATCGGTAAAACCGCTCGTCTGTATGCTGTTCCAACGTACCAAAAATAATGCATGCTCTGAAGCAAGTACGAGATGGAAGCTATTGGCTACTGGCTATTTAACTTCCTTTTTCTAGTCCCGTCGTACGTGTTGTACGTCACCTCATTCTGGACGGTCGGACTTTGGTGTGACCGTGCGTATGCAAGACAGCTTGAGCGGAATTCCGTCGGAACTCCGTCAGAAGAAACCTTCAGAGTTTATTCCAACGGCAAAACCGGTCGTGTGTACAGGGCATTAGGCCTGCATCCAATGTTCTGTATCTACGTAGCAATCGCTGTCTCCAACAGCAAAAAAACAAACGAACAAACAATACCATGCAGGGTTTCCTTGGATGAGCCCCTCATGATGCTTTTCCAGCCTCTCCACAGTCCCACAGTCCTCCAAAGGCTTGTAGAGGAGTAACCTCTGTTACTCCATCTCAGAACTCCATCCCTTTCCTCAGGCCTCCAAGCAACAACCAGGCTCCTTCTGGCAGAGCCTCCCTTGTGCCTCCAGGCAACAACAAGGCTCCTTCTGGCAGAGCCACCTTCGTGCCTCCAGGCAACAACTTGGCTCCTTCTGGCAGAGCCACCTTCGTGCCTCCAGGCAACAACTTGGCTCCTTCTGGCAGAGCCTCCCCAGTGCCTCCAGGCAACCACCAGGCTCCTTCTGGCAGAGCCTCCCTCATACCTCCAGGCAGCAACCAGGCTCCTTCTGGCATAGCCACCCTTGTGCCTCCAGGCAACAACCAGGCTCCTTCTGGCAGAGCCTCCCTCGTGCCTCCTGGCAATAAACAAACTCTCTCTGACCAAGCCTCAAGCACACAGCCAGGCCTTAGGCTCCAGGCCTCATCCAACACAGCTGTTCCTTGCACATCCACTCCAGACCAAGGTCTGGGTGGGAAGACCCAGATCACCCGACTTCTTCCAAATATATACTCTTTCCCAGCACGCTCAGTGGCCATGAAACTCCTACTGTTTGGCTGAGAGAAATATACATATTCATAACTTAAATTCACTGCATCTCATCATACTAATGACAATTATGTGTTGCCAAGTTGATATTATCATGTATCCTTGATGTCCATGTTATACATGTATTTGCATGTGTATTTTTATGATCCAAACATTTTTTATTTGTTATATACCATTGATATGTACTTTTATGTATCCTTCATGTCATTAAACATGTTTTTCCAACCACATACCCCCACAATGTCGAAAAGCCTCATTTAAAGTCCCAATCTCCTTTCTCATGTATTAAATCAGGGATGGAGGCACACTACATATGTGCCTCATTCAAAGTCCCAAACTTCCCCCCTTTCTCCCAGATGATAGAAAGGAAACAGTACCTCAAAAAAACACTCATTACAACCAAGGTATGCAAAATACCATCTCTGAACGCACAACACATCAAACCTTGAAGCAGATGGGTTTCAGCAGCAGAAGACCACACCGGGTGCCACACCTGTCAGCTAAGAACAGGAAACTGAGGCTACAATTTGCACAGGCTCACTGTCGCAGACACTAGCTACAGGGACCTTTTCTGCCCACATTCACCCTCTTATATGTTATTGCTATATTCCTCTTTTTGTTACATTTTTTTTTTGAAAAGTTTTATTTATTACTTTTTAACATAACAAGAATATACAAGACCCAATGGGCCACACACGAAAAGAAACTATTTACATTTCTTCAGCATTGACTCTATCTCCTCCTCCTTCCAGACCCTCACTCAGTGCAAAAATCTAAATAATAATAATAAAGCCACTTTTTCTCAATAACAGTCAATGGTACATTTAGATATGTCAAATAATTACATACATGTTAAAACCCACTGCAGGTGCATTCTATTAGGTGCCACTCAGTCCGCCACCGTAGTTTCACTATTCAGCCAACTGCCCCACACTTTATCAAATGTTTGTGGTATGCCCCTGCTAATGTATGTAGCCTTGTATAAAGGTGCAGCCCTATTAACCACACCCTTCCACGCTGATACAGATGGAGGATTAGGTTTTTTTCCATGATAACACTATCATTTTCCTAGCGTAATAGATTAGGATCGTCAGCAAAGTACGAGTTATGCCACGTACACACGGTCGGACTTTTCGGCTACAAAAGTCAGACGGACGCCGCCGGACCAAATCCGGCGGACAATCCAACCGTGTGTGGTCTGCATCGGACTTCCGACGGACCGTTTCGGTCGGAAATCCGACGTACTTTAGATTTGAAGCCTGCTTCAAATCTTTACGTCGTAACTCCACCGGACTCCTGACGGAAAGCCCGTTCGTCTGTATGCTGGTCCGATGGACCAGACACGACAGAGGGGCAAGGTACTGCATCTCGCGCTCGCTGCAATAGGAAAAACACATTTTCCTACTGCGGCCAGCGGCGGGCATCCCAGGCCCTTAGGTCTGGTATGGATTTTAAGGGAACCCCTACGCCAAAAAAACGGCGTGGGGTCCCCCCCAAAATCCATACCAGACCCCGATCCGAGCACGCAGCCCGGCAGGTCAGGAAAGGGGGTGGGGACGAGCGAGCGCCCCCCCCTCCTGAACTGTACCAGGCCGCAAGCCCTCAACATGGGGGGGTGGGTGCTTTGAGGGAGGGGGGGCGCCCTGCGTGCCCCCCTACCACAAAGCACCTTGTCACCATGTTGATGAGGACAAGGGCCTCTTCCCGACAACCCTGGCCGTTGGTTGTTGGGGTCTGCGGGCGGGGGGCTTATCGGAATCCGGGAGCCCCCTTTAATAAGGGGGCCCCAGATCCCGGCCCCCCACCCTATGTGAATGAGTATGGGGTACATGGTACCCCTACCCATTTACCTAGGGAAAAAGTGTCAATAATAAAACACACTACACAGGTTTTTAAAGTAATTTATTAGACAGCTCCGGGGGGGTCTTCTTCCAGCTTCGGGGGTCTTCTTCCGACTTCAGGGGTCCCTCCGGTTGTTCTTCTCCCGGCGTCCGGTTGGTTCTTCTCCACTCTTACTGGCCTCTTCTCCCGGTGTTCCAGTTCTTCTGCCGGCTCCTCCGCTATCTTCCTGCCGCTCTTTTGCCAGCGGAGGCCCGGATTTCTGGGCTTCTGGGCTTCTGGGCTCTTCTCTTCTTCCGATGTTGACACGACGGTCTCTCCGGCTGGAATGCTCTCTGAGCGCTCCGATGTGACTTATTTAGGCAGAGACCCCGCCCCCTTATGCCATCACAGTCCCTGGGCATGCTGGGACTGTGATGTTTTAGGGGGCGTGGTCACTGGGTGATGTTGACAAGTGGCGCCCCCCTCCCTCAAAGCAACCCCCCCATGTTGAGGGCATGTGGCCTGGTACGGTTCAGGAGGGGGGGGCGCTCGCTCGTCCTCACCCCCTTTCCTGACCGGCCGGGCTGCGTGCTCAGATCGGGGTCTGGTATGGATTTCGGGGGGGACCCCACGCCGTTTTTTCTGCGTAGGGGGTTCCCCTTAAAATCCGTACCAGACCTAAGGGCCTGGGATGCCTGCGATGGGGCTCGCAAGGTGTCAAT
The DNA here is from genome assembly GCF_042186555.1 of Aquarana catesbeiana. Taxonomy (NCBI): domain Eukaryota; kingdom Metazoa; phylum Chordata; class Amphibia; order Anura; family Ranidae; genus Aquarana; species Aquarana catesbeiana. Next base: position 238,245,486 of record NC_133336.1, read on the forward strand.
CTCGCAGTAAAAGCGGCGAGATTGACTTCCTTTTCTAGTCCTGTCGTACCCAAGTCACGTTCAAAATGAACGGACTTGTCCATGTGTGGGAAAGTCCATTCTGTTTTCTTGGATTTGCCCAAATACTATTCTTATGCCGCGTACACACGGTCGGACTTTTTGACAACAAAGGTCCGACGGTCTTTCCGATGGACTTTCGACGGAGTTACGACTGACTTTCGACGGACTTTATAACGACTGGACTTGCCTACACACGATCACACCAAAGTCCGACGGATTCGTACGTGATGACGTACGACCGGACTAAAATAAGGAAGTTGATAGCCAGTAGCCAATAGCTGCCCTAGCGTTGGTTTTTGTCCATCGGACTAGCATACAGACGAGTGGATTTTTCTACCAGACTCGAGTCGGTCAGATAGATTTGAAGCATGTCCCAAATCTAAAGTCCGTTAGATTTTCGACCGAAAAAGTCCGCTGCAAGTCCGATTGCATTGCATGTTGCCTTGACACGTCTTGAGCATTAAAACACATATGTTAGGATGTTATTCATTGATTTTAGCTCTGCATTTAACACAGTATTCCCTGACAAATTAGTGAAAAAGTTAAAAGCTTTGGGCTTATGTCCATTGCTACGCTCTTGGATTATGGATTTTCTAACAAACAGGCCACAAATGGTGAAAATAGGAGATCAGGTGTCTAACACTATTATTTTGAATACAGGGGTACCACAGGGATGTGTGTTAAGTCCGGCCTTGTTTACATTGTTCACGCACGACTGTACTCCCATACATGTGTCTAACACTATAGTGAAGTTTGCTGATGACACCACTTTAGTGGGACTCATACAAGACAGACATCTCAACTCTCGCATGGATATGGGAGCGGTCTCCCATTCCCCCGGTAGCGCCAGGTGATCTCCCGGCTGAGCCTGTCACTTAGCCACAGATAGAGCAGCCCGAGCGTCCGAAAGGAGTACGGCCGCTCGGGCTGCTCTGTCTGTGGCTGAGTGACAGGAGGCAGGGCCGGACTGGCCTACTGGGACATTTCCCAGTAGGCTGCCTGCCCTGGGGCCGCTTTGGGCTAAGCTGTGGCTGCCTGTAGTGCTCCCCTCCCTCCTCCTCCACTATATGTCACACACAGCGGTCGGAGCTGAGTGTAAAAAACTTTGGCCGTGCTGTGACAAAAGTCCTGCCCTCCTCCTAGACCAGCTCGTGTGATAGACAGAACACTGCGTCTATCACACGAGCTGGTCTAGGAGGAGGGCGGGACTTTTGTCACAGCGCTGTCAAAGTTTTCACACTGAATTCCGAGACACAGTGGGGGATGCCTGCTGTGTGTAATCCAGGCACTGACCGTAGTGAGGCTGTGATTATGGGCATTGTAAGGCTGCGATTATGGGCACTGTAAGGCTGCGGTTATGGGCACGGTGAGGCTGCGATTATGGGCTTGGTGAAGCTGCGATTATGGGCACAGTAAGGCTGCGATTATGGGCACGGTGAGGCTGCGATTATGGGCACGGTGAGGCTGCGATTATGGGCACTGTAAGGTTGAGATTTTGGGCACTGTAAGGCTGTGATTATGGACACTGTAAGGCTGCAATTATGGGCTCGGTAATGCTGCAATTATTGGCACAGTGAGGCTGCAATTTTGGGCATGGTGAGGCTGCAATTATGGGCACTGTAAGGCTGTGATTATGGGCACAGTGAGGCTGGGATTATGGGCATGGTAAGGCTGCAATTATGGGCATGGTAAGGCTGCAATTATGGGCACGGTGAGGCTGCGATTATGGGCACGGTGAGGCTGAAATGATGGGTACAGTGAGGCTGCGATTATGGGCATGGTGAGGCTGCGATTATGGGCACGGTGAGGCTGCAATTATGGGCACAGCGAGGCTGCAAGGATGGGCACGGTAAGGCTGAAATGATGGGCATGGTGAGGCTGAAATGATGGGCACGGTGAAGCTGCGATTATGGGCACAGTGAGGCTGCGATTATGGGCACAGTGAGGCTGCAAGGATGGGCATGGTAAGGCTGCAATGATGGGCACGGTAAGGCTGCAATGATGGGCACGGTAAGGCTGCAATGATGGGCGCGGTGAGGCTGAAATGATGGGCACGGTGAGGCTGAAATGATGGGCACGGTGAGGCTGAAATGATGGGCACTGTTAGGCTGCATTTAATTGGTTGGGTTTTCAGCAGCGGTGCAAAACCTACCTGAAATGAGTTTTTTGCAGGTTGGGATGTCTGACAAGATAATGATGAGACAGCTTATGGGCAGGAAATTCAACATTTGGTTAAGTGGTGTAGACAAAAATGATTTAACACTCAATACGGCAAAAACTAAAGAAATAATAGTGGATTATAGGAAATCAAGAAAGATCAATCATTGCCCGGTATATATAGGTGGTGAGGAGGTGGAAAGGGTGGACACTATTACATTTTTGGGAGTGCATATTACAAAGGAGTTGTCATGGTCTCAAAATACTTTTTTTTTTTTTTAGTGAAAAAAGCACAGCAGAGACTGTTTTTCCTTCGGAGACTGAAGCAGGCTGGATTGCCCTTAAGGCTTCTGGTCAATTTCTATCATTGTACCATTGAGAGTATTCTTCTCCACTGCGATGTAGTGTGGTATGCCAGCTACAGGGCGGAGGATAAAAAGTGCCTGTTTCGTGTGGTGAAAACAGCACAGCGGATCATAGGAACAGAGCTACCGAATTTGGACACAGCATATGCCAGCTGATTAAAAAAGCGGGCAAAAGCTATTAGTATTGATCCAACCCACCCAGGTTACAATGTGTTTGTCTCATTGCCATCAGGGAAAAGATATAGAACACTTAAAACGCACACCAATTGCTTAAAGCATAGTTTTTTCCCTAGGGCTGTATTGTCCATAATCCCATAAGGTACAGTGTTTTAGGAATTTTATGTGGAATTCTACTATTCTTTTATTTATTTATTTTTAAATAACATTTTATATTTTGATATATTTAAATAGATATGTGGGCATGTGCTAGGAGTATGTATGTGTGGCATACTTGCCAACTGTCCCGGATTTCCCGGGACATTCCCGGGACTTGGACGCCATTCCCGAATTCCTGGTGTCTCGGGAAATGTCCCGAGAAATCCGGTTGTTCACGATTCGCCGCCGCCGCCGCTAGAGGTCCGCGGCCGGCGGAGACAATGTCTCCGCCGGCCGCCATTTTGGTGAAGTTCAGGAAGACGGCTAGGGGGGGGGCTAGACGGAGCTCCTGCGTCGCCGCCCACCCTCCGCCCCGCTCCGCCTCACCCCGCCTCGCCCCGCCTACCCCCCACCCCTTTCCATATCAGACTGGCAGCGGGGCGGGGGGTAGGCGGGGCGAGGCGGAGGGTGGGCGGTGACGCAGGAGCTCCGTCTAGCCCCCCCAGCCGTCTTCCTGTCTGATAAGGAAAGGGGCGGGGTTCTAGCCATGCTACTGCTAGGACACCTCTAAGGTAGGGGGGGAGGGCGCACCGCTGTGGGACTCCTGATGTGAGGGGGGGGCTTCTTTGGGGACACACACATGATGCAAGTGGGGCTCCACTGGGGACACCTGATGCAAGGGGGCTCCACTGGGGATACCTGATGCAAGGGGGGGTCCACTGGGGATACCTGATGTGAAGGGGGGCTCCACTGGGGACACCTGATGTGAAGGGGAGCTCTGCCGGGGACACCTGATGTGAGGGGGGCTCCGCAAGGGACACCTGATGTGAGGGGGGGCTCCGCCGGGGACACCTGATGTGAAGGGGGGCTCCGCCGGGGACACCTGATGTGAAGGGGGGCTCCGCCGGGGACACCTGATGTGAAGGGGGGCTCCGCAAGGGACACCTGATGTGAGGGGGGCTCCGCCGGGGACACCTGATGTGAAGGGGGGCTCCGCCGGGGACACCTGATGTGAAGGGGGGGCTCCGCCGGGGACACCTGATGTGAAGGGGGCTCCGCCAGGGACACCTGATGTGAAGGGGGGCTCTGCCGGGGACATCTGATGTGAAGGGGGGCTCCGCCGGGGACACCTGATATGAAGGGGGGGCTCCGCCGGGGACACCTGATGTGAGGGGGGGCTCCGCCGGGGACACCTGATGTGAGGGGGGCTCCACCGAGGACACCTGATGTGAGGGGGGCTCTGCCGGGGACACCTGATGTGAGGGGGAGCTCCGCCGGGGACACCTGATGTGAAGGGGGGCTCCGCCGGGGACACCTGATGTGAGGGGGGGCTCCGCCGGGGACACCTGATGTGAGGGGGAGCTCCGCCGGGGACACCTGATGTGAGGGGGAGCTCCGCCTGGGACACCTGATGTGAGGGGGAGCTCCGCCGGGGACACCTGATGTGAGGGGGAGCTCCGCCGGGGACACCTGATGTGAGGGGGAGCTCCGCTGGGGACTCCTGATGTGAAGGGAAGCTCCGCTGGGGACTCCTGATGTGAGGGGGGGCTCCGCTGGGGACTCCTGATGTGAAGGGGGGCTCCGCTGGGGACTCCTGATGTGAGGGGGAGCTCCGCTGGGGACTCCTGATGTGAGGGGGGGCTCCGCTGGGGACTCCTGATGTGAGGGGGGGCTCCGCTGGGGACTCCTCGTGTGGGGGGGGCTCCGCTGGGGACACCTGATGTGAGGGGGGGCTCCGCCGGGGACACCTGATGTGAGGGGGAGCTCCGCCGGGGACACCTGATGTGAAGGGGGGCTCCGCCGGGGACACCTGATGTGAGGGGGGGCTCTGCCGGGGACACCTGATGTGAGGGGGAGCTCCGCCGGGGACACCTGATGTGAGGGGGAGCTCCGCCGGGGACACCTGATGTGAGGGGGAGTTCCGCCGGGGACACCTGATGTGAGGGGGAGCTCTGCCGGGGACACCTGATGTGAGGGGGAGCTCCGCCGGGGACTCCTGATGTGAAGGGAAGCTCCGCCGGGGACTCCTGATGTGAGGGGGGGCTCCGCTGGGGACTCCTGATGTGAAGGGGGGCTCCGCTGGGGACTCCTGATGTGAGGGGGAGCTCCGCTGGGGACTCCTGATGTGAGGGGGGGCTCCGCTGGGGACTCCTGATGTGAGGGGGGGCTCCGCTGGGGACTCCTCGTGTGGGGGGGGCTCCGCTGGGGACATCTGATGTAAGGGGGGCTCCGCTGGGGGCACCTGATGCAAGGACAGACTCTGCTGGGACATCTGACGCAAGGAAGGACTTTGCTGGTGGCAGGCGACGTGGCAGGTGACACGCTCAGGGATCCCACTGATTCTGCATTATGGTGAGTTGAATGATTTCATTTTATATTACAATGTAATAATAGAAAAAATGCACTTCAATCATCCTGACACCATAACAACCATGGTGCCGGGATGATTGAAGTGCTAACACCAGGTGTTTGGAGTATCTTTATTTGCTGATTGTTAAACTTTCTAGAATACACATATTTCTATTGTTGTGTAGGATCTGGGGCTGCTGTCCCGTCATTTCCCTCTCCCCCTCTAATCCCTCTAATCCCTCTCCCCCTCTAATCCCTCTCCCCCTCTAATCCCTCTCTCCATCCCTCATTCATCTCAGACTCTAACCACACCCTCTTGAGCCACGCCCATTTAAGCCACGCCCACTATGACGCATAAACCACGCCCATTTTTCGCCGCGACGCGCTTCGCGCGCCTCACTTGTATATTTTTCCTAAGCCACACCTATAAACGAATGCCCCGCCCCCTAATTATTCCACGGCTCCGCCTACAGCCACAAAAGTGTCCCACATTTTTTTTTTACAATGTTGGCAACTATGGTGTGGTTTTGTTGAGAAGTGCTTTATTGCTGCTGTAAAGAGTACCCAGAAAAAATGTTTTTGTTGTATGTATACAATGACAATAAAGTATATCTATTGGCCTCCGGAGACGGACAGTCTGGTCACCTGGGCTGCCTTAAGTGCTGTGTTAATTAACACGTTAATTACCGTATTTATCGGCGTATAACACGCGCCGGCGTATAACACACACCGGCGTATAACACGCACCCCAAGTTTAGGAGGGAATTTTAAGGAAAAAAACTTTTAGAAGGGAAGTTTAAGGAAAAAAAAACTTACATTAAAATGCCCATCAATGCAGCCTTATCGTGTCCATCTGCAGCCTTGTCAGTGTCATTGCAGCCTTTTCAGTGTCAGTGCAGCCTTGCCCAGTGTCCATTGCAGCCTTGTCAGTGCAGCTTTGCCCCAGTGCAGCCATGTCAGTGCAGCTTTGCCCCAGTGGTCAGTGCAGCCTTGCCCCAGTGGTCAGTGCAGCCTTGCCCCCCAGTGTCCATTACATGCTTGGACAGATCGCTTGAAAGATCGCCGCCAACATACACATAGAATGTAGTTTTAAATATGGCGCCGCGGAGTTCGGAGGGACTCGGCGGCGCTGAAGGAGCGCCGCCGAGATACACATAGTCGAGTGTACTCGGCTCTTTCCGGCGCCGCTCACAGTCCCGCCCAGTCCCGCCCTATGATGGACATAACACAGGTCCAATGGCGTGACTGGGCCTGACTGTGAGCGGCGCCGGAAAGAGCCGAGTACACTTGACTATGTGTATGTCGGCGGCACTCGTTCAGCTCCGCCGAGTCCCTCCGAACTCCGCGGCGCCATATTTAAAACTACATGCTATGTGAATGTCTGCTGCAATCGCGGCGATAGCTCTGATAGATCACAATTAGCTGGGATCGGCGTATAACACGCACCCATGATTTCCCCCTGATTTTAAGGGGGAAAAAGTGCGTGTTATACGCCGATAAATACGGCATATAGTTGTCAGCTAAGTTGTTGCTGGGGGGGGGGGGTGAAGTAGTCATGAGTCCGCCCTACCTCGTTATCTAACCCCTTGTGTTAAAAAGTGTATAAAAAGGCTATATTCGGTTCAATAAATCATTCAAGATTCATACATGCTATTACCGGCTATCCTTGTATTCAATGCATCTATAATTAATATATCTCTCTGATGGTCAGACTGGAGGAAGCGGTATTACTGACGGAAGCACTCAGCGGAGTGTGGGATCCGTCACACTCACCAAAATTGAACAATAGAAGATTGGAAAAACGTTGCCTGGTCTGATGAGTCTCGCTTTCAGCTGCGAAATTCAGATGGTAGGGTCAGAATTTGGTGTAAACAACATGAAAGCATGGATCCATCCTGCCTTGTATCAACAGTTTAGACTGCTGGTGGTGGTGTAATGGTGTGGGGGATATTTTCTTGGCACACTTTGGGCCCCTTATGCCGCGTACACACGACCGGACTTTACGGCATACTTGGTCCTGCAGACCGGAGTCCGTCGGACAATTAGATCGTGTGTGGGCTCCAGCAGACTTTTTTCCCCAAAAGTTTGACGGACCTAGAAATGAAACATGTTTTAAATCTTTTCGACGGACTCGAGTCTGGTCGAAAAGTCCGCTCGTCTGTATGCTAGTCCGACGGACAAAAACCGATGCTAGGGCAGCTATTGGCTACTGGCTATGAACTTCCTTGTTTTAGTCCGGTCGTACGTCATCACGTACGAATCCGTCGGACTTTGGTTGATCGTGTGTAGGCAAGTCCGTTCATTCGGAAAGTCCGTCGTAAAGTCAGTTGAAAAGTCCGCCGGACAAAGTCTGCCGTAAAGTCCGCTCGTGTGTACGTGGCATTAGTACCAATTGAGCACTGTTTAAACGCCACGGCCTACCTGAGCATTGTTTCTGACCATGTCCACCTCTTTATGACTACAGTGTACCCATCTTCTGATGGCTCCTTCCAGCAGGATAATGCACCATGTCACAAAGATTCAATCATCTCACCACTGGACAAGGAGGTCACTGTACTTCAATGGCCTCCACACTCCTCACCACATCTCAATCCAATAGAGCACCTTTGGGATGTGGTGGCATCATGGATGTGCAGCCAACAAATCTACAGCAACCTGGTACTAGCAAGGTGGACCTAATAAAGTGACCGGTGAGTGTACATTTTTTTGAACAGATCTATATGAAGTTTGAACAAAATAAAATGTAAAAAAAAGTACCTTTTATTGAATTTGCAGGACCTTCTAGACATCTGGTGATCAACCTGCTTGCACCTAAAACAGAAACCCGTCTCAGCCATTGGCCTCCATACAAAGTCTCATATTGACCCCCGAAGAAGAAGTGTGATCTTTTGAACTTGGTCAGCCTTGTCCCATCGTATGGTTATCCTTCTTATGTGATTGTCTTCTGTTCCTGTGGTACTTCTCTGTATTTCTCCTACTTTGAAATTCCGTCCTAACCTTTCCTACTCTAATATTTTATTTATGACTGACACGCCTAAGTATTACCGAACCTCTTAAATCCTGGAAGTGTATTCATTTAGCTAGAGCAGCCAATGGATGCTTTTTCTACAGACAAAGAAAAGAAATGACCTGTTAGACCTGTTTTTACTTTCAGGCGTGTTTCACTTTTTTTTTTCTCACATGTAAGCTTTTCCATTATATAATATATGTCCTTCACTGAAAAGGAGCCGCACAACCACTTGTGGTTTTTAAAATAGAAGTGAGCACATATTTTTTGAATGTTTATTACAGGTATGTAGGCGCTAAGTTATGTAGCACTTTACATATATATGTGTTAGATCAGTCCCTGCCCTCAAGGAGTTTTAAATCGAAGGTTCATCACTCACATTTATACAGATACCAGCAGCAATTTAGACAGGAGCCAATTAACCTACCAGCATGTCTTTGGAGTGTGGCAGGGAACCCACCCAGGCACAAGGAGAACATTTAAACTCTAGGCATGTAGTGCTGTGGTTGAGTTTCGAACCAGAGACCCCAGTGCTGCTAGGTGAAAGTGCTAACCACTTAGCCACTATGCTACCCATATCACTATTAAAGTAAAAGCCTTTTTTGATGTGACATTTTTACACACTTGCTCTTCCTTATTTTTGTTATTGCATTAACCACTTGACCACTGGGCACTTATACCCCCTTCCTAACCAGACCAATTTTCAGCTTTCGGTGCTCACACACTTTGAATGACAATTACTCAGTCATGCAACACTGTACACATATCAAATGTTTGTCCTTTTTTTCACACAAATAGAGCTTTATTTTGGTGGTATTTAATCACCGCTGGGTTCTTTATTTTTTGCGCTATAAATCAAAAAAGACTGAAAATTCTGTAAAAAAAAAAAAAAATTCTTTGTTTCTGTTAAAATTTATTGCAGAGTATTGCAGAGTATTGGCAGAATATTGCAGAGTATTGGCAGAGTATTGCAGAGCATTGCAGATGATTGCAGAGTATTGGCAGAGTATTGCACAGTATTTGCAGAGTACTGCAGATTATTGGCAGAGTATTGCAGAGTATTGGCATAGTACTGCAGAGTATTGCAGAGAATGGGCACTGAGCAGCGCTGTGGGCACCACATATCCAGCCCACAGCGCTGCTGCAAATGATCCCTCCCCCTCTCCCCTCGTACTGTACAGATCGGTACAGAGAGGGGAGGGAGGAACCGGCGTCATGACGCCAGTTTGTTTACAAGTGATCGCTCCGTCTTTTGACAGAGCGATCACGTACCAAACGGCCGCTAACAGCGGCCGTTTACGTGATCCGTGGTGCGCTGGGTCTTCCGGACCCGGCGGTCATGGATTTTTCGGGGAACGCGCCCCGGGGTGCGCGGGAGCAAGATTCTGGGAGGACGCCCATGGACGCCCTCCCAGAATAAGCCGACTGCGCTGTAGCCGTCTTTCGGCTATGGCCTGGTCGGCAAGTGGTTAAAGCACAACTCCAGCTTCAGGTGAACCACAATTCTTCCTGCAAGATCCCAAGAAATTCTGAGTATCTCAAGTCTTGTGAGTAGACACTCCTGCCCTTTGCTACAGGGTCTTCTCACAAGATTTGGAATAGTCAGCCATGACTAAGCACTAAGTGTGCCTGTGTGATGACGAGGGAAGTGAGGAATGTGTCATTAAATGGCTCGGGGAACACATTATAGACAGTCCTGGATGACGTATAGGAGGGTAGAAATGGTGCTGTTCTAGGGTGGAATGTCTCACACCCCCAGCATGACAAGTATCCCTAATGGGACCAAACGTGGCAAAAAAGGAATAATTCTGATGAATAGATCCCTAATGTCCTAATGCGACAGTCTAAAGTGCTACTGGTGCAAAGTAATACAAATGAACACAAAACCAAACCAATACATTGTACAATCCTAATACGCAAATGATCTAGGATCTGATACAACAGTCTGATGAACAAAAAAATAAAAAAAATAGTGCAATCCTAATGTGCAAATGATCTGAGTTCTAATGCGACAAACTGGTGTGGTGCTATAGAATATCATACATAGGTAAACAACAGTGCCTGCGTGTAAAGCATAGTGAAAACATAAAACACTGATATCCTTCTAGTGATTCCCTGTGATGAATTATACTGAAGTACTGGTGCACTAAAAGTCCATATATCATAAAAACAATAAAAAGTGACAGGTGCTCTTCATAAGCTGTATTCAGTGCTTCTTAGAGGTGCCCCTTAAAAAATACACTCACCGGAACCATTCACCCCACATGTGGTATTGCGCCTTCACAGATCAGGGCCGGATTAACATAGGGGCTATTGGAGCTGCAGCTCCAGGCCTCTGCCTTAAAATCGGCCCGCCCAGCCAGCGGTACAAGCCTGATTTCTCCTGTCCATAAACGCAGGGCTTTTTTTCAGCCGGAACGGGGCGGAACTGAGTTTCGTCATCTATGGCAGCCCTCTTCTTACTGCTACACAGGCTGCACTGTTCTATTGCCGTGAAGATAACCTGTGTACAGTGTGCTATAAACTATTAAGAGGTGAGAGAGCTGTGAAGGGGAAGGGGGGGAAGTGGGGAGGAAGTGGGGAGGAAGTGGGGAGGGGTGGCTGTACAGAGAGACAGATGTGGAGACGCTGAGTTTGTTCTGCAGCTGGGGATGAAGATGGGGGGGGATTTAGATTGGGCACAGTGAGAGCTGTGTGGGGAGCTATGGATTAAGGGGGGCTGTAGATGGGGGTGCAGAGGTGACATGTGGAGGGGCAGAGACATAGTCTGTGGATGGGGTGCAGAGGTGAGATAGTCTGTGGATGAGGGTGCAGAGGTGAGATAGTCTGTGGATGAGGGTGCAGAGGTGAGATAGTCTGTGGATGGGGGTGCAGAGGTGAGATAGTCTGTGGATGGGGGTGCAGAGGTGAGATAGTCTGTGGATGGGGGTGCAGAGGTGAGATAGTCTGTGGATGGGGGTGCAGAGGTGAGATAGTCTGTGGATGGGGTGCAGAGATGAGATAGTCTGTGAATGGGGGTGCAGAGGTGAGATAGTCTGTGGATGGGGGTGCAGAGGTGAGATAGTCTGTGGATGGGGTGCAGAGGTGAGATAGTCTGTGGATGGGGGTGCAGAGGTGAGATAGTCTGTGGATGGGGTGCAGAGGTGAGATAGTCTGTGGATGGGGTGCAGAGGTGAGATAGTCTGTGGATGGGGGTGCAGAGGTGAGATAGTCTGTGGATGGGGTGCAGAGGTGAGATAGTCTGTGGATGGGGGTGCAGAGGTGAAATAGTGTGTGGATGGGGGTGCAGAGGTGAGATAGTCTGTGGATGGGGGTGCAGAGGTGAGATAGTCTGTGGATGGGGTGCAGAGGTGAGATAGTCTGTGGATGGGGGTGCAGAGGTGAGATAGTCTGTGGATGGGGTGCAGAGGTGAGATAGTCTGTGGATGGGGTGCAGAGGTGAGATAGTCTGTGGATGGGGGTGCAGAGGTGAGATAGTCTGTGGATGGGGTGCTGTGGCGATCTGCGCTTACACAGAATTTTTTGGCCACACCCCAGAGTCCAGGTTCAAGCCCCACCATCCAAGTGGCAGATAGAAGGTGAACTGAACACGATATCTGAGTGATAAGCTTCCGACCATCCAAGTGTGAGCTCAGTGACTGGACTCTTATCTCCCTTCTCTTCCCCTCTTTTTTTTTTAATTTTCCTTCAGCAATGGCTGTTATAACTGCAGCCTATTATATGTTTAGACTTGGTTCCTTGTGCTTTTAAGTGGGTTCACACTGGTTTGCTGTGCTTTGGCCCATTACTGGTGTATCCGCAGTTTTCCTGCATTTTACCCGCAGTCCTATTGATTTCTATTAGGTTGCGTGTTTTTTCTGAAAGCCCACCAAAATTCCTGCATGCTGCATCTTTGGCGCATTGTCAGAAAATGCGTCAAAAACCTGCAACCTGATATAAATCAATAGGACTGCAGCTAAAACTGCAGATACACAAGCAGTGCAGCCAAAACTGCAGCACACCAGGAGTCCTGGAGGGAGTGACAGTGTGCCACTTGCCACCAGCAGCCTGCATCTGGGGGCTACATTGCGGGCTTCCAGTGCTGGGGGAGTCAATAGACTTCCTCCCCTGATCACGCTGCTGTGGCTGCTTCTCAAAGTTTCCCGAACAGAGAGCTGCTGACTGTTAGTCACCATCTCTCTGCTCTGCCCCCCCCAACCCCTGCGCTCACTGGAGAGCCTGGCTGTGGAGGGGGCGGGAGCGTCCGGCTCAGGCTCTCAGCGGCTCAATGAGAGGCTGAGCCAGGTGCCGGTCCAGGCATGTGGGCGGATCCTGACTTCACTGTCCTGACCGGATCTGCGCTGTCTGCTGAAAGTGGGGCACAGGAATGCAGAATGAGCTGCATTCCTTTGATCCACAGGAGAAGTACAGCCAAATGAGCTTTGGCTGTACTTCTCCTTTAAACTTACATCACAGGTCGTTCAAATTTCACTTGCTGGAATAGTAACTCCTCTTCTTCTTTTTCATTGCAGGTTAATAACGGATTCCAAGCCAAAGCAACCTGCCGTCATTGAGTTCTTGATGAAGGAGGGGTGCAAGGCTGTCCAACATCCACAGAAGACTGCACAATGTTTTTATGGAGCTGACGCTAGGCATGTGCGATTCATTTTGTTATGAATAGAAATTCAGACAAAATTTTGCTTATTTGGAGATTCTGATGTATCCGAATTTCCGAATCACAATAGTAACAAATTCTAATGAATCAGAAATAATTTATAACAAAATGAATTATCCGAATTCGAATTGGAAACATATTGCAACAAATACAGTAAGGTATAAAAGTGAAATAAGATGATGATTTCTACTTGGGCTGCTTTATAGAATAGAACAGAACAGAATATAATGAAATAGAATAGAAAATAAAGGAATTGAATAGAAAAGAAAAGAATAGAACAAAACAAAACAGAACAGAAAAGACTAGAATAGAAAATAAAATAATAGAATAGGAAATAAAGGAATAGCATAGATAGGCAGCACTGATGGGCACTGATAGGCAGTACTAATAGGTGACACTGATGATGAGGCACTGATGGGCACTGATTGACTGCACTGATTAGCAGCACTGGTGGGCACTGATAGGTGGCACTGGTTGGCACTAATTAGCAGCACTGATGGGCACTGTGTGGAACTGATGTCCCTGTAACAGAAGCTAGTTTTTGGCTTTCTTCCTTTATCCTCATGCTGTCAACGTGAGGTGAAAAAAGCCGATAACCAGCTTCTGTTTGCTTCCGTTATCAGCATAGGCATGCGCACAGGGTGTGCCGGATGTGCCTGAGCACACCCTAATCCCCCCATGTACATTAGCATTATCATTCTGTGTGCCAGCAGGAAGATGGGAAAGATCTCCCTTTTACCAGCTCTGCCATGAGAGAAGTGTTTATGCAATTCTCTTTCACTGTATCAGCAGGGAGATCAATGTGCTGGGGTCATATATATGTAGACACACACACAAGTGTGTTGAGCTTTAGGGTGCACACCCTAATGCAATGGGCTGCGCACACCTATGGTTATCAGCTGTCATTGGCTGACAGCTGATCATGTGGTAAAGGGCCACTGTGATTGACCCTTTAACCTGTTCTGTGATCAGCCGAGTCTGAAGGACGATCACAGAGAGCGCCACCTGCGCGCGAGCGGCACGATAACGGGAGGACGTCTATTGATGCTCTAACGGCACTGGAGGCCCGAAAGACGGCTACAGCGTGGCCTCCGAAACTGTGATAGGTAGTGAGGAGTAAAATCACCATTTTACGCCTTTAGAAATCCTGAAGGCGGTGCTTGGTTTCCGGGGGTCCCGTACGTGGCTAGGCTCCCAAATAGTCCCACACATGTGGTATCCCCGTACTCAGGAGAAGCAGCAGAATGTATTTTGGGGTGAAATTCCACATATAACCATGGCATGTGTGAACAATATATCATTTAGTGACAACAGTGAAAAAAAATAAAAGATTTCCCAAACTTGTGGCAAAATATAAAATATTCCATGGACTCAACTTGTCTTTTAGCAAATGGCTTGAGTGTCTACTTTCCAAAATGGGGTCATTTGGGGTGGGGTGGGGGGATTTGAACTGTCCTGGTAATTTATGCACAGCGTTAGAAGCTTATGTCACACACCACCCACTCTTCTAAACACTTGAAGACAAATGCCCCGTACACACGATCGGACTTTCAGCCAACAAAACCGTGGATTTTTTTTTCCGAAGGAAGTTGGCTCAAACTTGTCTCGCATACACACGGTCACACAAATGTTGGCCAACAATTACGAACGTGGGAATGCGGTGACATACAAGACGTACGACGAGCCGAGAAAGAGGAAGTTCAATGGCCTGTGCGGCTCCTTCTGCTTGATTCCGAGCATGCGTGGACTTTTGTGCGACGGACTTGTGTACACACGATCGGACTTTCCGACTACAAAGTTTTGTTGGCGGAAAATTTGAGAACCTGCTATCAAACATTTGTTGACGGAAAGTCCAACAGCAAATGTTCGATGGAGCATACACACGGTTGGACTTTCTGACAATGAGCTCACATCCAACATTTCCCGTCAGAAAATCCGACCGTGTGTACGCGGCAAAAGTCCTTTCTGAGACTTTTTATTTACATGAAAAAATATTTTTTTCTCGCTAGAAAATTACTTTGAACCCCCAAACATTATATATATCTTTTTTAAAGCAAAGGCCCTACAGATTAAAATGGTGGGTGTTGCAATTTTTTATTCACACGGTATTTGCGCAGCGATTTTTCAAACGCAATTTTTTTGGAAAAAAGAACACTTTTTTGAATATTAATGCACTAAAACATACTATATTGCCCAAATGTTTGGTAAGATATAAAAGATGATCTTATGCAGAGTACATAGATACCAAACATGACATGCTTTAAAATTGCGCACAACCGTGCAGCGGTGACAAACTACATACATTTTTAAGCCTTTACAGGTTACCACTTTAGATTTACAGAGGAGGTCTACTGCTAAAATGACTGCCCTCGAACTGACGTTCGTGGTGATACCTCACATGCATGGTGAAATTGCTGTTTACATACATACGTATGACACAAGACCGACGCTTGCGTTCACCTTTGCACGCGAGCACGGGGGGGGGGGGGGGATAGGGTTGCTTTTTTATTTTTAATTATTTATTTTCCTTTTTTTATTTTATTTTTACACTGTTACTTTTTTTTTTTTTTTTTATAATTTTTATTGTTATCACAGGGAATGTAAATATCCCCTATGATAGCAATAGGTAGTTACAGATACTCTTTCACCCTACTTATAAAAGCAGTCTAGCGGATTAGCAGATTAACGATGAATTGACCAGCATACAAATTGCTTTGGTTCACAATTGATCTATAGAGATCTTCCGTGAAAAACAGTGATTAAAAATCAAGTGATGTAAAATCAACTGTTTCCACCTGAATTCGGGGATGGCCAGTGAATGGGGGAATGCTGCAGAAGTGATGGGCTCCCAATTAGGATTGGCATATTCTGCAGGAAGGGCTCGATGGGCCTGTCTTTGTCTTCTTTGTGGCTGCGGGACACTACTTGTGCTAGCCACCGCACCAGCTTGAACTGCACTTATGGGACTCGCCACGTCACCACGTGATACTGCAGTGCTGGATGTAGGACCAGGGTGTACTAGGCCTCTGGTGCTTGCCATTTCACCAGAAGGATGAGCGGCACTAGTACTGGCTCTCTGCTCCATACGAGAACCCTGCGGTTCTTGCACCTCAACAACAGAAGAACGGGGTCGGGTAGGGCTGACCTTAGCAGGGACCACTACTCCATCGTCAGAGCTTTCTGACAGGGTGCCGCTGCTCTCTACGGGTTCATATACTGAGCCTGAATCTGACAGATGGGTGACTTCCCCTTCACTCTCATCTGTCATGCTCAGCAACGTGTAGGCCTCTTCACTAGTGTATCTCTGTCTGGACATTTTGGCCTCTAAATTTATAGGTACAGCTAGTGCGACTCACAGGCAAAAAGAGCACCTGATTGTCAGCGACTGCTTCAATCGCTACCAAAAAAACTGTTAGCGTTCGCAGGGATCAGGCCTGACTCTGCGATTGCTGCAGTTATGTGTGTTGTGTTTTGTAAGTGATAGTGGTTGATTGATTGATATTGCACTTGGGTGGGCTGGGCTGGGCTGGGCTGGGCAGAGGGGCTAAACGCCGGTGCTAGCAGGTATCTGGGCTGATCCCACTAACACTGCGTTTTTGGGAACCCTAAACTACTGGGGATGCTAGTATAGATCTGATCAGATTAGATATTGATCCGTTCAGACACTATACTACTAAAGGAGGTGTATGGTGCGTGCGTGGGTATTAGTGTTACTGGTACTGATCTGATGCTGCCTGGGACTGACATTGACCCTAACTGATGCTAAAACCTAACTGATGTCACCCGCTAGGTGATCAGGGGGTTAAACATTTATTAGGTAATATACGGCGGGTACCCTGACGCTATAAAAACTAAATAACTAACCAGCGTCACCCATGACACTAATACGGTGATCACTGGTGACAGGGGGTGAAAGGGTGAACTAGGGGGCAATCAGGGGGTTAAAACCTTTATTAGGTAAGGTACCCTGATGCTATAAAAACCTGACGCTGAAACTAACCAACTAACTGGCTAACCCATGACACTAATACGGCGATCATAAAATAGATCTACTAGTGACACTGGTGACAGGGGGTGAAAAGGTTAACTGGGGGGTGATCAAGGAGTTAAACCTTTATTAGGGGGTTAATGGGGGTATCCTAAAGCTACCTGGGCCTACTACTAGCTGCCCTAATGCTGATTAGTGTCACAAGTGACACCAATGCAGTGATCAGTGAAAAATCTGAAAACTGCAATTGGTGACACAGTGACAGGAAGTGAAGGGATTAACTGGGGGTGGGGGGCGATCGGGGGGTGAAATGTGTGCCAATGTGTACTGTTTCAGTGTAGTGTTGGAGCAACTCACTTTTAGATGTCCTCTCTCCGCGTTCTGGAACCAAAAAGAATTCCAGGACAGGAGGTGACATCACTTTCTCTGTCTGTGTTTACAATTCACAAGCAGAGGAGGCATTTCATTGGTCAGAACCGATCAGCAGGTCCAGGTCAGAAATCAATAGCCTGGATGTGAAGACTGATCGCTTCTGCAACGAATCCGATCGCTGCGGGCAGGGAGGGGGTTAAGCAACGCACGGCTACGTTGTTTTACGCACGCGCGCCATTCTGCCGTATATCGGCATGAGCCGGTCGGCAAGTGGTTAAATGTTGCCTTCTCTATTGAATTCAATGTATTGTCAAAATTGTGACATTTTGTTAAAATATCCCAAAGAAATTTTGAGGAACTCTTTATTTTCTCTCAACCTTTATTTTATCTTTTAAATACATTTGTGTCAAATTCCCCTTTTTCAAATTGTATAAGCTGCCTATGGGTTCAAAAAGCAGATAAATGAATAGAAATTGGATGTGATAGATAAATATGTATTATTTGGTATAGAATGTATTAGGAATACACAGGTAATAGGAGAAGCAATTATGACTGGTCCCCTGATTCATGGGCCCTTAAATAGTTGCCTCTTTATTACCCTTAATACGGTTCCCTTAAATTGAGAGTTCCTCTAGTTCACGGGTCTCAAAACTTTCCAAACAAAGGGCCAGTTTACTGTCCTTCAGACTTTTAGGGGGGTCGGACTGTGGCCATTGAGAGTAGAAAAGGTCCCAATTTTAGCAGGAAACAAACAATGCCCCATCTTTGGTGTCAGTGGGAGGAATCGTGCCCCATCATTGGTATCATTGAGAGGAATTTTCATTGGGGTCAATGGATGGGTTATACCCCATTGTTGGTATCAGTTAATGAAATAGTGCCCCAATGGCCAGATAAGATCAAGCAAAGGCAGATCTGGCACCGGGCCACAGTTTGGAGACCACTGCTCTATTTGAATATTTTTGTCCATCACTCAAAGGTTTGGTAAGTAATTGGAATAATATATTACATCTATGCAATGTATTGTTTTTTTTTATAAAAAAATTTGGAATGTTGGGTTTGTAGAGGTGAAGGTTCCAGGTCTTTGAGAGTTGAATGCATTAATCTCATCGTCATGGCAAATGTATGGGTCTCATATCACAGCAAATTTATGAGTCTCATCGTCATAGGAAAACACCAGGTTTAATTCCCACACAGAAAGTACGGAGCTCATTGTCACACAATTGTATGGATCAACAGGTCATGTAGGGGTCTCATTCTCAAGCAAACGTATTGCTCTCACCGCCCCTACAAATGTATGAGTTTCATTGCCAAAGCAAAAGTATCATCAGTTCTCAATGTCAGAGACGTTCACATGTTCATTGAGTTCAATCAATTGAAATGTCAAGGCCTGGTTTCTGAGCTCTCAGCTCTGCCAATGATCTTCTGTCTTCAAAAGGCAGCTGGCGATTAAGAAAGAGGCTAGAAGGAAGAAAGAGAGAAAATGAGGACATATTAGAATATTTTGTCATTTTGTGTCAGAACACAAAATGTCACTCAGCAATCCACAATGTCCTTCAAAAAGAAATGTATAGGATAATGTAAGTCAAAGCTTTTCTTTAGTTTTGGAGAGAGTGAAATAGAGTTAGAACCACCTGTCAGGTTATTGATGCATGTTACTAAGGGGGATTTCTATTCACTTCCTGTCTCAGAGGAAGTATGTGGAGCACCAGAACAGGTGGAGGACACCAGAACAGGTGTCCCCCTTGGAAGATTTCCCCTTATGACCTGTTCTGGCGACAACCATTACATTTGGTATTTTCCATTGTTTGGCCCCCAGGCCAGGCTGTCAAGCAAAAGTGGCAGTTGCAGGGTTTGAACAAAACATTTAACACTATCGGGGATGCTTACAATGGCCATCAAGCCATCAAGTTGACATTTGAAAACCTTCTTTTACCAAAGTATAAAAAAAAAAGCTTCTCTATCTCACTGTCATTGTCTGGTCTTGGTTCCACATACCTGATGCTCTTCAGGCTGGAGGACTGCAGGATGAGCTCTCGAAGGTAAGGAGTTGCAGCACCCGTAAGGCTATTATTGCTCAGCTCTAAATGTGTGAGGTTCTTATTGTTATTCAGAGGTAACATCAATGGAATGTGTTCATCATCTAGCATAATATCCTGTAGCCTGTCCGAGAGGAGAGAAAAGTGTCACATCTTCCCCAAATCTGTTTACCCTACTTTATTTATAATATAGAGAATTTACAAGTTTAGCATTTCTTCCTTCTTCCTTCCGTCCCCTCCATTTCTCTAATTTTCTTCCACTATTTCCTTTTCCTTGCTTTTTCCTTTTCCCTCTTTTCTTCTTCTTTTACTTTCCTCTCCTCTTCTTTCCCTCTCACTCCTCCTATTCCTTTTCATCCACCCTGTCTACTATTTCTTTCTTTCTTTCTTGCCTCCCTCTCTCCCCCTCCTTCATTTCTTCCCCTCTTTATCCTTTCCATCCTGAACAGAGACAAGGGGTGAGCAGGAGGAACACCTGCCCTTGGCACAGAGGAGCAAGGGGGCCAAGAATGGACGCAGGGCATTCTATGGCATGCATTAACAGTGGGGTAGGGGAGTCAGTTCCGTATCCTTTGCCCTGGGTGCTAGATGAACGTGTCCCTGTACTGCTTCCATCTATCCATCCTGCTTCATTTTCCAAAGAAAGAAGGAGAAAAAGGACTTGCCCACATGTAATATTGCTGGTTGCCAATCCCCAACAGTACATCATAGTAAGAATGCATGTGAGGCGCATGGTCCGCAACACCTTGAAGTACCATACATGTCACCCTTCTTTAAACTCACAGAGCCGCTGTGGATCAGCAATAAAGAGTACGTATCATTGACTCTCCAGGACCAAGATTTAAACGGAGGGTTTGTAAGCTCTATTTCTAGGGAGATGGGGGCATGGTCCAAGACCGAGAGTACTCCTATTGAGGCATCTCATGCTCGAGAAAGGTTATGGTGCTTGACCAAAAAGAAATCAACGCAAACATAGGGTTAACCAACTGAAATTAGCACAGGCATCTCTTAATTCTCCTAAATTACATGTAGGAAAGGCGGAAGGAGGATTTGGAAGCATCCATAGCAGGAGTTAAAATCTTCACCTATGAAGACAGTGCCTTCAGCAAAAGAAGACAGATGATCCATAAATGATTCCAGAAATGAAATTTGGTTTGATTTGGGAGAATATATGTTAATAAATGTCCACAACGGTTGTCTCACTTTTCCTTTTTACAAATAAGGCTCTTCTTTCTAGATGATACTAGGTGTTTATAAGCTGCCATGGGACTGCCTTGTGTATTAGGAAGTTCACTTCCTTGGACTCAGAATCTGGGTTGGGGCAATAATAAGAAGTCAAAAAGTAGTGGTTCTGGATATAAAGCCAAAGTGTACCCCAGAGTGCTTCAGATTGGGGAATATAGACTCTTGGCACTTAGGAAGATGATTTTTCATCCACGGGACAAGTTCAATCTATTGGTGCAGACAAGACAGAGAGAATGAATTACCGCTCAGGAGAACTTGCTTTCAGGTGTGTATTAGTGAATCCTTTAGAGGAGGGGAGTCCCAGGTGCTGGCTAAATGCAAATTGAAGCAGGGTTTGAAACAGGAAAATCTGGATGCCGCACACCGGATAAAGTTGAAAACATCTTCTTTGTTGTAAAACTTGGATCATAAAAAACAGGACAATCAGGCGGGTAGTACAGACACAGCTGACGCGTTTCACACTCTAGTTCGAGCGCTTACTCATAGCTCATGAGTAAGCGCTCGAACTAGAGTGCGAAACGCGTCAGCTGTGTCTGTACTACCCGCCTGATTGTCCTGTTTTTTATGATCCAAGTTTTACAATAAAGAAGATGTTTTCAACTTTATCCGGTGTGCGGCATCCAGATTTTCCTGTTTCAAACTCTACAAGTTCAATCTAGCTGGAGGAGAAATGGGAGAGGATGTAGGGTCCAGGGTGTTAGAAGATAGGAGGAATAGTTTTGCTGATTGATAATGAGTTCAACTTGTGGACACCTGTCAGTAGAATAGTTATGGAAGCCTGTGATGTCAAAAGATGTTGGTGTCTACCTAGGGAAGATGAAATATAGTCTATCCTCCATGTCTAAGACATATATCCCCAAATCAGACTGAACAGAGCCAACTCCTTAGGAGCTCTCAGGTTTAGAAAGTGTCGTTGGGGGAGCAGACTGAAGCACTCTGGTGACAGGTCCCATAAGAGCTGAATGGAGGCCCCATAGAAATCTACCAGCCTTAGGTGCCAGGCTCACTGCATGATGTTTTCCTTTGCCAGAAAAAAAGTGGATACTTGCACAATATATCCCACGGGGGCTGATTGGCGGTCCCTTCCCTGGCACCTAAGACACAGTGAACACTGTTCAACTCGAGTAGGTGGCTTCTCCAGGATGGAGTTCAGGATGGCAGGGACAGCAGACCGCAGATCTGCATCCTGCTTGTATTTCTAATGCACATGTTTAAATGTGCATCAACCCACATTAACAACACAATTTAGAACACATAAATATGCATGTTAAAAAGAAAACATACCTTAAGATGTGAACTGGGCCTTAAAATGTACCAGTAACTCCTTTGTTAGTTATTCAGTTCTGTACAGTGATGGAATACTTACATCAACTGCTCTACTGTGCAGGTTGGACAGGGAAAGCCTCCATCAAGTCACCAAAGTAGGGACAGTTCAAATTATTAAATGATAGGACGAGTATCTTCAGTGATTGATTACTTCTTATTCCAGATGCTAAAAGGGAGCAGGAGCTATCCGCCAGCCAGTTATTCTGCAAACTGGAGGAAGAAATAAGAATGTAAGAGCATGGGAATGATAAAGCATGTATCAGTTTGTGTGTGATATCCCTTTAGTGGCACCCAACTCTCAGCCAACATGTCTCAGCCAACATGAGGGGCTTTTCCATAGAATTTCCTTGGCGAGTTATTTTACAAAGAAGGTTGCTGGGTCTTTCCTCAGACCACCCAATCTTCACAGGCTTGGGACTAGCATGCAGAATAAAAACACATGTGCATAGCCAATGGGTAAACATATAATACTTAGGCCAAACAAGAAAGGAGACAATTAATATACCAGCATGTGTTTGGTATGTGGGAGAAAACCCATTAGATAACACATAAAGGTCTATTTATCAATGCTTTCACCCAAGATCTACATAATTTTCACCCAAGGTTCACACATTTATAAACTAGAATAGGTGTGACCTTTGGCTGAAAACTGATAAATTGACCATGTTATGAAATAAATTCCTATTATTAAAAAACAATTAATCTATCCAACCAAACAAAAGTTCCCCAGCACACATCTCAGCTAGCCAGGACAAGACTTAACGGTTTCAGCTACTAAAAACAGAGGCTTTTGTTGCATATATTTGCAAATACATGTAAAGCTATACTTCTGCATCAAGGCAACTCTGATAAGCGCGTGACCCCTAACTTAAAGGGGCTGTAAACCCTTGTGTTTTTTCACCTTAATGCATCCTATGCATTAAGGTGAAAAAAACTTCCGGCAGTCACCTGCCCCCCAGCCCCCCATTTTACTTACCTGGGCCGTGGAATTCACTCGTCGGTGGCGCAATGTCCCTCTTTCCACGGGGCCCTGGGTCTTGGTTGGATAGATTAATAGCAGTGCAGCCATTGGCTCCTGCTGCTGTCAACCAAATCCAATGACACGGGTGCCAGGGGGCAGGGCCGAGACATACATTCGGCGGCTATGCACGCCAAATGAATGACCCGGGAGCATGCCCCCAAGGTAACCCCCTGGGAGAGCACTTCTCCTAGGGGGTTATCTGATGTGAGGAGGAGCCGCTAGAGCCACCGGGGGACCCCAGGAAGTCGAGGATCGGGGCCACACTGCGCAAAACGAGCTGCACAGAGGAGGTAAGTATGACATGTTTGTTATTTAAAAAAAACAAAAAAACAAAGCTTTACAATGACTTTAAGACAGCAGAAAGATCTGAGACAGCTTGGAAAGACACTAGAGGAAAGAGAGTGAAGAAGGTGACCCACTGTTGGGAAACACAACATGTCTTAAAGTTAGACCTTTCTGGACTCTCCATGGAGGCTGTTGCCCAAGAAGGGTGATGGTGTGCCCAAAGTGTCATATGTTGAAAGGCATCATGTTTTTAATATCAGATATTTCTGGACTGTTGAGGGCTGGTCATAGTGAAGCCATGTGGACACGGTTGGAGGTAACCTGGAATACCATCAGAGAAAGATTACCCAGCAGGGTGTGTATAGCAGCAGAAGGATGCATATCAGATCTTCATGTGGGAGAGGATTCACTCATACCCCCTGGCGGTGGGGTATCGGAATAAGAGAGCATGAGCTCAGACCTCTTGGTGATGTGAAGAGAACAGTGCCTAATTGTTTTGCTTTCAAACAGAACATCAATTGGACATGATGTGGGCTGTGATGCTGACCTGGGTCAAGGGCTTGAGTCGACAGCAGTATAGCAATGCCATCTGCTGGTGGTTATTGAGGACAGCAACACACTTCCTGAAAGTTTACTGCCTTTTTGCTCATTGGACAAAGGACTACACGAGAGGGAAGATGGTGTTTGTGTGGGTTGTGTCTGAGTGTGCTTTAAAAAGACAAAGGCCAGTGATAAAGGGACTCTTCTCTCTCACATTGAGCTCCAGCTAAGATACAGAACACGGAGAATGGACTTACGTAACATATCATCTATGCTCTTTTGTTTTATATGCTCTGTTTTAATCTTTTCGTTTTCTATGTTAGTGTTCTATTTTCTTTATAGGTACAGTGGGGACGGAAAGTATTCACACCCCCTTACATTTTTCACTCTTTGTTATATCGCAGCCATTTGCTAAAATCATTTAAGTTCATTTTTTTTCCTCAATAATGTACACACAGCACCCCATATTGACAAAAAAACACAGAATTGTTGACATTTTTGCAGATTTATTAAAAAAGAAAAACTGAAAAATCACATGGTCCTAAGTATTCAGACCCTTTGCTGTGACACTCATATATTTAACTCAGGTTCTGTCCATTTCTTCTGATCATCCTTGAGATGGTTCTACACCTTCATTTGAGTCCAGCTGTGTTTGATTATACTGATTGGACTTGATTAGGAAAGCCACACGCCTTTCTATATAAGACCTTACAGCTCACAGTGCATATTAGAGCAAATGAGAATCATGAGGTCAAAGGAATTGCCTGAATAGCTCAGAGACAGAATTGTGGTAAGGCACAGATCTGGCCAAGGTTACAAAAAATTTCTGCTGCACTTAAGGTTCCTAAGAGCACAGTGGCCTCCATAATCCTTTAATGGAAGACGTTTGAGACAACCAGAACCCTTCCTAGAGCTGGCCGTCCGGCCAAACTGAGCTATCAGGGGAGAAGAGTCTTGGTGAGAGAGGTAAAGAAGAACCCAAAGATCACTGTGGCTGAGCTCCAGAGATGCAGTCGGGAGATGGGAGAAAGTTGTAGAAAGTCAACCATCACTGCAGCCCTCCACCAGTCGGGCTTTATGGCAGAGTGGCCCGATGGAAGCCTCTCCTCAGTGCAAGACACATGAAAGCTCGCATGGAGTTTGCTAAAAAACACCTGAAGGACTCCAAGATGGTGAGAAATAAGATTCTCTGGTCTGATGAGACCAAGATAGAACTTTTTGGCCTTAATTCTAAGAAAACCAGGCACTGCTCATCACCTGTCCAATACAGTCCCAACAGTGAAGCATGGTGGTGGCAGCATCATGCTGTGGGGGTGTTTTTCAGCTGCAGGGACAGGACGACTGGTTGCAATCGAGGGAAAGATGAATGCGGCCAAGTACAGGGATATCCTGGACGAAAACCTTCTCCAGAGTGCTCAGGACCTCAGACTGGGCCGAAGGTTTACCTTCCAACAAGACAATGACCCTAAGCACACAGCTAAAATAATGAAGGAGTGGCTTCACAACAACTCCGTGACTGTTCTTGAATGGTCCAGCCAGAGCCCTAACTTAAACCCAATTGAGCATCTCTGGAGAGACCTAAAAATGGCTGTCCACCAACGTTTACCATCCAACCTGACAGAACTGGAGAGGATCTGCAAGGAGAAATGGCAGAGGATCCCCAAATCCAGGTGTGAAAAACTTGTTGCATCTTTCCCAAAAAGACTCATGGCTGTATTAGATCAAAAGGGTGCTTCTACTAAATACTGGGCAAAGGGTCTGAATACTTAGGACCATGTGATATTTCAGTTTTTCTTTTTTAATAAACCGCAAAAATGCCAACAATTCTGTGTGTACATTAA
Organism: Aquarana catesbeiana; assembly: GCF_042186555.1. NCBI lineage: Eukaryota > Metazoa > Chordata > Amphibia > Anura > Ranidae > Aquarana > Aquarana catesbeiana. Next base: position 238,271,047 of record NC_133336.1, read on the forward strand.
TGAGGAAAAAAAATTAACTTAAATGATTTTAGCAAATGGCTGCAATATAGCAAAAATTTTTTTTTTAAGGGGGTGTGAATACTTTCCCCACTGTAAATAAGACATTTGCTTCTTTGAGCAATGTGTTTATTTTTATAGCTAATATTGTTATTATATTTATAGCTAATATTGTTATTATATCTTCACCATTAATATTATTAGAGCTGTGATAGACTAGGAATAGACAAGATAATCCATATTTATAATTAAAATAGGGCAAAGCCAAAATCACCCCCTATATATTTCACCCACCAATATATGACTGCTGCAAAATCACAGTCAGGGGTCAGGCTTGGATACCAGTAGCTATAGCAGTAGAAAGGCTCACACAAAAACCAGGCCCCCCTATTGGGTGATGCAGGCTCATCCGAGGTATGGTGTCTAAGTACTAGCTGGTATTCACCAGAGCTCCTGATGGTGGAGATAGGTTGCACTGTATGCCAGTACCTTAGGATTGTGCCACCAGGAGGTAAGCAAGCCAGGGTGCATTAGCAGAGGTAGCAGGTGGGGATCAAGCAGAGGCGTAGTCGGTAAACAAGCCAAAGGTTAGTAACAAGTGGTAGTGGAGATACGGCTGGCAGCAGGAGCACAAGGAACAACATATTAGCTGGAGAAGATCACAATAATTTTGCAAACAGAAAGTGCAAATGCATGGCTTAAATAGGAAGTTCGTGGGAGGAGCAAGAAGTTCAAGGTTCACCAGAAACAAGATAGAAAATAGGGTTGTCCAAGGGATCAGGCAGTTTGCTATCCAGAAGAGCTACTGCCAGATGCAGCAGAGGTCCTTTATATACGTATAACACCAGAGTAGCTAAGCAGTATTAAAACATCACTTTAAAATTGCATAAGCTTAAGAACATTGACCCAAAACCATTAAAGAACTTTAAACATTGGAGCTTTTTCATGGGTCAGTATGAATTTTTCATCAGATCAGACACGTTGGTAAACACCCACAAACCTAACAAATGCCTTCTCATTTACAGTACATGCGTTCTACTCACTCCAGTTCCTCTAATTTACAGGGAGGACTAGACAAAGCTGTCATCAGGTCACCAAAGTGAGGCCCATCCAGCCTGTTATAAGGCAGTAGAAGTTTTCGTAGGGACTTGTTGGCACTTATTGCAGGTCCTAAATACGAGCACGCAAGGTCTGTTAGTCCAGTCATTGCCAAGCTACAGGAAGAGAATATAAACAAATCTGATTTAAAAAAAATAATTGATTCTGTTCTCTGGGGTGCAAATTTCAAACGTTCTTCTAGCCAAAAGCATTGTTTTGGATACTGTGAAGAAATGTACAACTTACTTCAGAGTGTGTATCTTGCATTCAGGATGTTTTAATGCTGAACATAAAAACTTGACAGCATCATCTCCAAATTTATTGTTGGCGATTCTGCAAGGAGTGAATAAAATACATTTCAGTAACATATACAAAAAATGCATTGTGTAAATACTTACATATACTGTACTGTTCTCTGCGCCAGCTTGCGTTTAGCTTTGTGATCCAGGCATTTTTGCCAGATAGCACAGCCAAGCCCTCAACCACAACTGTAGCAGCACAATTTGGGCAAGAACATACACCCAGGCTGCTGATTGGCCAGCAGCAGACTGATGAAGACATCCCTCTGCTCATTCTGCTCTCTCCCCCTGTCAGCTGCAGTGCACAAAAAATAAAGGAGGCCCATACCACAACAACATTAGGTACCCCACACTGGATGATTTTAAAAATACTTTAATGATCCTTTTTTGACATACATAACTGCATTTGCAGATGGGGCCTAAGGGGGATTCTTGATTTGGGAGTAACTGTAAAGTAAGTAATTCTGTGTTGTAATGGAATACATTCATCACATTTCTTGCCCTGTCAGCTCACAACACCTCCCTACCCCCTAGCTGTTGCTGTAAGTTAGAAAGCTATTGAAATGTCTAGCTGCTCACACCAGCAAAATACCACTCTACCAGGAGGACAGCATCTGAAGCCACAGCTGACAGCCCTTCACAGAGGCACCTGCTACCACCACACCTGCAACCACCTCCTCACCACCACTTTGTCGGCAGCTCCCCACCCTCCATCACCAGCATACCCGCACTCCCCTTCTCATAACCATGGCTCAAACTCCCCCCCCCACCTTTGCTTCCACTACCGCAGCTGACCTCCCTTCTCCCCTCCCCCTCCACATCTGCACTGCAACCCCAACTCTCACCACTGTGCCCAACTCTCATCCTGTCCCACTGCTCTTACCGCCCTCCCGCACTCTTCACTCATTTATGAGTTCTGAAGACATAAAAAGACATGTTTATATTGTACCCTAAGCTTTGAATGTTATGCAGAGCAGGTGCAAATCTCTCAACGTCCTCCCTCTGAAGGTTACATCCACCTAAGCAAAGCTCTTCAATCTCTTCATAGGACTGAAGCATGAAAGACACCACAGAGCAGTCCAGAGGGGTCAGGTTGGTTAGACCAATGTTAAAATGTCTGAGCGATCTGAGACATTCCAAAAAAAATTCCTTATTCTGTAGCTCAAAGAATTTAAAACATATACTCAAGAGCCTTCTTTTTTTTAAGGTTTGAAGTTCTGTAACCTCTTGTTGAAGCCAAGTGAGGACATCCTGAGCAGCATCAGAAGACAAGTCACCCAGATAAGGCTGTAACGTGGTCCTGGTGGAGATATCAGAGAGGCCACAGAGGAAGGAGAGAAATAGTTCACTATAGTTATCTTTGAAGGACTTGGCTCTTTTAAGTGAGCTATACAACTTTTCAGGAGAATAATCAATATAATGGACCATGGCAGCCAAAAATTCCTGGGAGATGGGGTGAAGGAAGGAGAAGGATGCCTCAGGGAAATGTGTGTATTCTTTCATAAACTCTGGTAAAAGTTTTGAGGCCATGTCCACGTTAAACTGTGACAAGGTCTGTTTTCCAAATTTGGTAACATGGTTCATAACTCCATGTTCTGCCATCCACCCAATAGATGTCAACAGACTCCGAGCCTTAATTTTATCCAGACTGTGCTTGGCCAGAACATCAACAATGAAACCTGTAAATAGCTGTGTCAGAGTTTTTGGCAGTGATGGCATTAATTGGCCATGATTGTTTGGTTGGCCTTTGAAGAACTTTGATAGAACTGTGCAGATGATCCAGGAGTATGATGTGTTGTAACAGAAAGTGTACAGCACACCGTTCTCCCTCAGAAAACCCAAAACTTTCTCTGATATTTCTTTGTTCATGAAGAATCTTTCAATGTAAAGCTGACTTTCTTTTGGTAAGAATCCAATGACCTCCAGTACTCTCTTGAAAATGCTAATATCCTTTCCTGCTAATCTGTCTGGTTGGCTGGTCATAAGCAAAGAGCAGCCCTTGAGTAGAAACTGTTTTGCCAAACCAACCACAACTGCTCCAACATTTTTTACTTGTTTTATATCATGAGGCAGCTGGCTGAATCTAAAATCTATTTCATGAACACTTTCATCCAGGCCATCAAAGATAAGGAGTAGCCTTTCTGGATTCTGTAAAATGTTCCCAAGATGATTCTCTAAATATGGATATTCCTGAAGAATCATTGACTCCAAGCTGATCTTTTCTAGCTTGTTGAGATCCCGAAACCTTAAGAAGAAAATGAAAGAAAACCTCTGATAGAATTTTCCATTTGCCCAATCACAAACCAGCTTTTTCAGTAGCGTTGTCTTCCCTATTCCTGGCACACCAGTCACCATCACTGCATGCGGTGCACATTTTAGCCTTCTGCACCAACGAAACAGTCTGTCAGGAGAAACACTTCCTGCAGCAGTCAGTAAGTAATCTTTGTGCTTTGTTGCTGTCTCTATAAGCCTGTGATCAGATGGTTTATGAAAGGGGAGGATTTGGGATGTAATTAGATCCATGTAACGATCAGAAACATCAAAATCTTTATTCTGTCCTGCAGAGTCTAAGGTTCTTGACATCGCTTTTTCCAGCAGATGTTGTTTGTGATGTTCCTGCATTTCTGTCGAGACAAAGGAAACAACAATTATTAGTAATAAAATTCAAATAAGAAAAATAAAAAAGGAATTTTGTTGAGGATACCCAAAACTCAATCTACGGTATATGCTAAATTTTTTTACCCCTGCAAACCAACCTATTGCCTTTTTTTTGGTCATAGGTCCTAAGCTTGCCACAAACAGTATTAAATGATTATGCAGAATAAGATCTTAGACAGCCCCTGGCTTCATTATACTGTATCTCTATTTCTGTGTAGCATCTTCCTAGTTAGGTTGCTAATAGGTTTAGGTAAATGTAGTTTTTTGCTCCTCTGTAGCCAGGAGAGGAGGTTTTCGTTGCTTTTGGCTGTTCTGGGTTCTGCTGGTTACAGGCTCAGCTACTTCCCACTGCATTCCAGTAAGTTCTGGAATTTAGTGGGTTGGGAGAAGCAGACCCTGAGCCAAATATTCATGCAGCCTCAGCCAATCCCTCGTCAAGAGGGTGACCAACAGAGAGCTGAGGCGTGCATAAATACTTTGGGATCTAGAACATCAGAGTGGAAAGAGACCTAGCCTGGAGGGGCTATCTGCCCTCCTGGACCATTTAGCTGAAGTCTGTTTGAGGTTCATCACAGTCCAAGCTCAGGAAGAGCTGGGAGGCTGTCTGTCAAGATTTTGCTGGCTCAGTGCTGTCTCCAGTGTGGGATCCTCCAGAGTTGTATATCCACATCCCTTTTTCATGAAAGGCCCACCCTGAAAAGGCTAGTTTCTACTAGAGATGGTCCTCAGTTCATGTTGCACTTGATCTGGAGTATCCCAAGGCTAACCCGATCCCAGTTCTTCAAACAATAAACCCAAAAAATGAAACTTCTGCCTGGTTATTGTGTGGAGAAACTGCTGTGTGCCTGGCTGCTGGACACCCTTTAGAGCAGGGGTCTCAAACTGGTGGCCCTCCAGCTGTTGCGAAACTACAAGTCCCATCATGCCTCTGCCTGTAAGAGCCATGCTTGTAACTGTCAGCCTTGCAATGCCTCATGGGACTTGTAGTTTCGCAACAGCTGGGGGGCCACCAGTTTGAGACCCCTGCTTTAGAGAATGGAACCTGTGATAAACAGAGACCGGCTTGGGGTCTGCGCTACATCTGGAATGTAAACATGATGCTCCAGATGACCTACGATGACAGGAGTAAATGTCTATGTACTACATCACACAGGATGTCTACTTTACCTATTGGCCTTCACTGTTAGGGCTCTGTCTTCATCACTTTTTGAATCACAACCAGCCTTTTAGCATGCAAAGGTTTCCTATTCATCGAACAACTTCTAGGATGTACCTTTCAGCTCAGAAGTCAAAGGGTGACCATTCCGGTCCAGTAATATCTGTTGCATCAAACTTTCCCCTAAACACATGGAAATCACAATGAGTCAATAACAATTTTTGGGTGTCATCATCTATGTTCTATGCTTCTGAGTAACTCTGGATGCAAAGAGGATTAAAGAAATTTTTGAAAACCACTTCATCATTAAGGTGGTCCTTAACATAGGACTCAGGCCAAAAAAAACGTTTTATTTGTTTTGGATAAGGTGATGAAGGGTTAGAAGCTCTTCATTCCCTTCAAAGAGATTGGCCATCATTTCCTGTGCCAGAGAAACAGTAGGGTGAGGAAATTTCTCCAAAGCGAGGAGAATTTCCATCTTAGAAATGAATGCAACCCACAAAAATATAACCATTAAAGTTGCCACATGTCAGTATGATTTACATCTACAAATTAGTACACACATTGTAAACAACTTCCTATGCATCTTTAAAACAAACCATTTATTCCCATATATTAAAAATTTTTAAAACCACAAAGTGCAGATATAAAGCACATAAAAAAACATTTAGAAGTGTAATTCCTCAATATTCTAACTACAATTTATTTCAAATCCACAGCATCATTCCAATGCAAAAGCACCTGTCATACAACTTTAGGTCTTCTGCTGTCCTTTATGTCCCTAACCTATGGTTAAAGGTAAATGTTCCACAAAACCCCCTAAGAAAGGCAAACCTGATGTCCTACTGTACACAAATCCCTATATTGGGGACTGCTGGATTGATCACCAGAGTTCACCACAGTCTGTTCCTCCAACTCCCTGGAAGCAATAGTGGTGTACATCTTAAAAAAAACGGTTCCTCCTTCTGAATACAAGGATCCACACTCCACATTTTACCTAAGACAGACCACACATGGTCAGAAGGACAGTAGTTACATAAAGTTACATAGTTTGAATCCTCAAATATATATTTTTTTTGTAGCAACAGTGTAATCCCTTTGTTGTGGTGCTCATGCTTTGTGTTATCAAGCTTTACTCCTCTCACCCGTGTTTCGTCAGTGCATCACTCTTCTAGGCTGCTAGGCAAATTTCTGGAGTTTAGGGAGGGAGCTTTTAAATGACCAGCCTGAATATTGAGCAGGGCCCAGCCAATATCCCTGGGGAGGTGTGCCCAGATGGTGGCTGGGAGAGCTGTTAAATAGTTTGGAGCCCTGAGAAGATTATCTCTTCTTTCACTGAGGGGATAGATCAATGAGCTAAGGAGGAGAGGGGCTGCCTGCCACTGGAGCCCTAGGACTGGATGCTGAGCTACTTACAAGAGGCTGCACCTATGGACTGATTCTGTTCCAGGGTTCTGTGAGTAGAGCCTTCTATCTCTTCTACAAATTGCTTCATGGTCTCCAGCTGTGAACCTACAGACTGTTCTAGTCTAGCCTATCTGTTCTACAAGCTGCTTCATGGTGCCCAGCTATGAACCTATAGCCTGTTACAGTCTAGCCTATCTGTTCCACAAGCTGCTTCATGGTGCCCAGTTGTGAACCTACAGACTATTCTAGTCTAGCCTATCTGTTCTACAAGCTGCTTCATGGTGCCCAGCTGTGGACCAATAGCCTGTTACAGTCTAGCCTATCTCTGCTACAAGCTGCTTCATGGTGCCCAGTTGTGAACCTATAGACTGTTCTAGTCTAGTCTATCTGTTCTACAAGCTGCTTCATGGTCCACAGCTGTGAACCTATAGACTGTCCCAGTCTAGACACAAGCTGCTTCATGGTCCCCAGCTATGAATATGAAGACTGTTCCAGTCTTAAGGCCAGTTCACACCATAGAAGCGCAGTCCAGGTGTGTCCCAGATGATTTTCTGCATGTGCGTTTATGATGCATTTTTGATGCATTCCAGTGTGTTTTTGATGCATTTTAGGTGTGTTCCAGTGCGTTTTTGATGCATTTTACAGCGTTCCAGTACAGTCCAGTGCAGGAAAAATGCAGCATGTTCTACTTTTTTTTCTGGAACTGGAACACACTGGAACTGCAAGCACTGGTGTGAACTATGCCATTGAAAACCATATGACCCACTTTCCATGCATTTTTGATGCAGAAAAAAACCCACTGGACTGCAGGTGGTGTGAACTGGCCCTTAGTGTGATGGTTTACTAAATATCTCACGGTCCCCAGCTGTGAGTGTAAAGAAACTGTGCTGCTGTTGTTTAAAGAATTGTCCTCTGACACCTTTGTCACAGTGTTTTGGAGTATCTGGCACCACCCTAGATCCTCTCCTAGTTCATTAAGCTATAAAATACAGAAAAAGACAAACCCCCAGGCTGTTTGATGAGCTGCAGTGCATGGACTGTTGCTGCATGCCTGGCTGTCTCTGAACTTTATTGGGAGAGCTTGGTAACATCTAGAGTAAGGTCTTTTCGGGGGTCCGGCTATTTCAGCAATAGCCATTTTTAATTTTTTAAGAGAAGAGAAACACAGGCGCCTCTAGGTTAGAACTTTAAACATTTTAATGAGATACAGGTGCAATATCCACTTACATGGAGGTTAAGGAAGTAAGGCACGAGTCCACAGTGGTGTGGTGTTTACTGCAGAGCGGCGTTCCGAACAGCAGATTTTTCTGCCTCTGGGGGAGAAATCCTAGCCAGCAGGATCTCTGGGACCACGGCGATGAAACCGAGGCTTGGATCAGGCCGATGGTGGGGGCTGGAACGCGGCGCCGGGTGAGATGACATCACTGGTGGGTTGCAACGGCATTTCGGAGCATGCGCACTGGTAGATGGAACTCAGGGTGCGCTCCTTTGTTTAGCTCTTTCATTTTTTAGGCTTTTAATATATAAAAATAAATGGTTTATTTTACATAAATACATAGGAAATCGGTTATCATTTTGTAATGATTTGTAGATTGAAATCATACTGAGATGTAATTAACTTACAGACTACGTTTTGCTAATTTAAAAAAGATCAGCACAAGAGACAGTACATACATTCAATAAGAAGCGTCCATTGTGCTGGTGATCTTAGTGGAAATCTTCCATCCTCTGGACACCCCATAATCCCTCTGCAGTGGGTTAATACAGCTGCCGCACCTGTCATAGGCACTCGTCAAGAGTGCCAATTATGCCCTTCCTTTCCACCTTCCTCCTCCATTCACAGAAGCTGTACTATAGCTTACAGTCATAAAAGTTGATCTATGAATGGAGGACGGACAGATGGAACAGAAGCTCCACCTCCTCCATTCACAGAAAGCTTTTCATTTTATGGAAGTTTTTTTTATATCATAGGTCAAAGAATATACAAATTCAACATAGAGAATTCCACATTCTAGTTACTGAATTTATCCAATTCGTCTCGCAGTGCATACAAATGAGCAGATGAATTAAAAAACTGTAGATCGTAGATGCCTTCCAAGAACCCCATGATGGCCTCTTTTCCAGCATCCAGAATATCTTGTACCAGCTTCTCAGAGAACATAAAGGGTCCCAGGTCTCTCCTCATTTGGAGGTATAACTAGAATAGAATGTTACTGATTTCAGGCAAAATAAATAGAAGCAACATATTTGTGAATGTAATTGGTTTCATCTACCCGAAAAAACTCCACCAGCCCCCCCCCCCCCCCCCCCAGCCTGTTATGTTCAGAAAGATTCATAAGGGTAATTCAATCAGAGACGGACATACACCATGAAGTTGATCTACTAAAGGCAAATAGACTGTGCAAGGGAATTTGTCCTAGAATGTGAATGAGGCAAAGCTCTGCTGACTTCCTTCATCCAAACACGAGCAAACAAAAATACAGTTTTTTGGGTTTTTTTTGCCTGTACGTGATTGGGTATTCTTTGTAAAGTGAAACGTTACCATATTCTCTAAGCTCTGCAGAAAATTCTTAGGGATTTATAATGGATTTTGAATAAGCTCAGTAGCTCAAGCTTTAATTTACACTCACAAATGTAACTTATCTCGCTCCTCCTTCTCTATAAATAGCCCTGTGAAAATTTTTTATTAGACACGGAGGGGTTGAATTACTAAAGGCAAATAGGTTGCTTATTTGCAAGGAAATTTTTTTTGTAGCTTAATGAATGTGGTATAATTACGTGCAAGGACAATAAAAAAAAAAAAAAACAGCGTTTTTTGCTGGCACATGATTGAATGATGGTAGTAAGTCAGCAGAGCTTCAACTCATTTACTAAGTTCTGGACACAATTCCTTGGTAAAGTGCAACTTTTTTTGCAAAGTAAACAGTCATTTGCCTTTACTAAATCCAGAGAAAGTCTGAAAGAAAGTAGCTTCTGCTGTCCTTTAGAAAACTCATGGTGCTCTGGGATTCATTTATCATAAGTAAAAAAAAAATAAAAAAAATTCATTTTTTTTAAAATATTTTCTTTTGTTTTTGGTCTAACATCTGTAGCTTTGATTACTAGCTTCTGTTCCCATAGAAGTCTGCATATTTTTCTAGTTACCTCTTTATTGAGAATATTGCGAGAGTCCATAAAGTCCACGAGTTGTTTGATTTCGGTGGTGGATGCCACAATGTAGATCAGGTCATTTTTAAAATACTTGTAGATTAGTTTAAGTTCATTGAAGTCGTGCTGAGACAACAGCTGATGAAACTTTTCTTGTTCATCTGAAAAATGAGAGGAACAGAATGGGTAAGCCAGAATATTGCCAATAAAACGAAAAGGTTTTGTGGAAAATGGATAATCCTATCACCGGAGGTTTGTTTTCGGCAACAAATGATTTGTGTCTCTATAGGCCCCAGTGATGGAAGTCTGGCCCTGGTTGGGGCCAAACCTCGCACAACCAACTAGCATGTAATAGCGGGACCCCATTCTGTTATTGACAAGTAATTGAAAAGTACAAAGGCAATTTATTTAAAAAAAAAAAACGAAGTTGGGCTTCAATGGTTTCAAAACCATGGGGTTGATGTACTAAACTTGGAGAGTGTGTTAACTGGTGCAGTTGTGCATGGTAGCCAATCAGCTTCTAACTTCTGCTTGTTCAATTAAGCTTTGACAAAAACAACCTGGAAGCTAATTGGTTTCTTTGCACAGCTGCACTATATTTTGCACTCTCCAGTTTTAGTAAATTAACCCCTATGTATAGATTTTAAATATATACAGTGTGTACTTGAGGTTGTCCATATTTGATCATTACATATCTAGGCTTTGCTTTCTGCTTCACATTGCTATAGGTTTTGCTTTAGTCCCACTAGTAATACTGGAGCAAAATCATGTGTCTTTGGCCCCATAGGCCTTTAAATGAGAGTGCCTGAAAGAAGCACATAAAAGATGATTTTTTCAAGTGTTTTTCAGACATTTTTCAGGTGTTCCCATCAAAGAAATTAAAGAAATGGCCAAAACACCCAAACAAGATTGTGTTTTTTTCAAGCTTCATGCAACAGACAACATCAGCGGGGCCAATGAGAGCAATAGGATTCTTCATCTTGAGTATTGTAGAACTTTGGGAATCCTCAAACAAAACGATTAGGTGTGAATGGAGACTTACTGCTCCTTCTCACAATGAATCATCCGAGTCACTGAAAACAACGCACTCCTTGACTGGCTGAGATCTCACCTGAGCAGCTGATAAGGAGAAAAGCAGAGTAATAGTAAATTGTGTCTTTGCTGCCTCTAGTGGCTACAGGAGAGTTTAGCAGGGGAATTGAATAAGGCAGAGTTAATCACAAAGCTCCTTTTAGTGGTTACAAACTTTTACATGTAATACAATAAAAAAAACATGGAAGATCCAAGAATTAAATATGGGAATGTTGCAATTAAAAATGACTTAACATAAAAGTGCACACATTTAATTGTTCTAATGATATAAAGAATATAGAATCTTTCTTTTACACATTTTTTGTAAGACCTACCACCACCGTATCTTGAAGGCATCTGACCCATCTTCTATTCTTGCAAAGCAAACTGGTAATCTGACCTTTAAAACAGAAATAACATTGACATATAATATAAATGTAATGGGGGTCTAGCATAAATGACCTGTGTTTTCTTTGAGGGGGTGAGATTGGCAATACTGCAGAAAGAAAGCCTTCTCTAGGTAGTGATCATTCTACATTTCTTGAGGTGCCTGACTTTACCCACTTTCACTGTGGACAGGACCCCATTAGGCCTTGTGCACGTGACCTTTCCCCTAGTGCAGCTTTTCTCAACTGTTCCCACACAGACAAACCCTTGAAATAACTTTCTGATCTCAGGGAACCTGTTCTAAAACTTACTATGTCTAGAACTCATGATACATTAGTGTGATGATCAGTGGGAAGAATGCTCCTTTTACTTGTGGTCATTGGAAAGAATGCCCCCCTTACAGATAGCTAAAACGATCAATGGTGTCAGTGGGAACTTACCTGAGAGGCAGAAATTGCTCATTGTTCAAGGATCCCCTAGCAACCTCTGGAGGGACCCTAGAGTTCCATGGAACCCTGGTTGAGAAAGCCTGCCCTAGTGCCTCTCCAGATTGTCATGGATTGGTCATCACTAGGACTAGGTTTAGGAAAATTCTACTAGTGCCTTTGCCATGCAAACAGCAGATCACCCATCCTTCTCTCTATCTAGGCTTTCCTGGGGGTACCTTCAGATTTTCCAATACATGGGCCCCAATTTGGCCAACTACACCCAGGTTCTGTGGCTCCAACTGTTTCTTCAGTGGTCCTGACTACGTCTACATCTCATTGGCTTTAGTCAACCACCTTGCACTCTGGAAGAACAGCATTACCTTCAGGCCAGGTGTTGTTTTATGAAGTGTATGGATTGATTAAGGTCCACAAAATCCTAGTTAATGCTCAAACTTTCTTTACTAAAATGTTATTCTATTTTCAACTCTTTATTTCAAAGTTCATGTATAAGTGTCACATCATCATGCAAGAAGTTTCCGCAGGAAAATGTTCTCACAGTCCACATGAAAGACCAATACTCATCCTTCTAGCTTTAACTCCACAAGCCTTCTAGCTTTAAATCAACAGAGCAAGCATATTCAATGACCCTGGCAGGGTACAGCCAATGGTTCCATACTCCCTATGTTAGGAACAACCCGGCTATGGACTACAAGGTGATTTTCCCATTCACCAGCTCTCCAGAGAGATGCAAGAGACTTCTTCTCACCCTCCAGGACTATTCAACGTGCCACTCCATGATACACACACTGCCTGCCCTCCCTTGACTGGGGAAATACACCAATTGCAAAGGAGAAGGACAAACCAGCACTTTAAGGAATAATATATTTTTTAACATAGTACTACATCATTCAGGCAAATTGAGGAAGGTGTATCTATTGAAGCAGCACTAAGAACCATGCCAAGCGCTCTGCAAATATGTCAATTTTTACACTCCATGTCCAGCCAGATCTTATTTGTTTTGAGTGGGGAAAGGTTAGAACACTTGTCAGGTTTTCTAATACCCAGGGATGGGCATGATACAAGAAATGGTCAGAGACTGTGGACATAAAGCAAAAGATGGTCGGAGACAGCTGACATGATAGAGATGAAGGTCAGAGACTATAAACATGGTATTGGAGATGGTCAAAGCCTAGAGAGATAATACAGGAGATGGTCAGAGACTGTAGATATGATACCGAAGATGGTCAGAGACTGTAGACATGGTACAGGTGATGGTCAGAAACTGTAGAGATGTGTTGGGTAGGTGCAGTATGGTGTGGTGGGCAGTAAGCACACAGAGTCCGGGTTGAAAGAAACACTGCATTATAAAAGAAGTTCAACTGCCCCGAGTCACTTACAACTGTTCAGTGATGTTACAGCGGTATGAAGAACCAATGTTGCCAACAGCATCTACCAGGAGGAGGGTAATGTGGCCTGGCTGGTCCAAACCAAAAGGGAAGCTTCCTGATGAAGTAGACATGGTCTCTGCTCTCTCCCTACTCCTCCAGAATCTTTCTCTAACGCTAAGCACTGTCACTGACAGACAGTAAACCTGTCCCTACACTAGCCACATGCATAAAGCATGCTAAACCCAGGGGTCAGAGTCTTAAATAGACTATGCCTGACCCAAGATGGTCACCAGGGTCACAAGCATCCAATTGAATCCCTGGCCTTTGTGCCTGAGGAAATCATAGAGTTTTGGGGCTTTGCCATTATGCAAGTCCCTAACAAGCCTCCCAAGTGGCAAATCTGGATTAGCTGCTGTAATGCTCTTAACCGGTTGCGGACCAGCAGCCGCAGTTTTACTGCGGCAGGATGGCTCCGCTGCGCGAAATCACGTTAATGTACGTGATCTCACGAGGTCCGGATAGCAGGCGCGCGCCCCGTGAGCTCTGTGAGCTTGACAGCGAGTCCCGCGGACTCAATGTCCGTGGGGATACCTGCGATCGTCTCACGGAGAGGAAGAATGGGGAAATGCTGATGTAAACAAGGCATTTTCCCGTTCTGCCTAGTGACTCTGATTACAGCTCCCTGTAATCGGGAGTGGTGATCAGTGTCGTGTCACACATAGCCCCCCCCTACAGTTAGAATCACTCCCTAAGACACACTAAATCCCTGCAGCGCCCCCTCCTGGTTAACCCCTTTACTGCCAGTCACATTTACACAGTAATCAGTGCATTTTTAATCACACTGATCGCTGTTTAAATGTGAATGGTCCCAAAATAGCGCCAAGAGTGTCCGATATGTCTGCCATAATGTCGCAGTCACGATAAAAATCACTGATCGACGCCATTACTAGTAAAAAAATATTAATAAAAATGCCATAAATCTATCCCCTATTTTGTAGACGCTATAACTTTTGCGCAAACCAATTATTAAACGCTTATTGCGATTTTTTTACCAAAAATATGTAGAAGAATATGTATTGGCCTTTACCCACTTTCACTGTGGACAAGACCCCACTAGGCCTTGTGCACGTGACCTTTCCCCTAGTGCAGCTTTTCTCAACTGTTCCAACACAGACAAACCCTTGAAATAACTTTCTGATCTCAGGGAACCTCTTCTAAAACTTACTATATCTAGAACGCATGATACATTAGTGTGATGATCAGTGGGAAGAATGCTCCTTTTACTTGTGGTCATTGGAAAGAATGCCCCCCTTACAGATAGCTAAAACGATCAATGGTGTCAGTGGGAACTTACCTGAGAGGCAGAAATTGCTCGTTGTTCAAGGATCCCCTAGCAACCTCTGGAGGGACCCTAGAGTTCCATGGAACCCTGGTTGAGAAAGCCTGCCCTAGTGCCTCTCCAGATTGTCATGGATTGGTCATCACTAGGACTAGGTTTAGGAAAATTCTACTAGTGCCTTTGCCATGCAAACAGCAGATCACCCATCCATCTCTCTATCTAGGCTTTCCTAGGGGTACCTTCAGATTTTCCAATACATGGGCCCCAATTTGGCCAACTACACCCAGGTTTTGTGGCTCCAACTGTTTCTTCAGTGGTCCTGACTATGTCTACATCTCATTGGCTTTAGTCAACCACCTTGCACTCTGGAAGAACAGCATTACCTTTAGGCCAGGTGTTGTTTTATGAAGTGTATGGATTGATTAAGGTCCACAAAATCCTAGTTAATGCTCAAACTTTCTTTACTAAAATGTTATTCTATTTTCAACTCTTTATTTCAAAGTTCATGTATAAGTGTCACATCATCATGCAAGAAGTTTCCGCAGGAAAATGTTCTCACAGTCCACATGAAAGACCAATACTCATCCTTCTAGCTTTAACTCCACAAGCCTTCTAGCTTTAAATCAACAGAGCAAGCATATTCAATGACCCTGGCAGGGTACAGCCAATGGTTCCATACTCCCTATGTTAGGAACAACCCGGCTATGGACTACAAGGTGATTTTCCCATTCACCAGCTCTCCAGAGAGATGCAAGAGACTTCTTCTCACCCTCCAGGACTATTCAACGTGCCACTCCATGATACACACACTGCCTGCCCTCCCTTGACTGGGGAAATACACCAATTGCAAAGGAGAAGGACAAACCAGCACTTTAAGGAATAATATATTTTTTAACATAGTACTACATCATTCAGGCAAATTGAGGAAGGTGTATCTATTGAAGCAGCACTAAGAACCATGCCAAGCGCTCTGCAAATATGTCAATTTTTACACTCCATGTCCAGTCAGATCTTATTTGTTTTGAGTGGGGAAAGGTTAGAACACTTGTCAGGTTTTCTACCACCCAGGGATGGGCATGATACAAGAAATGGTCAGAGACTGTGGACATAAAGCAAAAGATGGTCGGAGACAGCTGACATGATAGAGATGAAGGTCAGAGACTATAAACATGGTATTGGAGATGGTCAAAGCCTAGAGAGATAATACAGGAGATGGTCAGAGACTGTAGATATGATACCGAAGATGGTCAGAGACTGTAGACATGGTACAGGTGATGGTCAGAAACTGTAGAGATGTGTTGGGTAGGTGCAGTATGGTGTGGTGGGCAGTAAGCACACAGAGTCCGGGTTGAAAGAAACACTGCATTGTAAAAGAAGTTCAACTGCCCCGAGTCACTTACAACTGTTCAGTGATGTTACAGCGGTATGAAGAACCAATGTTGCCAACAGCATCTACCAGGAGGAGGGTAATGTGGCCTGGCTGGTCCAAACCAAAAGGGAAGCTTCCTGATGAAGTAGACATGGTCTCTGCTCTCTCCCTACTCCTCCAGAATCTTTCTCTAACGCTAAGCACTGTCACTGACAGACAGTAAACCTGTCCCTACACTAGCCACCTGCATAAAGCATGCTAAACCCAGGGGTCAGAGTCTTAAATAGACTATGCCTGACCCAAGATGGTCACCAGGGTCACAAGCATCCAATTGAATCCCTGGCCTATGTGCCTGAGGAAATCATAGAGTTTTGGGGCTTTGCCATTATGCAAGTCCCTAACAAGCCTCCCAAGTGGCAAATCTGGATTAGCTGCTGTAATGCTCTTAACTGGTTGCGGACCAGAAGCCGCAGTTTTACTGCGGCAGTATGGCTCCGCTGCGCGAAATCACGTTAATGTACGTGATCTCACGAGGTCCAGATAGCAGGCGCGCGCCCGCCGTGAGCTCTGTGAGCTTGACAGCGAGTCCCGCGGACTCAATGTCCGCGGGGATACCTGCGATCGTCTCACAGAGAGGAAGAATGGGGAAATGCTGATGTAAACAAGGCATTTTCCCGTTCTGCCTAGTGACTCTGATTACAGCTCCCTGTAATTGGGAGTGGTGATCAGTGTCGTGTCACACATAGCCCCCCCCTACAGTTAGAATCACTCCCTAGGACACACTAAATCCCTGCAGTGCCCCCTCCTGGTTAACCCCTTTACTGCCAGTCACATTTACACAGTAATCAGTGCATTTTTAATCACACTGATCGCTGTTTAAATGTGAATGGTCCCAAAATAGCGCCAAGAGTGTCGGATATGTCTGCCATAATGTCGCAGTCACGATAAAAATCACTGATCGCCGCCATTACTAGTAAAAAAATATTAATAAAAATGCCATAAATCTATCCCCTATTTTGTAGACGCTATAACTTTTGCGCAAACCAATTATTAAACGCTTATTGCGATTTTTTTACCAAAAATATGTAGAAGAATATGTATTGGCCTAAACTGAGGAAAAAAAATTTTTTTTTAATATATTTTTGGGGGATATTTATTATAGCAAAAAGTAAAAAATATTGCTTTTTTTTCAAAATTGTTGCTCTTTTTTGTTTATAGCGCAAAACATAAAAACTGCAGAGGCGATCAAATACCACCAAAAGAAAGCTCTATTTGTGGGAAAAAAAGGACATCAATTTTGTTTGGTTACAAGGTCGCACGACCGCTAAATTGTCAGTTAAAGCGACGCAGTGCCAAATCGCAAAAAACGTTCTGGTCAGAAAGGGGGTAAATTGCCTCCCTCAAGTTTCGTCTTTCCAATGTAAAAGCTCTGACACTGGCATTGTAACATGTAAATCACAGCTGGAGTTTTGCAGTTAGCAAAATGCTGAGGCTTGAATGTTTTGCCATTGGGTAACAGGATGTGATCTCTAGTGTCCATATACTGACAAATGGTACAGCCCCCACAAGTGAATGTACCCAACCGCTTACATGGATCCTTTCTAAATTTCCCCACAAATTCTGTATGTACCAATTTGTCTTTTAACAATGTCGCTTTACGAAATGTAATGGTCGGGTACGGAGATATATGAGGGCAGATAAGAGGATCAGCGATTCTGGATGAGCACTAGACGTGTGGAGGATTGTGTTTCCCACAGTGGGCTTTCAAAAAAGCCCACTGGAGAGGCTACCATCCTGTTTATGGACAGTGACGTCCAGGAAAGTGATCTCAGTTTTGCTGTAAGACATTGTAAAATGTAGGTGGAGGTGGGGTTAATCTTGCATGTGTTGGGATCATGATTTTCTTGCACTCCCCTGCCCTTAACGATGCTCACTTCATGCATTCTGTTTATATGATTCTCAATGTTGATTTATGTTTTATTATAGATGTACATTGTCTTCCACAAGGAACCGCCCCCGAGGAAAGGATAAGTTCCTGAAATGCGTCGGACGTAATTTCCATCTAGGAGACAATACTTATTTGTATTTAGTATATATATATATATATATATATATATATATATATATATATATATATATATATAAATATATATATATATATATATATATATATATATATTAAATATTTAAATCACAATTTCTATGCAGATATTGGCTTTTTCTAATATTTAATAAATTACAATTTGTTATAAATCAATACTTGCTTTTGTACCATTACTCAGTTGCCCTTAAAATCCCAATCCTCCTTGGGGGATCCTTTCTCACATATTATTGTATGGGATGGTGGCAACAAATTAGTCTGCTTATGGTGAAATATATTCTTTTGGAGGAAATCACAGAGAGATCCAGTTCCTCTTAACTTCCTCCCCCATTTGCATTACCGCTGAGGATGAGAGAAATCTGCAGTGAAGATTACAGACTGCACCTGCCTACACTTGGTACAGGAGATGCTCAGAGACCATGGACACAAAGCAAGAGATGGTCAGAGACAGCTGACATATCACAGGAGATGGTTAGAGACTGCAGCCATGATACAGAAGATGGTCAGAGACTGCAGACATAATACAGGAGATGGTTAGAGACTGCAGACATACTACAGGAGATGGTCAGAGACTGTGGACATGATACAGAAGATGGTCAGAGACTGTAAATATGGTATAGGAGATGGTCAAAGACTAGAGCCAAGATACAGAAGATGGTAAGAGACTGTAAATATGGTATAGGAGATGGTCAAAGACTAGAGCCAAGATACAGAAGATGGTAAGAGACTGTGAACATAATACAAGAGATGGTCAGAGACTGCGGACATTCTACAGGAGATGGTTAGAGACTGCAGACATGATAAAGAAGATAGTCAGAGACTGTAAATATGGTATAGGAGATGGTCAAAGACTAGAGCCAAGATACAGAAGATGGTAAGAGACTGTGAACATAATACAAGAGATGGTCAGAGGCTGCGGACATACTACAGGAGATGGTTAGAGACTGCAGCCATGCTGCAGGAGACTTTCAGAGACTGTGGACATGCTAGAAAAGTTTTTGGAGACTTGGGACATGCTCCGGGAGACAGCCATAGACTGCAGACATAACATGAGACTGCTAAAAATCATTGCTATAAAAGAGCAATAGGGAAACACAGATTTGTGCCTGCAGGGACCCTGAGGGCAGAGCAAAAAGGGCCAAAGGGTCACATATTGAGCACCAGGACTCTGGACTGTAAGTTCATCTGATTAGATCTTGTTAGCTTGTTTGTTTTGCTACTCTACCTAATTATTGTTTGAGGGTTTACAGTCATTATTTAAATTCCCCCGTGTCTCTACCACATCCATTACATGGTACCATGGCATGGTGTCCCCCCAGACAGTAGAGACAATTATTATTACCTGCAAAGTTTATCTTCTTTTAAAATCTGGTCTCGGATGACACGTTGGGCTTTGTTATTCACATGCTCTCCAGGTACTTCCTGGCCGGACTCTGATCATTCACCACACCCAGCAATTTATCCTCCTGAACTGATCTGCGATTCAGCAGAGATGCTTACCTCTGCCAATTAAAGGGAACATTACACCAGTAGGACTGCATTTTTAAATTTTCCTTTACGGAACATTCTTTTGATTTTAAAAGGCTTTGACGTTGACGTTCGTCTTTGACCAGAGTGACAAGTGAATGTGAAGGAGGAGGATGAAAAAATGTTCTAAAAGTTTCTAACTGTAACCATGTTTATTATTATTATTTACACTTATGCCTGGTACACACAATCAGATTATTGGACAAATGATCGTCCGTTTTTTATTTTTTTTTTGCATGCTAATTTCATATCGAAAAATTAAGAGGTTACTAAAGTGACGAAAATTCTCATACGGCAGAAAAAAAAAGAAGTGATGTCGTGTTGTATTGTATTTGTATTGTATTTTCGAACAACTGTACTGATTAACCGCTTCAGCCCCGGAAGATTTTACCCCCTTCCTGACCAGAGCACTTTTTGCGATTCGGCACTGCGTCGATTTAACTGACAATTTTGCGGTCGTGCGACGTTGCACCCAAACAGAATTGACGTCCTTTTTTCCCCACAAATAGAGCTTTCTTTTGGTGGTATATGATCGCCTATGCGTTTTTTATTTTTTGCTCTATAAACAAAAAAATGCGACAATTTAAAAAAAAAAAACGCATTATTTTTACTTTTTGCTATAATAAATATCCCCCTAAAATATATATAAAAAACTATTTTTTTTCCTCAGTTTAGGCCGATATGTATTCTTCTACATATTTTTGGTAAAAAAAAATTGCAAAAAGCGTATATTGATTGGTTTGCGCAAAATTTATAGCGTCTACAAAATAGGGGATAGATTTATGGAATTTGTATTATTCTTTTTAATTAGTAATGGTGGCGATCTGCGATTTTTACCGGGACTGTGACACATCGGACATTTTTAACACTATTTTGGGACCATTGTCATTTATACAGCGATCAGTGCTAAAAAAAATGCATTGATTACTGTGTAAATGACACTGGCAGTGAAGGGGTTAACCACTAGGGGGCGATGAAGGGGTTAAGTGTGTCCTGGGGAGTGATTCTAACTGTGGGGGGGGGGTGGGCTTCAGCACACATGACAGCGATCACTGCTCTCGATGACAGGGAGCAGTAGATCTCTGTCATGACACAAGGCAGAATGGGGAAATGCTTTCTTTACAAAAGCATCTCCCAGTTCTACCTCTCTGTGACACGATCGCGGGCACCTGGCAGACATCAAGTCCGTGGGACCTGCGGTAACAGAGAACGCTTCTTAAAGGGGACGTACCTGTACGCCCTTTTGCCCACCAGTGGCATTCTGCCGACGTAAATCGGCGTGCGCTGGTCAGCAAGTGGTTAAATGAAAATCGTCCGATCTGGTATCGTACAAGAAAAATGTTCGTGCTTGTCTGATCGGATAATATCGGATAAACTGTTGTGATCGGATCTTGAAAGCTGTGTACTAACGATCAGATTATCGTTCGATCGCTTCAAAAGCAGTATTGTCAGAGTCCTGGATGTGAGGCCGAATTGCAGAGGGGGCGCCCCTTGCGGCTAAGTGCAGCGTAACCCTGGGAGTGAGACAGGGAGTACGGTGCCCAAAGGTGCACGGGTTGCCAGATCGCTGTTGCTGAGTAGCAGATAGCAGGGAGCTGCTGGGGTGCGCTGGTAAGGTTGAAGGGCAACCGTGCAAGGAGGGATTCCAGGTATGGAGCCGTGGAGCAACCAGGAGCGGAGTCAGAGCCAGGCCAATGGTCATTCAGCACAGGAATCAGTCCAAGGTGAGGTACAGCAGGATAATCAGGAACAGAGAAGGTAGCCGAGCCGGGGGTCAAACACAGGAGGACGATCAAGGTACAAATGCGGAGCCGAAGAATAGTCAGGTACAAGCCGGGGTCAATGCAGGCGGAATACTGGAGCAGTCAGGCAAGCCGAGTAGTAACAGGAAGCAGATATCACAACAGGAACCAGGAACACAGGAACAAGGAAAACAGGAAGCTGATGATAATCCAGCAACCAGCATGAACCAACAGCAGGCTTATATAGGCAGAAGGGCGCCACCATGAGGAATACTGGCAGAATTACCCGTCCTACGGTTATCACCCTGACAGTGCCCCCCCCCTAGGGGCAGCCTCCGGATGCCCAATCTGGCCCATTTTTCAGGGTATCGGGCCTGAAACCTCTGCAACAGTCTAGGGGCATGAACGTTATCTGCTGGTTCCCAAGAATTATCTTCTACAGAGTAACCTTTCCATTTAACAAGAAATTGAACAGTCCTACCTCTCCGACGGCAGTCCAGAATGGCTTCTACTTCGTATTCTGTTTCATTGTCCACCAAGATTGGAGGGGGCGGAGCTTCTTCTCTCCCTGGAAAAGGACTGGAGACAACAGATTTTAATAAAGAAACATGGAATACTGGGTGGATTTTATAGGAACTTGGTAAAGACAATTCAAATGCCACTGGGTTAATTTCCTTCTTAATTGTGAATGGACCGATAAACCTTGGTCCTAACTTCCGGGAGGGGCAAGGAAGCTTAAGATTTGTTGAGGAAAGCCACACTCTATCTCCAACCTTAAAGACGGGATCTCTCCTCCCCTTGTCATAGTGTTTCTTATAATTCTCTTGGGCTTTCTGCATAGTTGCCTGGAGAGTTAGGTAATTAGCCTGAATGGCGTTTATCCTGTCCTGGACTGCGGGGACTGAGGTCTCTGGTATAACATTAGGCAAGAATGAGGGATGGAAACCGTAGTTGGCCCAGAAAGGTGACTGATTGGTGGAAGCATGGATTGAGTTGTTGTATGCAAACTCCGCACACGGGAGTAGCAAGGACCAGTCGTCCTGGGAGAAGGAGCAGAAGCAACGTAAGTACTGTTCTAAAGTTTGATTAGTTCTTTCGGTTTGGCCGTTGCTCTGAGGATGGTAAGCTGGAGATAGGCACACTCTGATGGAAAGCGTTTTGCAGAGCTCCTTCCAGAACTTAGAGGTGAATTGCACCCCTCTGTCGGACACAATGTTGCTCGGTAGGCCGTGAAGTCTGACTATCTCCTTTATGAAGATCTTCGCCGTGTCAGCAGCAGATGGTGTACCCATCATGGGCAAGAAATGCGCCATCTTGGACAGGCGGTCAACGACTACCAAGATGGTTGTAAATTTCTCCGAGGGTGGTAATTCTACTATGAAATCCATAGATATTTCTTTCCATGGTTGCTCCGGCACAGGCAATGGGCGTAGTAGACCCCAAGATCTGACGTTAGACCCCTTGTTACGTTGACAAATGGTGCAGGAACTGACATATTCCCTGCAGTCAGGCTTTAGAGTGGGCCACCAAAAAGATCGTTGAACAAGCTCCAAAGTCTTTCGTACCCCGAAGTGACCAGCAAGTTGGTGGTCATGTAAAGTCTTTAGGACCTGGGCTCTGGCTTGCTGCGGAACAAAAATTTTGTTCTGATACCAAAGAAAACCTTCCTGATTTCTTAGAGACAGTGCTTCTGGTTCAGAGCATTGGGAGGAAGCTTGTTTCAGTGAGGAACTCAGGTCGGTCTGAATCATGAGAAAATTCTGTGGAGACAATATAGTGCTAGGAGTAATTTCTTCGGGAGTGTCAGGAAACATCCGGGACAAGGCATCGGCCTTCCCGTTCTTAGACCCCGGGCGGAAGGATATATGAAAATTGAATCTGGCAAAAAACAAGGCCCATCGAGCTTGTCGGGGTCTTAATCGTTTAGCCGTGCGAAGATACTCCAGGTTTCTGTGATCCGTGAATATCATGATGGGATGCTGAGCACCTTCAAGGAGGTACCGCCATTCCTTCAGGGCAGTTTTAATAGCCAAGAGCTCTCGATCTCCCACATCATAATTCCTTTCAGACGGACTCATCTTCCGCGAGGAGAAGGCCACAGGATGGAGTAACGACTTAGAACCCTGACGTTGGGATAAGACTGCTCCTGTGGCAACTTCAGAGGCGTCAACCTCTAAGATGTAAGGGAGGGCCGGATCGGGATGTTGCAGGATAGGTGCGGAAGTAAAGAGGGATTTGAGCTTATCAAAAGCTGATTGGGCTTCTGAAGACCACAGGAACCGAGTATGTAAACGGGTAACTTGGGTGATTGGTGAGATGATGGAGGAAAAGTTCTTTATAAACCTCCTATAAAAGTTTGCAAACCCCACAAATCTTTGTACTCCCTTTTTATCCGATGGAGTTGGCCAGTCCAAGATTGCCTGTACCTTTTGCGGGTCCATGGCAACACCACCAGTTGAGATAATTAGCCCCAGGAATTGTATTGACTCTTTTTCGAAATCACACTTCTCTGCTTTTACATAGAGTTTGTGCTTACGTAGAGTGTGCAGAACTGTCCTTACATGTGTACGATGGAGCTCCAGGGTGGTTGAAAATATCAGGATATCATCCAGGTAGATGATGACGAAGTAATCCAGAAATTCTCGAAAGATATCGTTTACAAAATGTTGGAATGTGGCCGGGGCGTTGCACAATCCAAATGGCATCACTAAGTACTCGAAATGTCCAAAGCGAGTTCTAAATGCTGTCTTCCATTCGTCACCCTCTCGGATGCGAACGAGATTGTAGGCTCCTCGAAGGTCAAGCTTAGTAAATATTCGGGCAGTACGGAGTCTCTGGAAAAGTTCCGGAACTAGAGGAAGAGGGTAACGGTTTTTTATAGTGATTTTATTGAGCTCCCTGTAATCCACACATGGTCTTAGGGATTTGTCCCTTTTTTCGACAAAATAGATTCCGGCTCCAGCAGGAGAAGAGGAGGAACGGATGAAGCCTTTCTCCAGGTTTTCATCAATGTATTGTCGCAATGTTCCTAGTTCCACCTCCGAGAGTGGGAATATGCGACCGAATGGGATTTCGGCTCCTGGGAGTAACTCAATTGGACAATCGTATGACCGGTGTGGTGGCAGGACATCAGCCTTTTTCTTGTCAAAGACATCTGCAAACTCCTGGTAGGCCGGTGGAATACTCTGGTTGTTGACAGGTACAGGTTGAACTGACAGGCAACTGGCTACATTACTGGTTTCAGGGGCAAGACAGTGCTGTAGGCAATAAGGTGAAGTGAATGAAATTTCTTTCCTGATCCAATTGATCTGGGGGTTGTGGGCTTGGAGCCATGGGGTACCCAAGATGACGGGGAACATAGGTGAGCTTAGAATGTCGAAACGTATGAATTCCTGATGGCCATCAGGAGTAGTAACCAAAAGAGGAGTGGTCTCTTGTGTCACAGGACCGGAACTAGGCAGGGTGCCATCAGCCAGGAGAACTTCCAATCTACGGTTCTTGGGAAGTAGGGCCAGACCGAGCTTTAGTGCTAAGTCCAAGTCCAAGAAACAACTGCATGCCCCAGAGTCGACTATGGCCTGAAGCTGAACCCCCTTGTCGGCCAACTGTAGCGTGATGGAAAGGATAAGGTGAGAAGTGGAAGTTCCGGACATCTGGAAGTACACTGGAGAGTTCTTGGGTACCTTGCTGGGCCTTATGGGGCAGTTGCTCAGGAAATGTCCGTTTCGGCCACAATAGAGACAGAGATTGGCTTGACGCCGACGCTGCTTTTCCTCAGGAGTCAGTGTGGATCGCACCAAACCAACAGGCATAGCGCCGATCTCTGATACCTGCACCTTGGGAGTCTGAGAACGTTCAGCCTGGCGCTCCCGAAGGCGTCTATCCAACTGGATGGATAGTTGAATGAGCCCCTCGAGGGTAGCAGGGATGCCGACCCTGGCCAACTCGTCCTTAAGGGATTCAGAAAGCCCCAGGCGAAACTGGTATTTCAACGCAGCCTCATTCCAGTCTGTATCGGCAGACCACCGGCGGAAGTCCACAGCATAGTCTTCCACCGGGCGCCATTTCTGTTGAAGAGAATGCAGAGCGGCCTCAGCGGTGGCTGTACGCTGGGGGTCATCATACAATTGTGACAGGGCCGTAAAGAACGTTTCCACTGAACTAGTAGCTGGGTCCTCCTGTTCCCATAACCTGTGGGCCCATGCCTGGGGTTCATTGGTCAGCAGGGAGATAAGAAAGCCGACTTTGACAGTCTCAGTGGAAAAGGTACGGGGTTGCAGAGCCAGATATAACAGGCAGGCATTCTTGAAGGATCTGAATTTCTGCCGGTCTCCAGAGAAACGTTCAGGGGTAGGTACCCGCGGTTCTGGGGGCAAAGTCAGTACCGAAGAGGCCGTAGCAGGGAGATTGGTGGAGGAGGAACCAGGATCCAAAAAGGCAGATGGTAGCATAAAATGTTGGAGTTTTCCTTCTAATTGAAGGTATCTTTCCTGAAGAACTTGGACCTCTCGTGTAAGGGTAGCAGCCTGTTGGCATAAAGTCTCTATTGGGGACGCACCTCTGCCGGCCTCAGTCATGGCTGGATTATACTGTCAGAGTCCTGGATGTGAGGCCGAATTGCAGAGGGGGCGCCCCTTGCGGCTAAGTGCAGCGTAACCCTGGGAGTGAGACAGGGAGTACGGTGCCCAAAGGTGCACGGGTTGCCAGATCGCTGTTGCTGAGTAGCAGATAGCAGGGAGCTGCTGGGGTGCGCTGGTAAGGTTGAAGGGCAACCGTGCAAGGAGGGATTCCAGGTATGGAGCCGTGGAGCAACCAGGAGCGGAGTCAGAGCCAGGCCAATGGTCATTCAGCACAGGAATCAGTCCAAGGTGAGGTACAGCAGGATAATCAGGAACAGAGAAGGTAGCCGAGCCGGGGGTCAAACACAGGAGGACGATCAAGGTACAAATGCGGAGCCGAAGAATAGTCAGGTACAAGCCGGGGTCAATGCAGGCGGAATACTGGAGCAGTCAGGCAAGCCGAGTAGTAACAGGAAGCAGATATCACAACAGGAACCAGGAACACAGGAACAAGGAAAACAGGAAGCTGATGATAATCCAGCAACCAGCATGAACCAACAGCAGGCTTATATAGGCAGAAGGGCGCCACCATGAGGAATACTGGCAGAATTACCCGTCCTACGGTTATCACCCTGACAAGTATTTTCTGTTCGTGTGTACGGACCATTGGGTTATGACTAAGGCCTTATAGGCTGAAACTCGTCAACTGACTTAATCTGCGTTTGTTCACTGTGGCTATTCAATAAAAATGAAGAAATTTTAAAAGCAACAACTGCAGTACCAATAATTTTTTCCACATTACTCTACTCAGCCAGCGACTGTGAATCGAGCACCTGGGAGCCCTGCTATCTATGTGTTGTATGGGCACTGACTTTTCTGTTTATAATACGGGCCATTAGGCAAAGGAAGTGCAGGCTGCGGACCAGACACAGTCCAAGTAGCACAGACCACCAGATCAGTGAGCCAGATAGTGGAGAGCCGGACCCTCCAAAAAGCGTCACACGGCTCCCCTCGAACACTCCAGGGCAACAACCATTGTGGGTGGGCACTACAGGTTTCGGGGGCACCGCCCCCCTTTTGTAAGTCAAACTGTTTGTTCTGATGAACAATTTTTCAGAACTTTCGTACGAATGTGAAGCAAAAGTCTAATGCCCTGTACACACGATCGGACATTCCGACAACAAAATCCATGGATTTTTTCCAACGGATGTTGGCTCAAACTTGTCTTGCATACACATGGTCACACAAATCTTGTCGGAAATTCCGAGCGTCGAGAACGCGGTGACGTACAACACATACGACGAGCCGAGAGAAATGAAGTTCAATAGCTCGGAATTGTGTGCACACGATTGGAATTTCCGACAACGCATTTTGTTGTCGGAAAATTTGAGAACCAGCTCTCAAATTTTTGTTGTCGGAAATTTCTGACAACAAATCTCCGATGGAGCCTACACACGGTCGGTATTTCCGACAACAAGCTCACATCGAACATTTTTTGTAGCCCCGAATCTGGGGCCCATAGCCCCGAGTCTCTTGCTGCAGGGTCCCTGCCTAACCAGTGGGTAGTGGCTGCTGCAGCTGGTGGGCTGGCTGCATGAAAGAGGCGTAGGAGAGGAGAGAAGCGAGCGGGCAGATGAGCAGAGATGATATCACTCTCCGCCCACTCCACATCAGCGCTATGCACAGCCAGGCCTCTTCAATTTGGGAGCGAGGTGCGGCGAGCAGCAGAGAGATGACATCATCTCTCACTGCCCGCCACACATCAGCAATCTTCCACCCTCACAGCACAGTGGAGTGGAGGTCACGTGCTTCCTGTCATTGTGGAGCTCCACTTTACAGATCCCCAGACCCTCTTGCTTCAATGTCGGAGGTGTGGCGAGGAGCAGCGAGATGACATCATCTCTCACTGTCCGCCCCGCAACACCACTCTCCTGCTCTCATCTGCTGCCAGGTGAAAGTGGCAAGTGAAAATCCACATCTAGTGGCAGGTGATGGTGGCAAGTAACACGCTGCATCTGGTGACAGGAGATGTGGCAAGTGACACGCACAGGGCTCCCACTGATTCTGCAGTATGGTGCGTTGAACCACTTCATTATATATTAGAATGTAACAGTAGAAATAATGCGCTTCAGTCACCCTGACACCATATCAACCATGGTGCCATGATGATTGAAGTGCCAGCACCAGCCATCGCCCGTGAAAAATTGCTTACCACTGGTCTCCCACCCACCCTGCGGGCCTGCAAAAAGGTTGGTGACTGCTGCTATGGGCTCTAGCCCCAGATCTTTTGCAGACCTAGCAACGCCCCTGCTGCCAGCCCTTTCTCATACACAGCTCCTCCTGTGTCACTCTCATTGTAAATCAAAGTCTCTAAATTTACCACATAGCTTCGTTCTTGCATGGACTCGGTCACATGACTGCTCTCCTCTGAAGATTCATGGATGGTCATGTGACAGCTCTCCTCCTCCAATCTAAAGCAACACTCGGAGGAGGATCAGGAGGAAGAGAGCAGCCAACAAGAACGAAGCCATTGAGGTTAGAATTAGGATTTTTTTCCTAATGATAGACTTTGCTGGCAGTGCTGTCCAAGTTGTCCAAGGGCCAGGAGAGGCGGGGCGGCTGGCTTGACCCCCCCCCCCCATGTGTGGCACCCGGGGGGGCAGACCGCCCAATCCCAGCCCCCTATTGGTAAAAAACAAATATCGGCGTATACACGCACACACTGTTATACGCCGATAAATACAGTAAATTCATGAGGGTAAACATCCCTCCTCACCATTAACGTCCCGTTTTCGTTCCTTAACGAAAAACGGATTCTATTTTCATCATAATCTTCGTCAGTTGATGAAAATGTGCTGTACTTTTAGTTTCGTTTTCGTCACTGTAAAAAAGTCTCTGACGAAAATTATGACGAAAATGTTTTCGTTGACGAAATGAACTCTGTTACTACCATTATCAATATTGTAATTATTATGATGATTATCTTTATTGATCAATATAATTATTAAAAACGTGTCTATATATATATATATATGTAGCACTAACTCTCGGTGGAGCTGCTGGTTTAAAGCGGGCTGTTACCTTCACTCTCGATACCTCTGTTTCACCGGCACCGGGTCTAGGGTCCCGTTGAGTTTACCTCTGGACGATATAAACACCAACACTTGAGTATGTTTTCCAATGCTTTAATGAACAAGTAATAAAGGAAGTAGCAGGAAAGAGACAGAGGGAAAGTTGCAGGGAAGCTCAAATACCTTTCCTTAGTATTCTTTAGAACATTCTTTGGAATTTGACACTTGTAGATGAATGCACTCCCCTTGTGGGATTCAATCTTTGCCCGCCTGGATAGGCCTCTCTCACTTGCCTAGCAGCCAGTACGTAGCACGAACAAAAGTCTCTGCCACAGACTTGTTTGGAATAAAACCCGTACGATCCTCTGCCACAGGATGTATTGGTTTGCGGTGAATGTCAGACACAGTACTTGGACCTTTAAGCCAACCCGGCAGTACTATGCAGTAAGATTACTTCAGGATACGTCCTCCAACCAAGTCCCCAGGCCCCTCTCCAGACCAGCACTCTGCATGATCCTTCCATGACGGGTCCTCCTCTGGGATCTTCTCGGTTGTCCAGCTTCTTCACTCAGGATAGACAGCTCAGGACCATTCCTCCGCTGCTGTGGTAGGCCCCAGACAGGCTTCTGGGCCCACCCACACGCCGCAGTGACGTGGGCCTCCGGAACGGAGGGCCACGAGGTGGTACTCTTAACGCATACCTGTTGGCCAGAAGGGCCAGCAGGTGGCTGAAAATGAACCCCTAAACGTGACATCTGTTCCATAAATACCCTCTCCCAGGATGCAACTCGGAGGACCACCTCCACGAGTTGTCTCCGGGACAGAGGAGCACTCATACGCTTCAACACATTGCTTTTCCAACTCCAGCCCATGGTGACAACGACACCCACCGGCACAGTGTGGAACTACACGCAACTCAGCCAAGCTGGAACAGAGACAAATCTAACTTCACCTAATAAGTATCATAGTAAAAAAAAAAAAAAAAAAAAACGCAATGGGCGGGGTCCTGATGACCAGTATCGTTAGTCAAATCAGGTAACAGGTTACCGGCTCACCTAATAAGGTGGTGTTCCTTGTCAGAACAGGAGAAGTAGTCAAAATAAAAGGAGATTGGGGATAGGACCCAAGGTGTCCTTACCTTCAGTGAAGGAAAAGGAACAAACTGCGGTTTAACCTGATATAACTTTATTAGAACAATTAGTAGAAAAACATTTTAATCATTGAAAGGAAAGCATAAACAATAGGAGATTGCATAAGGTAAAAACTGACAACGTTGTCACTTAAAAACGCATGCCCATGAGCTCAGCCATATCCAAGTCATCCACACGTGTCAATCATCTCAAGTCATTAAGTGTGACTTAATATATAATGCTTACATATGTTTAGGCGAGGTGAGTTCCGGGAAACCTTGGTAGCACAAGTCGGTACCCGTATTGTGCTTAACCATGGACCTCCAGACTCCCTATATGCCTATAGAGTTGCTGCATTGAGTCTTTACAATGTTAAAGAAAGCATTAGTTATCTCAGACAAATAAATGCAATTCTGGCTAGAAAGTATTCCTGATAGTTAGTGAACAGGACAGGTTTGATTTCTGGATGTAGCACTATCAATCATAGAGATAATATATATATAATAAAAATAAAAAAAAATGCAGCACGCTGTGATGCAGGCATGCAACTTGAGTCCAGGAGAAACAATAGATCCACAACAAGCTTGTTAGTCATTCAGCACCATGTTTCCATGAAACATTAAAGATAGCACCGCATATGGATTGGATCGGAAAATATAGTCAGCTGAGTCAAAATACAGAGCCTCCAAAGAGAGAAAAAAAAAAAAAAAATAAAAAAAAAAAAAAAAAAATTTAAAAAAAATTAAAAAAAAAAAAAAAAAAAACACACAGTATCTCACAAAAGTGAGTACACCCCTCACATTTTTGTAAATATTTTATTCTATCTTTTCTATCTTTTGAAGAAATGACACTTGTCTACAATGTAAAGTAGTGAGTGTACAGCTTGTATAACAGTGTAAATTTGCTGTCCCCTCAACACACAGCCATTAAAGGGGTTGTAAAGTCATTCTATGCATTAAGATAAAAAGCCTTCTGTGTGCAGCAGCCCTCTAATACTTACCTGAGGTCCCTCTCTGTCCAGCGATGTCCTTGAGTGTCTCAGCCGTCCCAGATTCTCCTTCCTGATTGGGTGAGACACAGCAGTGGCGCTACTGGCTCCCGCTGCTGTCAAAGTCAGATAGCCAATCAGGGGAGAGAGGGGCGGGGCCAGGCCGGGGCTCCGTGTCTAAATGGACGCAGGGAGCTGTGATTCAGCTTGGGTGCCCCCATACCAAGCTGCTTGCTGTGGGGGCACTGAACAGGAGGGAGGGGCCAGGAGCATAGAAGAGAGACCCGAGAAGAGGAGGATCCGGGCTGCTCTGTGCAAATCCCCCGCAACAAAGCAGGTAAGTATAACATGTTTGTTATTTTTATATGAATAAAAACAAGACTTTACAATCACTTTAATGTCTAAACCGCTGGCAACAAAAGTGAGTACACCCCTAATGCCGCGTACACACGAGCGGACTTTTCGACCGGACTGGTCCAACGGTCTGTCCGATGGACTTTCGGCGGACTGCCGACGGACTTTCCCAACTAACGGACTTGCCTACACATGATCACACCAAAGTCCAACGGATTTGTACGTGATGACGTACAACTAAAATAAGGAAGTTCATAGCCAGTAGCCAATAGCTGCCCTAGCGTCGTTTTTTGTCCGTCGGACTAGCATACAGACGAGCGGACTTTTCAACCGGACTCGAGTCCATCGGAAAGATTTGAAACATGTTCCAAATCTAAAGTCTGTCAGATTTTCGACCGAAAAAGTCCGCTGCAGGTCCGATGAAGCCCACACACGGTTGAATTGTCCGTCGGACCAGTCCGGTGGAAAAGTCCGCTCGGGTGTACGCGGCATAAGTGAAAATTGATCCAAATTGGGCCCAATTAGCCATTTTCCCTCCCCGGTGTCATGTGAGTCGTTAGTGTTACAAGGTCTCAGGTGTGAATGGGGAGCAGGTGTGTGAAATTTGGTGTTATCGCTCTCACTCTCTCATACTGGTCACTGGAAGTTCAACATGGCACCTCATGGCAAAGAACTCTCTGAGGATCTGAAAAAAAAGAATTGCTGCTCTACATAAAGATGGCCTAGGCTATAAGAAGATTTCCAAGACCCTGAAACTGAGCTGCAGCACCGTGGCCAAGACCATAAAGCGCTTTAACCGAATGCCGACCAGCCCCCGCAGTTGTACTGCGGCAGAATGGCACGGCTGGACGAAACGACATTATGTAATGTCGCTTCGCCCTGTGGCCACTAGGGGGTCTCGATCACCGCCAGGCTCCTGCGATCGCTTGGGGCACACGGGGAACCCGGAACTGTGTGTGTAAACGCACAGTTTCCGGTTCTCTGAGGGGAGAACTGACAGATCGTCTGTTCGTGCAGAGTATAAACAGCGATCTGTTAGTTTCCCTGCACAGTCCACATCCCCCTTCAGTTAGAACACACAATAGGACACACATTAACCCCTTCACTGCCCCCTTAGTGTTAACTCCTTCACTGCCAGTGACATTTTTACAGTAATCAATGCATTTTTAATCGCACTGATCGCTGTATTAATGCCAATAGTCCCAAAAATGTGTCAAAATTGTCCGACGTGTCCGCCATAATGTCGCAGTCACAATAAAAATCGCTGATCGCCGTCATTACTAGTAAAAAAAAAATTATTAATAAAAATGCCATAAAACCATCTCCTATTTTGTATAACTTTTACGCAAACCGATCAATAAACGCTTATTGCATTTTTTTTTACCAGAAATATGTAGAAGAATACATATCGGCCTAAACTGAGGAAAAAAAAAATTTATATATTTTTTGGGGATGTTTATTGTAGCAAAAAGTAAAAAATAATGTTTTTTTTTTTCAAAATTGTCACTCTTTTTTTGTTTATAGCGCAGAAAAAAAAAAAACCCGCGGAGGTGATCAAATACCACCAAAAGAAAGCTGTATTTGTGGGGAAAAAAGGACGTTGATTTTGTTTGGGAGCCACGTCGCACGACCGTCAGTTAAAGCGACCCAGTGCTGAATCGCAAAAAGTGCTCTGGTCTTTGGGCAGCCAAATGGTCCGGGGCTTAAGTGGTTAACAGGACAGGTTCCACTCAGAACACGCCCAGGGGCGGATCCAGAGTCTAGTCTCGGGAGGGGCACTGCTAGAAAATAAGGTGTTGCTTACAGAACCGTACTTGACGTGTCATACAGTCCTAAACTTGTTTGAAACAGTCACACGTTTATCACTCCAGATTAGATTATTACATTACAAACAGACAGGATACGTTAACCACATAAAAAAAAAAAAAAAAAAAACACTGATTGCCGCCATTACCAGTAAAAACAATAAAAAAAAAATTCCATAAATCTATCCCATAGTTTGTAGACGCTATAACTTTTGCGCAAACCAATCAATATATGCTTACTGTGAGTTGTTTTTTTTTTTTTTTTACCAAAAATATGTAGAAGCATACATATTGGCCTAAATTGATGAAGAATTTATTTTTTTTTCCTTTTTTTAATTTTTTTTTTTTTTTAATGGTTGATGGGGTCTATAAAGAGCCGCGGCCTCGGCTCTTTAACCATGTGATCGGCTGTGTCCAATCACAGCCGGCCAGTAATCAGCTCTCCTCACCTCACAGAGGACATCTAAGCATGTAATCAGGGCACTGATAATCAGTGCCCTGATTACAGTAAAGCGCCCACAATGCCAGAAGTGAGTACCCATCAGTGCCAGCCAACAGTGCCCTCAAGTGGCAGCAATCAGTACCCATTAGTGATGCCAGTCAGTGCTGGCTATCACTGCTGCCCATCAATACCTATAACTGCTGCCGATCAATGCCACCCATCAATGCCCATCAGTGCACATCAGTGCCCATCAGTGCTGCCTATCTGTGCCCATCAGTGCCACCCACCAGTGCCACCCATCAGTGCCCACCAGTGCTGCTTATCAGTGCTCATCAGTGCCACATATCAGTGCCAACTATCAGTGCTCATAAGTGCGGCATATTCGTGCCTCCTCATCTGTGCCACATGATCAATGCCCATCAGTGCAGCCTATCAATGCCCATCAGTGCCGCCTCACCAGCGCCCATCAGTGAAGGAGAAAAATGACTTATTTACAAAATTTACTGACAGAAACTAAGAAAAATGTTTATTTTTTTCAAAATTTGCAGTCTTTTTTTTAGGAAAAAATAAAAAACTCAGAAGTAATTAACCACTTCAACCCCAGAGATTTTACCCCCTTCCTGACCAGAGCACTTTTTACAATTTGGCACTGCGTCGCTTTAACTGACAATTGCGCCGTTGTGCGATGCTGTACCCAAAACAAAATTTTCATCCCTTTTTTCCACACAGGTAGAGCTTTCTTTTGGTGGTATTTGATCACCTCTGCGTTTTTTATTTATTGCGCTATAAACAAAAAAATGAGTGACAATTTTGAAAAAAAAAACAATATTTTTTACTTTTTGCTATAATAAATATCCCCCAAATTAAAAGTTTAGGCTGATACGTATTCTTCTACAACCAGCGCACGACGATGCAGGTCGGCACAATGGCACGGCTGGGCAAATGGGCGTACCTGTACGTCCCCTTTAAGACGCGGCTTAGTGGGCGCGTGCGCGCCCACCACATACTCCGTGAGCGCGCCGGCGGACTCAATGACCTCCGGGGGGCCCGCGATCGTGAAACGGAGCAGCAGAACGGGGAGATGCCTATGTAAACAAGGCATTTCCCTGTTCTGCCTAGAAACATGACAGAGAGCTCCCTAGGACACATTTAACCTGTTGATCGTCCCCTAGTGTTTAATGTTTTTAAACAATTGTGACTTCCAGTCTATGTAAGTGCTCTCCCCTTTATTATCCCTCCATAAATCCTGCCTGACACTTTATATTTGGATGTACAATATGTTATATATTTATATATTTATGCTATAATTTTCTCTATTTTAATGTAGAATACTGAGTTTCTTGTATAAACTATACCCCTGAAGAAGGAGGATTACTTTTTCACTCCGAAACGCGTTGGCTACAGGAAACACTAGTCCGTTATATGTATTCTGATTTGTATGACAACACTGGAATGTTTATTCTCAACATGTTTTTTTATTAAATGTTGTGTATTTTTCATATTTCAATAAATACTTTTGATATTAGAATATACCTTTTTACCATTTTGTGCCTTAAAAGTCCACCACCTGGGGATCTTGTTTCATTTACTAGTGTTTAACCCCTTCTCTGCCAGTGTCATTTACACAGTAATCAGTGCATTTTTATAGCACTAATCGCTGTATAAATGGCAATGGTCCCAAAATAGTGTCAAAAGTGTCCGATGTGTCCGCTGCAATTTTGCAGTCACGATAAAAAGATCGCTGCCTTTACTAATAAAAAAAAATAATAATAATAAAAATGCCATAAATCTATCCCCTATTTTGTAGACGCTATAACCAATCAATATACGCTTATTGCGATTTTTTTTTACCAAAAATATGTAGAAGAATACGTATCAGCCTAAACTGAGAAAGAAATTTGTTATTTTTATACATTTATTATAGCAAAAAGTAAAAAATATAGCTTTTTTTTTCAAATTTGTCGCTCTTTTTTTGTTTATGGTGCAAAAAATAAAAACCGCAGAGGTGATCAAATACCACCAAAAGAAAGCTCTATTTGTGGGAAAAAAAGGACGTGCAATGTTGCACGATCGCGCAATTGTCAGTTAAAGCGACCCAGTGCCGTATCACAAAAAGTGTTCTGGTCAGGAAGGCGGTAAAATCTTTCGGGGCTGAAGTGGTTAAACAGCCACAGAACCTGTGTAATTCATATGTGTTCGGTTTTAAAGGGATGAGGTGTCAACCCTAGATATCTTCTTGAAAAATAAATAGCATCAGCAGCATCCACCGTAAACCTTAATAGTTCAGCAATAGATATGTGTTATCTTCACATACACACAGATTTTCTACCCTTAGGCCTCATGCACACGAGACGCCGGTGCAAACTCTGCTGAACATATGTTTTTAAAAGCTGAAACCGGCGTTTAGAAAAGCCTGTTCGCATGACGCGTTTAGCCGCGTTTTACCTCGTTTGCGTCTAGAAGCATCTGCAGAGCAGAGAATGACATTTTGTGACCCAACTTTGGGGCCCCGTATCTCAGGGCCACCTAGTGCTAGGAACCCCATATTTGGTGTGCTAACACATTGGAACTAATATTACAACATATCCTAAGCTGGGGTTCCCAGCACCAAGTGACCCCGAGATACGGGGCCCCAAATTCGGGTTTCAAAATGTCATTCTCTGCTGCAGAAGTGCTTGACATCTTGTGACCCGAATTTGAGGCTCCGTATCTCGGGCCACTTGGTGCTATGAACAGCAAATTTGGATATATTGTAGGGCTAGTCCCACTGTGTTTGCACTCCACATTTGGGGTTCCTAGCACCAAGAGACCCCGAGATACGGGGCCCCAAAATCAGAGAATGACATTTTGCGACCCGAATTTGGGGCCACATATCTCAGGGCCACTTGGTGCTAGGAACCCTAAATTTGGATATATTGTAGTGCTAGTTCCACTGTGTTTGCATACCAAATTTGGGCTTTCCCAGCTCCAAGTGGCCCCAAGATATGGGGCCCCAAAGTTGGGTCACAAAATGTCATTCTCTACTGCAGAAGTGCTTGACATTTTGCGACCCGACTTTGGGGCCCCATATCTCAGGGCCACTTGGTGGCCCCAAAGTCGGGTAGCAAAATGACATTCTCTACTGCAGTTTACCATCATATTTCTGTGTTTTCTGGTCCAAAAAATAGGGTTCCTTTAAAAACACTTATAAACGCAAACGCGGCTAAACGCGATACCGGCGTTTAGCTGCGTTTGGCGTCTGAAATGTGGAAAAATTTTGCGTCTGAACCCATTTTTTTGCTTCTTGAAAAACGAGGTTAAACACAACTGCCTAAAAACGCCAAAAAACGAGACTGTGTACATGGACACATAGGATGACATTGAAAGTGTCCAACTGCCTCTGAACACGCGTTTAACAGCGTCTCGTGTGCATGAGGCCTTAATGTTCCTCAACAACCCCCCTAATGCCCCCCCCCGACCCCATAGCTGCTGCGTGAGCTGCTATGGATATTGTTATTGCTATATATCACATAGATATATAGTTAGTCGGGTTGAAAAAAAGACACTTCCAGTTCTACTGATATGTCATTAATCAACTAATATGCTGAATTTAATAGAATCAGATAACGGGAGGGAGGAGATCAGAGAGACACTAAGGAAACTTCTCCCATGATATACTCCGGATGGTTTCCCGATAGACCACGTTAGCAGATCAGTCTGTATTACCTTTATGTAATTGTGTAGACACAGTTCCGGGGTGAAAAACAATGGCGTCAGCAGGAAGGGAGAGAGGACAACAATGTGATCACAACTTTCACTTTCAGAACATTCCATAGCCTGATCACATGGAATCTCCATCATTCGTGGAATCACAGAGCAGAGCTCTACTCTACGAAAGAGCATTGAGAACAAGGAAAAAAAAAAAGGAAACAAACAATTCTGAGATATTATCACAGTACGAGGGCCGTACTGAGAGTGATGCAAAAGTGGCTTTTTTATTAACTTACATGGGTTGTCCAAATTCCACACGTCAGTAGAGTAACTCTTCTGTCTCGTACACACGATTGGACTTTCCGCCCACAAAACGGTGGAATTTTGTCCGAAGGGTGTTGGCTCAAACTTGTCTTACATACACACGTTGTCGGCCAACAATTCCGAACGTAGTGACGTACTACATGGTTTTCAGCTCTTTAGCGCCACCCTTTGGGCTCCTTCTGCTAATTTCGTGTTAGTAGAAGTTTGGTGAGTGTTGATTCGCGCTTTTCATTTCGTGCTTTTCAGTTCGTTTCTGAACGGCCGTTCGTCACAGGTTGCGGAATCGGAGGAAATAAGCGTGTCATTTATTATTGGCCTTGGAGTTATTACTTTGATATTTTTTTCGGGTTGAATAATAATGATTTGATTTGGTATATTTTCTATATTTTTGGATGCATAGAATGCACTTTTTGGTTAAGTTCTATTGGCAGATAGCATGTCTAATTTAATTTTTTTAATGCACAATAAAAAAATTGTGGGGAATAATACTTGGGTATGTGTTTTACTTCAAATGACAGTTTGGGAGTAGGCAGTTACATTTAAAAAAAATACAATGTAAAATTGACACGGAACACCAACATAGTTGTATCTTTGATCTTAAAAACTGCAGGATAATGGTGTTGTGGTAACTTGCACAAATGAAAAAAAAAACCCATAATAATATTATTCTTGATATCACTAGAAAATAAAAGCCTTTGAAAATTCGTTTGCAATAACTCCATCAGTATCACCAGCAAAGCAGGTTCATTATTATCCCATTAAAGAAGAAGAGAATTTTGCGCTGCATTTCCAGATTTCATAATTTGCCGCCTCACAAATGTTAATTCTCCATTACGTACGCTAGTTTACAAGACCGACCGCTTCCGGCTCGTCCTTGCTTCCGAGCATGCCTGTTTGTACTTTGGACTTTTGTCCGACAGACTTGTGTACACACACTCGGAAAAATCCGACAACAGACATTTGTTGGCGGAAAATTTGAAGACATGCTAGCCAACATTTGTTGGCCAAAAGTCTGACAACATTTGTCCGATGGAGCGTACACACGGTCAGATTTTCCGCCAACAGCCTGACATCCAACATTTTCCGTCGGAAAGTCCGATTGTGTGTACGGGGCTTTACTCTATAGTAACTCTTTGTCTTTCTCTGTAGCAGCCTTTCTCAACTAGGGTTCCTCCAGAGGTTGCTAGGGGTTCCTTGAGCAATGAGCCATTTCTGCCTCTTAGCAGTGGTATATTATGGTTTTGTGCTGCCCTAGGCAAACCTAAAATTGGGCGCCCCCCCCCCCCATCTAAATTTGTCCCACTTCAGCCACAGTATGCCTTTCTTGTCTCAGGGTCCTATGGAGAACAGTGAACAGCTGCGGTTTCCTCATCAGACCCTATTGCCGCGTACACACGGTCAGACTTTTCGTCTACAAAAGTCCGACGGACGCCGACGGACTAAAGCTGCCTTGCAATCCGATCGTGTGTGGGCTTCCCCGGACTTTCAGCTGACTTTTTCAGCCTCAAATCCGACGGACTTTAGATTTGAAACATGCTTCAAATCTTTACGTCGTAACTACTGTATGCTTGTCCGACGGACAAAAAAACGACGCATGCTCATAAACAAAAACTAAACGGAAGCACTCGGTCTAGTAAAACTAATGTTCGTATTGTAGGTAGCACATTCCTCACGCTGCAAAATCTGTTATCGTTGAATGCAGCGCATTTAATGTCTTCTTTACGAATGCTATAAAGAACGAAGATGTTTTGCTGTTCATATTCAAACAGAGTTCTCCCAAACTGATTTCTGGATTCTTTTTCTCTTTGATCTCATGAATGATATAGTATGCTTTTTAAAAACAATGTTTCCATACTAATAATACTTTTTACACTTGTTTTTTTTTTTGGTGGAGTCATCTTTTCTTGTAATTTTTATCCAGATATTTATTTTATGATTGTTGTCGAACTTTTTTTATGTTTATCTATGTTTATTTTTTTTTTTTTGTGTTTGTAAAGTTAACACAGAGAACCCATTTTTATATTTTTTTTTTTTTTGGTGTTTGTAAAGTTACCACAAAGAACCCTTTATTATTTTTGTTTTTATAGTGATTTTTTATTTTTTGTATATAAAGTTAACCCAAAGAACCGTTTTTGGTTATGTATTATTTTTTTTTTTAAGACTTACCACTCGAACATTATTAACATTATTAATGTATTTTTGGTGTGTTTTTGCAAACTCAATGAGATTGTTGTCCCTTGTTAATTTAACATTGTGGCTAAAATCAATGATTTAAAATAAAACACATAAAGTCTTTTCATAAACTCAAAAAAGATCCATTTATTCATGGTCTAAATAAAATAAAGAGGAAGTCAACGCTGGAAAAAGTCTGTGGACAAGAAAATTGGGATCTTGAGGAGTCCATATAAAAGGGAGCACAATCTGGTCCAGGAATCCCAGAGATCAACAGCACCAGCAGATGATCTAGATGTCCCCAGACTGTGGTACTACAACAGCCTGCGTCTTCTGTCAGACCAGACTGAACCCAGGTCATCACTTTCTTCTCTTCCCTGCAGCCTTTCCTCCACGCTGCCCTGCAGCCTTCCCTGCAGCCTTCCCTGTAGCCTTCTTTGGAGGCTATGGCTCTGGTGTTTCAGTTGTGGCAGGAGGAGAAGGAGGGGGGGCTGCCTCATGTAGTTGGGTGTTTCTTGTTAGCGTGCCTTGCAGCCCCTTCTGGATTGTTTCCCCAAATAGTCGCTCGCAAATGATGCGCTGCTCCCAATCCATTTGAAGAAGCCTGCTGGCTAAGTAGCAGCCATAGGACTCTTCCGCTTCGGGGGGGCTCCTTAAAAAGTGGGTGGCCTCTTGCATGAGGTGCAGGGATGCCTCCTGTGTGACCGTCCCCTTCCTGGCCCTTTTTTTGGGAAGGCGGAGGGGAGGCACTTGGGATTCGGTCAGGCTCCTACTGGGCCCAGCCACCTCACTTGGCCCAGCCACCTCCTGCCTGACACTGGGCCCAGCCTCCTCCAGGATGATGGTGAATCCGGCCTCCTCCAGGCTGTCCATGGGCCCGGTCTCCTCCTGCCTACCACTTTCCCCACATTCCTCCTGGATGGACTCATCCTGTGTATAAAAAAAGGACATAGTTTTAGTATATTTTTTTGGGTTCATCAATGACACACAATTTGCTTCTCATGACTAGCAAATTCAATGTGAATACATCTCTTTAATAAAAGAGTCTAATCAGACACCCTCATTTTTGGAAGCAGGTGCCAAACATATTTAGCCACTACTGTCAATTGATATGTATACACAATTTTGAGGGCAAAATTATTTTAGACAATTATAACATCCAGTTAACATCATTAATATTAGTACAGTAAATATTTGTTAAAATAATTTACCTGACTCCAGATGGTCATATCCGGTTCATCCAGAATGGAAGACCCAGCTTGCTCCTCATCAGCCTCTGCTGGGGTGGAGGGAAGGGTGCATGGAAGGGTGGAGGGAAGGGTTGAAAGTGATGCCCTGGCTTCAATCTGGTCATCAAGAAAACGGAGTTGATTGTAGTACCACAGCCTGGGTACATAAACATCATCTGCTGATGCTCCTGATCTCATTGATTCCTGGATCTTCTTATGCTCCCTCTTATACATGTTCCTCAAGACCCCAATTTTCTTTAGCAATGTCTCCATTGTTGCTTCCGGGATGGTCGCCTGGACAAAGGACAGAAGTCTCTCCAGCGTTGACTTCCTCACATGCTTTGAATAATACTGAGGGTGTTTCACCTCCCACAAATTCCTCATCTCTCTATATTTAGAAATAAAAGCAGTAAGGAACTCTGGATCCTTAAATAGGGGATTCATAATGTCTGTAAAAGATAAAGTCACAAGACAAAAAACACTTATTAGGTTTCTGCTAAACCCTCATCATCTTATCCCTATGTAGGCCTCATCAATCTGTCAAGCCATATAGGCCGCTTGCTACAAAGTCTTGACCAAATGTATAAATTTAAAATTACCTTCGTTTAGTAGCGTCCCGGTCCACTATCACCTACGCACAGAACGTACGTACGACACAATACGTAACAGCGCTTTATACACTGCACATGCGTAATACTACGCCTACTTGGCCCGCCCCTGACGTTCTTTTTGTTTACGCATATAACCCGCCCTTGACTCTACACACAGAACATGTGTACGTACGACACGTGCACAAGCCCCCTCTTTATACACTACGCATGTGTGAAACTCCGCCTGCGTCGCCCGCCCCTGACGTTCAATTTTAACTCATGTTCTCCGCCCCTTAATTCTACGCACAGAACGTACGTACGACACGTGCACAAGGCTCCTCTTTATACACTATGCATGTGTGAAACTCCGCCTGCTTCGCCCGCCCCTGACGTTCGATTTTAACTCATGTTCTCCACCCATTTTTATTTACGGCGCGTAGTGGGGTGAATAATGGCGGAGACACATCAGGTGTGTACTACCTCAGGTAGCGAAGAAAGCCCGGAGGCCGGAACGTCAAGATCTGTGAGGCCTAGATTTAAGGTCTCCAATATGTCCTTTAAAGAGATGGTGGAAATGGTGGCCATTCTTAAAAAAAAGGACTATGATGGGAAGTATGGGCCGTACGCCCGGCCAAATTTGCGCAAAGCCAAAATAATGGCGAAGGTGGTGAAGACTTTACAGGCTTATTTTGGGGTACAGCGCTCGAAGGATCAAATTCGAAAAAGATGATCCGACCTCAAACTCAGGGAGCCAGATCAGTACAGACGGATCCGTAAAGTGCTGAAAAAAAGTAAGTACTTGTGTTTTCATCTTGTGTTGATTACCTCGTATACTGCTCCATGTGCTTTTCATTCCTATAAGATTTTTTGCATCGTTTGAAACGATCTTTTAATAAACCTCGTTACATATCTATAGATATATATATATATATATATATATATATATATATATATATATGTATATATATATGTATGTATATATATAGATATAGATATTTATGTAATTTTTTTTAATATTTAAATTAATATATATTTTTATATTTAGATTTTGTTTGATATTTAGATTTCTATTTAGTTATAGATATAGAGAGAGAGAGATCAAGATTTTAAGCTATATTTAGATATTGATATCTAGATATCGAGATATCTATCTATCTCGATATGTCTTTAGAAATTAAAATCTTTAAGTCAACTAGGAACTCTACACAAACAGACAATTTGTACACCACTTCACTACAAATGTTTGAAGATTGCTATGTACTAAAATATCTGTGTGCTAAGTATATTAATTTTTTGCTTCACATAGGGGAAAAATCACTCAGCCAACAAGAAGAACCCAGTCCCCCCCAACCAAAAGAACATACTTGGGAAATCAGCCCAAGCCCCACTGAGGATGTGGAGGAAGGAGAGGTGGGCGACATGGGCACCCCACCAGGTGAGTGTCTGACACACCAGCTTACGGTAATCTATGCATGGCTGCCTTTTATTTTATGGAATTTTTCTACTCTATTTTAGGTGATCTGGTTGTGCTTGACTCAAGCAACAGCGCCACCCCCCGAGGATGTTCATGAAGTATGCGACATGGGCACCCCACCAGGTCAGTGTCTGAGACACCAGCTTTATGGTAAGGTAAACTATGTATGTGTGCATATTTCTAAACACATCTTTTTTTTCATTCCACTTTAGGTCCAAGTGACTATTTCACCACAGACAGTGCCCAACGGCTAATTGCTCACATAATGGCCTGGAATGGGGAGATCGATCAAATGCGTAATCGGCTGGATCGTATGCAGCAGGAAATGAAGGACATGATTGATGTTTTGGGTCGAATCTAAATGCCCTTTTTGAAACCCCAAAACATCGATCATGTCCTTCATTTCCTGGTTTGCTGACCCCATTCTGGGCCTTCTCTTTATTATTTTCTGTTAAATGATATGCCCGTTTAACAACATTTAAAAAAGGAGGCCTGTTTTTAGAAAACACAAAAAAAAAAAAAAATTAAAAAACCAAAAAAAATACAAAAAATGTTTTTAAAAAAAACAAAACAAAAAAAAAAGTTTTTAAAAAAAAACAAAAAAAAACAAAAAAACGGATTTTATAAACCAAAAAAAAAAAAAAAAAAAAGGCCTGTTTGCTAAAATCAAAATGCCCAAAAATTTTTATTTTTGATTATCTAAAAATCTTTAACTCTAATTATATTATTCTAAATTTATTAATATATCATTATATTTTTGGCTAGGAACATTTTATACTAAATGCATAACTAAATGGATACCAAAGATTAAAAACATCTGCTTAGGAATTAAATAAATGTGTGGTTTGTTATTTCAATGCTCAGTATCAGTTTGTTTAAATTGAAAAAAGTTGTTTACAGTGACAATGGAGCTTATTTAGAAATTTACAAGGAAAATACAGTTGGCACTACAACTGCTCGACCATAACCTAGGAGAAAGCCCAAAAGAAAGGCAAGCAATAAATATAATTCAAGATTTCATCAAGATTTTTTTTATTTTAAATATTTAGATATCCTGGCCCATTGCAATGGCCCCCCTACCCATAAAATAATTAACATATTGCTGTCTAACTTGACGGGCACTTTGGGGGGCCAAGCCAGTACGGACAGTATCCAGGCCTGCAAGATTGTCACTGCTAATAAGTCCGGCCTCAGGCCCAACTGGCACCATATAATTTTGTGAATGTTTGTGCAAAAAGTTGTGCAGGATGCAGCACGATAAAATGATAAAATTAAGTTAATTAATTGAGGTTTGAAACAGACGGAACCGGCTGGCCAGAATCCCAAACGCATTCTCAACCACTCTTCTAGCTCTGGCCAGCCGGAAATTAAAAACCCTCCTCTCCGG
This sequence comes from Aquarana catesbeiana, assembly GCF_042186555.1. Taxonomy (NCBI): domain Eukaryota; kingdom Metazoa; phylum Chordata; class Amphibia; order Anura; family Ranidae; genus Aquarana; species Aquarana catesbeiana. The sequence continues at coordinate 238,315,376 of NC_133336.1, forward strand.
GGTGAGGGTTCTTTGGGGGAATGGCCTCATGAGGTGCTTGCTCAGAGTGAAGGCTTCATCGGCAATGAAGACAAAGGGGAGTCTTTCCACGTTATCCGCATCAGGTGGCAATCCCAGGCCACCACTCTGGAGATGCTGGCAGAACTCCGTCTGGGCAAATACTCCTCCATCCGACATCCGGCCATTCTTCCCCACGTCCACATATAGAAATTCATAGTGTGCCGACACCACCGCCATTAAAACAATACTGTGGAACCCCTTATAATTAAAATAGTATGACCCCGAATGGGGTGGTGGCACGATGTGGACATGTTTCTCATCTATAGCCCCTCCACAATTGGGAAAGTCTCAACGGGTGGCAAAATGGGATGCCACAGTCTGCCATTCCTGTGGCGTTGAAGGAAACTGGGGAATCAAACAAGAAAACAAAAATCAGTAATTTTGAATATAACATTGCAAGAAAATTATACAATTAAAAACATTATTGCCCAGCATCAGTATAACATTAAATAATTGAAATCTTCTGGAAGAAATAATATGGAAAGGCACACTTATCAAATTGCTCACCCCCTCTGATGGAACATTGATTACATTTTAGGGGGTGGTGAAATTCTAAAAAAAAATAATTTTAGGACACGCAGGGATTTATGGACTAAAAAGGCTACAAGACTGTGCAGTTGTCGCACTCTGCAAGTGCAGTTGCTCCCCAGCTTAAAGTAAATGAGGTAAGGTAAAAAGGCTTTCATGTTGCAAGGAGTACACAATCACATGCAAGGGCAATTAATGAAAAAACACTTTGTGGCTTGCATATGATTTGATGATGGAAATCAGCAGAGCTTCTGCTCATTTACTAAAGCACTGGAGCAAATGCACTTGTAGAGTGCACATGCATTTTGCAAAGTGCAACATATATTTTCTTTGTAAAAATCAACACCACAGAACATTCTAGCAAATTATTGGGGGGGGGGGGGTTGGAAATCAAGCTAATTATATGCACACTATTTGGATAGAGTTTAGGTGGGGGGGGGGGGTTGGGAAATCAAGCTAATTATATGCACACTATTTGGATAGAGTTTAGGGGAAACAAAATACAATGCAGCTGACTAAATACATTCAAACTGAGTAGACTAGGTGGATATGTGCCCAGCATTGTATGCTGGGGAGGTTATTGAAGGCAAATATACATGCATGACAAAAAAGAACAGGAAAAAAATCCAGCATGCGTGAGGAGAAAAAGGGGACATTCACACTATATTGCAATGATGGTAAGTAGTGTTTGAGCTAATACATTACATTATCAAAGATTAAATAAAAGAACATGTGATGCTAATAAAAGAAAAAATTCTTACCTTAATATAGTCCTTCTGCAGGACCTGGATGATGGCAGAACAGGTCTCTGGGATAATGATCCCCAGAGCCTGGGGGGAGATGCCTGTCGAGAACTTGAGGTCCTGCAGGCTTTTCCCTGTCGCCAAGTACCGCAACGTGGCAACTAGCCTCTGCTCCGGAGTGATGGCTTGCCTCATGCAGGTATCCTGTCTGCTGATATAGGGGGTCAGCAAAGCCACCAAACGGTCAAAAACGGGGTCCGTCATCCGGAGAAAGTTCCTGAAATCCTCAGGATTATTCTCACGGATCTCACGGAGCAATGGCATGTGACAGAACTGGTCACGCTGGCGCAACCAATTCTTGGTCCATGAACTCCTCCTCGCCCTGTTCATGGACTGATCTTGGTCTGAAGGATAAACTACAGCACCAAACACATACAATGCACGAGCTCGACGACGAGTACGTACAGGTAACATGGCTTCAAAACGGTCGGCTGGTCAGAACGCACTTAACAGAACGCACTGAAGAACAGCAGGGCCTGTGAAGAGCGACCTGAAAATCAGGAATGAGCGGACAATAAAACAAAGATTTCTCAATGCCAACTGACCAAACGCACTGAAAAGCAGATACAAACCTCACAAGCACAGACAGAACAACAGTTAAAACGAACTGAAAAATACGAGTCTCACAAGCGCGAATCGTCTCTCACAAAACTTCTACTAACACGAGATAAACACGAGATTAGCAGAAGGAGCCCAAAGGGTGTCGTACGGGCTACTGAACTTCCGTTTTATAGTCTCGCCGGACTTGGTGTACGTCACCGCGTACTAGGCTGTCGAACTTTTGTGTGGTCGTGTGTAGGCAAGTCCGTTCATTAGAAAGTCTGACGCAAGTCCGCCGAAAGTCCGCCGGAAGTCTGTCGGACAGGCTGTCGGACTTTTGTAGATGAAAAGTCCGACCGTGTGTACGCGGCATAAGACATAATTCGTCCAAGCGCCATCTATAGAATTACTGCCCATGATCTGATGTTCACGGTTGTTACCTCACATGTGTGGGACGATCACTGCTTGTGTGCATGCGGGACCAACACGTGCGTTCATCTTTGGAAGAGGGGGGGGGGCTTCACTCCGCACATGTCACCACTTCACTGCGTGTGTGTGCATTACAGGCCCTGCTCTTCCATACGCCATTACCACCATGCACCCTTTTAAGTAACTTCAGTAATCAGGCAAGAACAAAGTTTCAAAAGCTTTACTGGAAACTCTCAGCATAACAGTTCCAAAACGAAGTGCACAGTCTTTTCTCCAAACGAATCCCTAACTTTAGGGTTGTGGCTGCCCCAGCATACCTGTACAGACAAAAGTATATACAAAGCAAAGTTCACAGTGGTAGATCTCCATAGCTGGTGTTCTTCAGGGAGGACTACAGGTCCCAGCAATCCCCCTACGCTGTGGAAGGTTCATAGGAGCAGGCAAGGCTCTCTCTGGCAGCTGCAGCAGCTCTGTGATGTGGCTGGAGATAACATGTTGTGGCTTGACTGTGTCTCCTCTCCCATGCAGATTGTCTTACTGGGCAAAGCCCTCCCCCCTTTTATATCGGCACAGGGAGAGAGGCACAGCTCAGTAGAAGCAGAAAAAAGGTTAACTTCCAGCTGGGGAAGCAGCTGTTCCATTAACCAGCATTTCAACCTGCTTACAAGCAATCATAACTTTGTCCCTTGACTCATGGGCCCTTGACAAATTGGTTCCCAACTACACTTAATATGGTTCCTTTACCACCTTCCCGCCCGGCCTACAGTAAAATGATGGCCCAACAGGACATTCTCCATTCTCCATTCTGGGTGGATGTCATATGACCCAGGTCGGTGAATGTCCCGCTGGGCTGTCATTTTACTGTAGGCTGGGCAAAGGTGTAATAGGAGCCATATCAAGTGATAACAGATCAGTATATTGGCGCCCTGCTGGTACCATGTGATCACTTTAACCAATCACAGCAGATCACATGACAATTGTACATATTGGAAGGCTTCCATTCAAGGAGTACTATTGTGTTGATCTTTGTGATTGGTCACAGTGATCACATGGTACAGACAGGGCCAGTCACAGCCCATCTGTACCATGTGATTAGCTGTGGCCAATCACAGCTTATCACATTAGTAAACACTGAATGAATAGATTGTGTTCAGTAAAAATGGTTGCTTATAACAGTAATATTCAGTATGTAAAAGAAAAAAAAATGGTACCACTGTAGTGCTCTGGTCTAAGTATAAAAAATAAAAATCGTAAAAAAAAGCAAACAATATATTAAATTAAAAAAAAGATATATAATTATGTGATAATGCTGTACTGCACTGGTGAAAATGTGTAAAAAAAAAAAAAAAAAAAGGATGAAAAAACACAATTTTTTTTATTATTATTTATTTTTTTCCAAATAATTGTGAAAAAAAAATTACAACTTCAAAAAACTCATAATGCCTCTTACCAAATACCTTGGACTATCTAATTGGGGTCATTTGGGAGGGGGGGGGGGTATCTGTACTGTTCTGGCATTTTTTGGGCCTTAAGAAATGAGATAGGCTGTCTGTACATCAGGATTGATCAATTTATAGATATATATCTTAGTTTGCGGACTATAACTTTCCTACAGACTAAATAATATACACTGATTTGGATTATTTTCACCAAAAAAATGTAGCAGAATACACTTTGGCCTAAATATATGAAGAAAGATAATTTATTTACAAAATGTTATAACAGAAACAAAGAAAAAGGCATTTTCCTTAAAGTTTTCTGTCTTTTTTTGTTTATTTAGCAAAAAAAAAAAAAAAAAACAGCGGTGATTAAATACCATCAAAAGAAAGCTCTATTTGTGTGAACGAAATGATAACAATGTCATATGCTTACAGTATGGCTTGACCGCGCAATTGTCATTCAATGTGTGATAGTGCTGAAGGGGGTTAAAGTGCTCGGTTTTGAAGTGGTTTAACCACTTTCCGTCAAATCAGGCATCACCCTGGTACCGTTTTTTTAGAGCGGACAGTCCGCTCTCTTGTAATAGCAATCAGAGTGACTAACTAGCCACTCGATTGCTATTACAAGCAGTGGGAGGGGATGTCCATCCTCAGCTCTCTCTGGCTCCCCCGTACCACCGTGAGACCCGAGCTACCAGCCGGCATGTCCGCTGGCTGGCCAGAAACCCATACAAAGCCAGAATCTGCTTTGATTGGGGCTTCCGCTATGTTAACCCAGAAGCGATGACATAACATCCCTTCCGGTTTACCTGGCTGCCATCGGCGGCATTTTTTGAAAATCAAAAGTATTAAAAAACGCTGATCTTGGCGTTTTGAATGCTTTCAAGTTAGAGCTGCACGATTAATTTTCCTGATTC